>NC_142223.1:6045987-6384489 GCF_049639895.1 Pseudopodoces humilis | reverse complement strand
CCGAGAGTGCTCAGCATCCCTCCAGGCACCCCAGCCTTCTCCTGCCTCCTCTAGGGATGAGGAAATCCCTGAGTGCCCTGCATTCCCTGCCCTGCATTCCCTGCCCTGCATTCCCTGCCCTGCATTCCCTGCCCTGCTGCAAGAACTTGCAGGCCTAGCTCAAGATCAGACTATTTTTGCTCCTATTCATTTGATCAGGCTTTTAATTAAAACTGGCTTATTAATTAGCTGTGACCACCTCAAAGGGGTTTTTTCTCCATACAAACAGACTGGAAGCTTGATTTTGAGGCTCCCTTTGGGATGGCTCCCTCATTGTTTGGGTTTAATATTAACTCTGAGGCTCTGAGCATCATTTGAGCTCAAAGACAAATCCCCTGCCTGTCCTTGTGGGTCAAACTTCTCCCTTTATTCCCATTTCTCTCACCTGCCTCCAGGAACAGGCAATGCTCAGGTGACCTCTGAGGTCTCCTGAGGGTGTTTTTCTGATCACAGTGGGTTTTACAGTCCCACATTCCCTGTCCATGCTGGGGGAGCTGGTCAGGAGCACCCGCTTGGCATGGGGACAGAGGGAGGGAGAATCCTGAGGGAGAATCCCACATGTCCCTACAGGGGATAACAGGATTTACCTCTCAGTGCCAGGGCCGTGTCTGCATCCTCTGGCCACACCTGGGCTCCTCCCAGCGGGACCAGGGCGAGCTTCTCTCCGCATCTTCTGGGCACCAGGGCCTGGGATGTCGGGGCTTGGCCTCCTCCCAGCTGGATTTGCCTTTGCAGCAGGGACCTCAAAGCCCCCACAGCTTTCTTCACCTCGGAGGCCGGAGCCACTGAGAAAATCCCTCTCCAGCCCATCGTGTTGTGGGCTCTCTCTGGGAAGCAGTGTTCATACACATCAGGGACTGGGATAACCACGGTGTCCTCGCCTGGAGCCAAGCTGGGAGCCTCCTTTTGCAGCCCAGGGCGATCCAAGCGGCTGGGCTTCTTTCTTTTCCTGTCTTTAGCTTTGCCTTTTTTCCTGCTTCCTTCGGGTTCATTGAAAAAATATTCGTACAGTTCGGGCCAGGAGATTTCCCTTTGCAAGGGCGATTTGCGCCCCTCCACGGAGCTGCCCAGCTCCTCCTCCTCCTCCTGGGAATCGCAGAACAGGTATTCGTACATCTCGGGCCAGGTCACATCCAGAGAGCTGGGCTTGCCAGAGGCTCCATCAGCAAAGCACAGGGGGCTCGTCCCCCTGGGGATCTCAGCTGCAGCTCCCCAAGGGATCCCAGCTGCAGGAATCGAGGGGATCCCAGCTGCAGGCTCACACGGGATCTCAATGGCAGGAATCCTGGGGATCTCGGCTGCAGGGATCCTGGGGATCTCAACTGCAGAACTCCTGGGGATCTCAACTGCAGAACTCCTGGGGATCTCAACTGCAGAACTCCTGGGGATCTCAACTGCAGAACTCCTGGGGATCCCTGTTGCAGGCTCCCAAGGGATCCCCACCGTAGGGATCCTGGGCATCCCAGCTGCAGGAATCCTGGGGATGCCAACTGCAGGCTCCCAAGGGAATTCAGCTACAGGTTTCCTGGGAATCACAGCCACAGGCTCCCATGGGATCCCAGCTGCAGGAACCTCAGGGATCTCTGAGGGTTTCCTGGGAATCTCAGCTGCAGGAACTGCAGGGACCTTTGAGGGCTTTCTGGGGATCTCAGCAGCAGGAATTCCAGGGATCTCAGCTGCAGGAACTGCAGGGATCTCAGCTGCAGGAATTCCAGGGACCTCAGCTGCAGGAACTGCAGGGATCTCAGCTGCAGGAATTCCAGGGATCTCAGCTGCAGGAATTCCAGGGATCTCAGCTGCAGGAACTGCAGGGATCTCAGCTGCAGGAACTGCAGGGATCTCAGCTGCAGGAACTGCAGGGATCTCAGCTGCAGGAACTGCAGGGATCTCAGCTGCAGGAATTCCAGGGATCTCAGCTGCAGGAACTGCAGGGATCTCAGCTGCAGGAATTCCAGGGATCTCAGCTGCAGGTTTCCCCCCAGCCCCCTCAGCATCATTCCCTCCAAACGCTGCCGAGCTCCAGGGCTGGAGAGGTTTCCCTGGCATCTCCTGGCACGCCTCTGCTGCAGGAGCCGCGGCTCCATCACCAGGGACCACTGGCACACTGTCACGTACGCCCAAGCCACCGGCCTGCCCTGCCTTTGGGTGCTTGGTGGCCTTTGCCTTCCCTGGGGACTGCAGGCCCGGCTCCTTGCCCTTCTGCTTCGGGGGAGCAGCCCCGGGATCGCCGCCATCCACACCGGGCACCGGCCGCTTGTTCTCCGCAGCCTCTTCGCTGCCCAGCCTCACCAGCGCTCCCTTTGCCGCCTTGTCCTTCCCTTTGCCCTTCCGAGGGGACATCGGGGAGCCCGGAGGGGCCTTCCCGGCTCCAGTGGCTCCCGGTGCCGCGGCCGCCGCAGGGTCCCTGTCCCCCTCGGTGGCTCCGCGCTGCCTGCGGCTCTTCCTCGGCTGCGCCGGCACCTTCGGCCTCACCACGCTGGGGGATCCGCCCGGAGAGCTCGGCTCCGTGCCCGCCCCGGGCACCGTCCCCAGGGCCGGGCTCGGGGGGTCCCCCGCGGGTCCCCGCAGCCCGGGCTCCGAGGGGGCAGCGCTTTTCTCGGCCGATCCCTCGGCGGGGGCACAGGCTGCCGGAGCCTCCGGCTGCGCCCGCGCCGCCGGCTGGGCCCCCCGGGCTCGTCCCGCTGCTGCATCCCCGCCCTGCTCGGGCTCCGGGACCCGGCTGCTGGGGGCCGCTCCCTGCCCGGGGCCGCCCGGAGCCGAGGCACCGGCCGGGCCGGGGGGCGGCTGCCTCCGCTGGGCGCTGGGCATGGCAGAGCCTGCCAGGCACCCGGCCTCGGCCCTGGCACCGGGGATCGCGCCCGCACAGCCCGGCCCCGCTTCGCCGCCGCTGTCCGGGAGCAGCTCGGGCTCGGAGCGGTGCCCACGCTCCGGGCAGAGCCGCGGGGCGGTGCCGGCCCCACGTGGGGCAGCGCTGGCCCTGCCAGGACCTGGCTCGCTGCCCGCCCTGGAGGCGACCTCGCCGTCCCGTCCCGAAGCTTCCCCTTGCTCAATGTCACTGAGACACTGCTCCTCGGCCGTGGCCAGCGAGACGGGCGCCAGGCTGCACTCCTCGGAAGCCTGGAAGAACTCAGCCCATTCCCGGTCGTTCAGCTGGATGCTGTACTCGAAGTTATCCATGCCTGCAGCGGGGGAGCACGGAGAGGTCAGGGAGGAGGGGGTGCCAGCGGTGTGGGCAGACGGAGGCGAGACGTGTGCCCCTCCCCGGTTCCTGCCTTCCATCTACTCGTCCTCACCCGTTTCCAGCTGGAAATCCCAGCCCCTGGCAGCCTCAGCGGGATGGAGATGGCTGTGCTGGAACACAACCCAGGCAGCAGTGAGAGAAGCCACTGCCACCCCCTCCTGTCCCTGCTGCCTCTGCGCCCCAGCACGGCAGCACCGGGGCTTTGGGGTGCTCCCCACAGCTGCACCAGCCCTTTGGGATGCTCCCCACAGCTGCACCAGCCCTTTGGGATGCTCCCCACAGCTGCACCAGCCCTTTGGGATGCTCCCCACAGCTGCACCGGGGCTTTGGGATTCTCCCCAGAGCAGCATCACACCTCACACCCACCCTTTCCTACTCATTTTTCCTACAATCCACCTTAAGAAGAGGGACTGATGTTCCTGAGCGTTCCTGACGAAGCACAAACGGGACATTCCAGCAAAGCCACGGAAGTAGCCGCTGCTTGCCCGTGGCCCTGGCCAGCCCAGCCCGGGGGGACCCGGCCGCAGGACAAGCGGGGAGGTGACAAAGCCCATCGTACCTGTCCCCCAGCGCCAGGCGGGGATGGAGCCATTCGAGGAGCCACGCAGAAGAACCCTCCCAGCACAACATGATGCCGTCCCCTTGACGGGGGCAGAGAGCCCGGCTCCAGCTCAGATCCATTCAGGGGCTAAAAATAGACCCCCCCCTCCCTCCCCGGTGTCACTTGAGATCCCGGTGCCACCGGCCGGGAGAGGGCAGGCCCATATATAGAACTGGTGGGGACATGCCAGGTGCCAGCCAAGGTGTGTGTGACTGTGCCACAGCCACGGCTGGTGGTCCCAGTGCCCCCCGCTCCCCTCAGGGTCACTCCATGGGGTGGCCAGCAGGGAAGGGAAGGGGGGCAGGCCATGGAGCTCCCGGCCTTTGGCACACCCGGGAGGCAGGGACCGTCCTTTTTCCCACAGAGCCACTTCTCTGCCTTAGTCACCCGCTCCAGGGTGACACAAAATCACCTCGGGGCAGGGTTCACCTATTTAGGGCGCTGCCAGGGCATTTATTGCAGCAGCAGGGTGACATCAGGAGACCACAGGCAGCATCACGGCCTTGTGACAAACCTCGCAGGGTGTGTGGCAGCTGTCCCACGCCACCCAGGGCCACATGGTGCTGGGAGCCTTGGGCTGTGGGCTCAGGGAGAGCCTGGCACGGGGGAGCTGCAGAGTGCCAAGGGTGGCCTGGCAGGTCACGAAGCCCAGCCAGAAATAACCCTCAGCTCCCACGAGCCCCGGAGCCTTCCTCCCACCTTCCTCCCCCAGCACGCCCTCCCTGTCCCAGGGCCAGAAATAGCTGCCCTGAAGAGCTGCCTGAGCACAGGGGCTTCGAGAGTGCCCCCCGGCCCTGTCCCGAGGCTCCTGCTGCCCCCAGCCCTGCTGCCCCCTGCCCCCTGCCCCCCGGCTGTTCTGCCCCCTGGCCCTGCTGCCCCCTGCCCCCTGCCCCCCGGCTGTTCTGCCCCCTGGCCCTGCTGCCCCCCTGCCCCCCGGCCCTGCCCCGAGGCTCCAGCTGTCCCCTCGGCCACCAGGACACCCCAGCTGGACATGGCTGTGGCCGGGGTGCTGTGGGAGCTGGGAGGGACCCCTGGGCTCTGCATCCCCTCGGGGACCCTCCCCAGGGTCAGGTGATGGGCATGGCCCTCTGTCCACCCCAGGGAGCCGGGGGACAACTCCTGGCTGTGTCCCCGCGGGCAGGGGACAGCTCCTGGCTGTGTCCCCGCGGGCAGGGGACAGCTCCTGGCAGTGTCCCCGCGGGCAGGGGACAGCTCCTGCCCTGGTCCTGCCCGGCCATCCCGCGGGATGGAAGCTCCCCGTGGTGGCTGCTGTCCCGCACTGCACGGCCGGGAGGGAGCCGGGAGAGCCCCGGCCAGGCGCAGCAGGAGCAGACAGTGCCCAGGACACGCTTCCCTGGCCAAGAGCACATGGAAGGAAGGAGCTGTCGCCTTCCCCTCCTATCCCCACCCTGCTCCGGCTGCCCTCGCACGCCTCGCAGACGCAGAGGGGAAACCGAGCGGTTTCCTTTCCTTGGCCGCAGCCGATTTCCTTCTCTCAGAGCCGGGCTGGGTCAGAGAAACCTTTCCACTCGGCCTGCAGAGCACAGCAGGGAACGTGAAAGGGGCCGGGGTCCCCAGGCCAGCCCCAGCCGTGCTGCACCCACCCCACACACACCCCACAGGAGCAGGACACGGCCCAGGCTGTGTTCCCCTCCGGCTGCCCAGGGAGGAACCCACACAGCTCCACGGGGAAATGAAACCTCAGCCACCCCTTCCCTTCCTTTCAGCGGGGCCAGGAAAGGCCAGCGTGGCCTTAGGGGCATGTCCAGCTGTCCCTGAGCCCAGGGGTGGCAGAGGGGCACGGTGCCACCTTGCCAAGGACGGTTAGTGGCACTGGAGAGCCCGGGGCCCGTTTCCATCTTGGTTCCCGTTCCTTCCTGGGATTCCTGGCTGCAGCTCTCAGGTGCCAGATGCTGGGATGATACTGGGATGATACTGGGATGATACTGGGATGATACTGGGATGATACTGGGATGATACTGGGATGACACTGGGATGACACTGGGATGACACTGGGATGACACTGGGATGACACTGGGCGTTACTCCAGCCCCATGCTGTCGATGACACTGGGATGACACTGGGATACCGGGATGATACTGGGATGATACTGGGATGACCCTGGAATGATACTGGGATGATACTGGGGTGCTGCAGGGTTACTCCAGCCCCATGCTGTGGGTGACACTGGGATGACACTGGAATGATACTGGGATGGTACTGGGATGACACTGGGATACTGGGATGATACTGGGATGACACTGGGATGACACTGGGCGTTACTCCAGCCCCATGCTGTGGATGGCACTGGGATGACACTGGGATACTGGGATGTCACTGGGATGACACTGGGATGACACTGGGATGACACTGGGATGGTACTGGGATGACACTGGGATACTGGGATGATACTGGGATACTGGGATGACACTGGGCGTTACTCCAGCCCCATGCTGTCGATGACACTGGGATGACACTGGGATACCGGGATGATACTGGGATGATACTGGGATGACACTGGAATGATACTGGGATGATACTGGGATGCTGCAGGGTTACTCCAGCCCCATGCTGTGGGTGACACTGGGATGACACTGGAATGATACTGGGATGGTACTGGGATGACACTGGGATACTGGGATGTCACTGGGATGACTCTGGGATGACACTGGGATGACACTGGGATGGTACTGGGATGACACTGGGATACCGGGATGATACTGGGATACTGGGATGACACTGGGATGATACTGGGATGATACTGGGATGCTGCAGGGTTACTCCAGCCCCATGCTGTGGATGGCACTGGGATGACACTGGGATACTGGGATGTCACTGGGATGACACTGGGATACTGGGATGACACTGGGATGACACTGGGACACTGGGATGACACTGGGATGACACTGGGATGACACTGGGATGATACTGGGATACTGGGATGACACTGGGATGACACTGGGATACTGGGATGTCACTGGGATGACACTGGGATGACACTGGGATGATACTGGGATGACACTGGGATGACACTGGGATGTCACCGGGATGACACTGGGATACTGGGATGATACTGGGATACTGGGATATGACACTGGGATGACACTGGGATGACACTGGGATGTCACTGGGATGACACTGGGATACTGGGATGATACTGGGATACTGGGATGACACTGGGATGACACTGGGATACTGGGATGTCACTGGGATGACACTGGGATACTGGGATGACACTGGGATGACACTGGGATGACACTGGGATGACACTGGGATGGCACTGGGATGGCACTGGGATGACACTGGGATGACACTGGGATGACACTGGGATGGCACTGGGATGATACTGGGATGACACTGGGATGACACTGGGATGACACTGGGATGACACTGGGATGACACTGGGACGCTGCAGTTACTCCAGCCATGCTGTGGATGGCACCCAGCACGTCCCGGATGGATGCCCTGGGATCTGGCTGTGATATAAATATCCAAAGCCAACCTGTAACGGGAGAAGGGCCCCGAATAACGCAGCAGCTGTGGCCCCTGGGCCTGGCGGGACACGGCGTGGGAGAAACAGCCAGGATCAAGGGCATGGAAAAGGCAGGAAAACCGGGAATGCCGTGGAGGGCACTTCCTTCGGGATAGAGACACCTTCTGTGGCTCCAGGCTCGGCACTCACCACTCCCAGCCTAAAGAAACCTCAGTTTCTGGGAGAGGAGCTCTCGGGGCAATGTGGAATAATTCCCTTCCTGCCCAAGAAACTCCATTTGGGAGAATTCTACCTTTGTGCAGCTTTCCAAAGCAGGGCCGAAAGCTCCCGAGGGCGGGGGTTTGGCTGAGTTCCCCGGGAGAGAACCCAGACAATGCAGAGAAATGTGGGTTTGATTAGGAAGATCCTCCCTGCCCTGATCTACACCCATCACACGCTGCGCGGCAGGGCAGGAACGGAGAGATTGTAGCAAAAGCAATGGAAAAAAAAATAAAGCACGACGGAAAAAGAAATCTGTCCACAGCTCCAGGAGAGAGACAAGCTCGGCCCTTCCCGGGACAGAGAGGTTTATTTGTGATTATTTTCTCATTCCTCCTTCGCTTTTAGCTGGATGATCCCGGTGCCTCAGGCACTGACAGCAGCGGCCTTGTGCTCGCCCTGCCCTCCCAGCTCGGGATCTGCCCCCGATCCCATCCATCCCTTCCTTCCCACAAATTCCTGCGCGGTCCGAGCTGTCAGAGCTCAGCCCGGGATCAGGGAATGCTGGGCTGCTCACGAACAGCCCGGACCCCGCAGGAAACTTCCCCGGGGATTCCTGAAAAAACAGGAATTCGGATCCAGCCCAGGGAAAGCCGGGAGGAACAGCTCCGAGCTGAGGAAAGGGTTAACCCTGCAGTGAAACTGCGAGTGCAGCGAAGCCGCAACCACCCGGCTGGTTTTGCTGGTTTGGGGGCAGGTGAGCAGCAATTATCACCCCCAAACCACCCCAGCTCCGCATTGTTTTTGCCCAAACCCATTAAGTTTTTTTGGTTTTGGGGTTTGGTTTCTTTTTTTTTTGCCTGAAACTCGCTCCCCAAGCTCTGTTAAAATTCCAGCCCGTGCTCCCCGAGCCGCCAGCAGCGGGCTCATGCAAAGGTCACGCTCGGCTCCCTTGAAACCCAGCCCGCACTCGCCTGAAACTCTGCCAAGCTCTTCCCAAAGCCCGGCTCCTGGCCGGAGTTTCGGCTTGCTAATCCAAGTCTCGCCGGGTTTCAGATTTCTGCGCAAGCTTTGGCTTCGCTCTCGCAAGAGCAGCCCCGGGCAGCGGCCGCGGAGCCGGCGGGACCCTCCGGCCGGGGCAGGGCCGGGGAAACAGAGGGGAGATGGAGCGGGGACAGTGACAGCGCCGGGGAGAGGGGAACAGAGCAGGGAGATGTTCTGGAAAGAGGGGAACAGAGCAGGGAGATGTCCTGGGGAGAGGGGAATGGAGCAGGGAGATGTCCCGGGGAGAGGGGAACAGAGCAGGGAGATGTCCTGGGGAGAGGGGAATGGAGCAGGGAGATGTCCCGGGGAGAGGGGAACAGAGCAGGGAGATGTCCCGGGGAGAGGGGAATGGAGCAGGGAGAGGGGAACAGAGCAGGGAGATGTCCCGGGGAGAGGGGAATGGAGCAGGGAGAGGGGAACAGAGCAGGGAGATGTCCCGGGGAGAGGGGAACAGAGCAGGGAGAGGGGAACAGAGCAGGGAGATGTCCCGGGGAGAGGGGAATGGAGCAGGGAGAGGGGAACAGAGCAGGGAGATGTCCCGGGGAGAGGGGAACAGAGCAGGGAGAGGGGAACAGAGCAGGGAGATGTCCCGGGGAGAGGGGAACAGAGCAGGGAGAGGGGAACAGAGCAGGGAGATGTCCCGGGGAGAGGGGAACAGAGCAGGGAGATGTCCCGGGGGCAGCAGGAAGGGCTCAGGACTCGCGGGCAGTGGTCCCAGGGCACAGGGTCTGTGAGTCCCCAGCTCGGTCTGGGCAGGCCCGGGCTGTGGGACACTGTCCCCGGGTGGAGATGCCAGCAGGACGAGCCAAAGGGATGAGAGGGTTGGGTCAGAGCAGCTGTGGCTGCCCCTGAGAACGCCCAAAGCCAGGCTGGGCAGGGCTCAGTGGAAGGTGTCCCTGCTGTGCCATGGGTGGCACTGGATGAGCTTTGGAGTTCTTCCAACCCAAACTGTTCCATGATTCCGTGACTCTGTAGCACACAGCACGGCCTGTGGTGCTCCTGCCTTGGGGACAGCAGCTGCAGGGCCAGGTGACCTCTGCCATGTCCCAGCCACCTCCCTTCCCATGCTGTCCACTGAGGAGAGACAATCTCTCCCCTGGCAGACAAAGCCATTCTCTTTATTCTCTTTATTTTCTCTCTTTATCCTATTTTATTATTCCATTATTAATCCATATCATTATTCTGTTTATTCGATTTATTTTTTACTTACAAGTCCTGAAAGGGTCTCTGGGCTGAAGTTCCAGCTCCCAGGAATCCGTTTCTCCCTCCCGAATCCGAGGGGATCGGGTGTTTTTTACCTGTTCCCTCCTTTCCCTGCCGCTTCCACTAGATGTCACTTACAGCCACGAAGTCAGCGGCTCCCCTGGATTTTTAAACTCCTCTCCGGGGGTTCAAATTCTGTGGAGCGAGTCTGTGGGAATCCTGAAACCGGAGTCGGGGGCTGTGGTGGTACCGGAGCAGCCCGGGGAGGGCAGGGGGGTCTCCTGAGCATCCCCCCGGCTGCTGCGGTGCCTCCGGGAGAGGGGAAAACCCTCGGGGTCTTTGCTGACGCTGCCTCGGGCAAGTCAGGACTCTCTGCCTGTTGCAAACAGAGATATTACAAAAGCATTATAAATGGTTTAGACTCTGCTGCTCTAGCTAAGCCAGAAGTAACTTCTGAGTTCCCATAAGGAAAAATCGTAAGAAGGAAGGCACTTAGCACAATAACCTATTCTCAGAGAGAAAAATAAGTTTGCACCTACATAAACAATAAATTTGTCCTGTGAGAATGCACAAAGAAAAATACAAACATCTATGAATAGGAAGAGTCTCAGCACGAACACTCAAAACATCTTTTAACCAGTGAATTTAGTGGCAAGGAAACTACTCGTGCCCAGAGCTGCGCATGAGGCCTGTGAAAAATGTATAAAAATGAGTTATGTGAATAAAAAATCTGCTTTTCCTGCATGAAGGAACTGAGTCCTGTCTGCTTATTAATGCCCCAGCTGCCCTGCCTCATGCTGGAGCAGAAATGCTCGGTGATGCAGGGAGGTCCCTGGTGCCAAACCCCCGAGGCAGCAGCAGCTCCGTGCCCGCAGCACCCAAAGGGCTCTGGGGTGGGGTCTGTCCTCCCTTTGGGGTGTTTGGGGCAAAAAGCCTCAGGCTGAGTCAAATCAGAGCTCACAGAGCCACGTCCTGAGTGGGGAGGGACCCACAGGGATCATCCAGCTCTTATTCCTGCCAGGACAGCCCAAAATCGCAGCCTGCGCATCCCTGGCAGCGCTGTCCAAGCGCTCCTGGAGCTCCGGCAGCCTCGGGAACGTCACCATTCCCTGGGGAGCCTGGGCAGTGCCCCAGCAGCCTCTGGGGGAACAACCTTTCCCAAAAATACCCCCTGGCACAGCTCCAGCCTTCCTCTGGCTCCTGTCCCTGCTCCCCAGAGCAGCCCCTGCAGTGAGGTCTCCTGGGCCACCCCTCTGTGCCCTTCCTCTCCTGCACCCAAAACCAGGCTGCCTTGGGATGGGCACTGGTGGCCACCACGGTCACCAGCCTGGCCAGCAGGAGCAAGGCCAGGCTCTGGAACGAGGCATAGAAAGGGAGAAGGACCTGAGACTTCTCCCGGAGCGTCCAAGCTCTCCCCTCCCTGCTCCGGCTGGAAAGGACAACGGTAGCAGGAGCAGCAGCCTCAGCTCCGCGCGCTGTCCCAGCGCTGATTAACGATGTTTGGGGTTGAAAGGGCCTCTCCTCCCAGCCCAGCCCCAAACACAAGCTGTTCCACATCTGCAGGGCCCTGGCAGCCCGCAAGGTCCCGACTTCCTCACCTCGTTCCCAGCAGCTCCGACTCCCGCCCGGGCGCTGTGGCTGCGGTGTTGTAGTGTCTGCACATGGTTCCTGGCTCTGATCCCAGCCCTGATCCCTGATCCCTGATCCTGGCCCTGATCCCTGATCCTGGCCCTGATCCCTGATCCCGGCCCTGATCCCATCCCTGATCCCATCCCTGATCCCATCCCTGATCCCATCCCACCCGCTGCCAGCAGCTCCCAAGATCGGGCCCAGGTCTGGTTGTAGCCAAACCCGGCAGGTCCTGCTCGAGCTGCTCGTTCATTCCCGGCTCGCTCATTCCAGGCTTGTTCATTCCCGGCTCGCTCATTCCCGGCTCCCCATTCCCGGCTCGCTCATTCCCGGCTCCCCATTCCCGGCTCCCCATTCCCGGCTCCCCATTCCCGCTCGCTCATTTCCGGCTCCCCATTCCCGCTCGCTCATTTCCGGCTCCCCATTCCCTGCTCGCTCATTCCCGGCTCGCTCATTCCCGGCTCCCCATTCCCGCTCGTTCATTCCTGCTCGCTCATTCCCGGCTCCCCATTCCCGGCTCCCCATTCCTGGCTCCCCATTCCCGGCTCCCCATTCCCGGCTCCCCATTCCCGGCTCCCCATTCCCGGCTCCCCATTCCCGGCTCCCCATTCCCTGCTCACTCATTCCCGGCTCGCTCATTCCCGGCTCCCCATTCCCTGCTCGCTCATTCCCGGCTCACTCATTCCCGGCTCCCCATTCCCTGCTCGCTCATTCCCGGCTCGCTCAGTCCCGCTCGCTCATTCCCGGCTCCCCATTCCCGGCTCCCCATTCCCTGCTCGCTCATTCCCGGCTCGCTCATTCCCGGCTCGCTCATTCCCGGCTCGCTCATTCCCGGCTCCAGCCCTGCTTGGATTAGAGCAGAACCCAGGACATCCATTAACCCTCTCGATCCCGAGGCTCCAAAGCAGGAATTCCGAAATTCTCGGGAATTTGGGAATTCCCGCTCTGCCCACGGGAAGGGTTTCCAAGCGCCTGTGGATGCGGCGGCAGCGGGGGACGGTGACGCTGTGCCAGCTGTGCCAGCTGTGCCAGCTGTGCCAGCTGTGCCAAGAGCAGCTGCAGGCTCAGCCCCAAGGCCTGAGCAGTGCAAATGCCACTGTCAGAACAGCTCAAGTTCTGCCTGCTGATGGCTCCCAAGGACCTGAGCACTCCCCAATCCTGAAATCCTCTGCCTTCCCTCACCTGGGAATGAAAAGCTCCGATCTGAACGGAGCTGCCTTTCATTTGTTTCCACATTTTTGAATACGAAGCCCCACGGAGAGAGGCAGCCAGCCCTGATCTCCTCAGGCTGGAGGGTTTTACAGAGGTTGCTGAGGCAGAATTAGGATTAGAGCTGGTGCCACAGGAATGACTCTGGATTATCCATTCCAGTGCCTCAGGGGGCTCCCAGCAGCCTGGGCAGAGCAGAAAACATAAAAACCCAGCGCTGGGACAAATCATGGAATCCTGGAATGGTTTGGGCTGGGAAAAAGCTCAGTCCCTCCCCCTGCCACGGCCAGGGCCACCTCCCACTGTCCCAGGCTGCTCCAAGCCCTGTCCAACCTGGCCTTGGACACTTCCAGGGATCCAGGGGCACAGCTGGGTGCCCTGTGCCAGGACTTCCCCACCCAAAATTTCTCCCTGAATTCTTCCTTTTCCTTTTCCAAGCCAAAGTCCTTGGTCTCTCTGTTGGTTCCACATCCCCACTTTTCCAAGAGCCCTTCCGGCAGCGTGGGCAGGGCAGGAGCCCTGGCTGGGATAATCAGCTCCTGGGTAATTGCCCAGGCAGCGCCTGAAGCCAGCGAGAGGCTGCTGGAAAGAGGCTGCAGCAAGCCAGGCGCAGCTGAGGCTGTTCCTGCACCTTTTTTATTCCTCCCCCGGGGGAGAGAGGCTCAGAAACTCCCGGCATGGGACCAAGGCTCCCCTGCTCTGGCATCTTAACAAGAAGCAGCTGCTCGAGGCAGAGTGAGGAACCGCAAAGGAAAAGGCCCCGCTGCATTAATTAAAGGTCACAGGGCCATTCCAGAGGCTTCACAATTACCTCTGGAAGAGTGTGGCTAATGTGAGATAATGATGTCATACAGCCACTAATGAGGCAGGTTATCCAGACCCCCGGCCCCCTCCCCGGAGCGCGGCCGGGATGGGCCAGAGGGAAAAGGGCCACTCTTCCCTCGCCACCTTTTCCTTGAGGATGCTGGATAAGGGAGCCAGGGGAGGCTGGAGGGGAGGCCAGAGCCCTCTTGGAGGTGTTTGTGCCGAGGAGCAGCTCGGCAAGGCCCCTTCCCCTGGGGAGCTGCCCCTCAGGGGTGATGTCAACAGGATATTGTGTGGTGCTGACCCCGCAGCCTCGGGGCCAAGCCCAGCCCCGTAACGCTCCTTAAGTGAACCTGAGTGGGAGGTGGAAATGTGCTCCTGCTCTGGAGGATCCAGCCCCTCCTCTCCCTGTGCTCCCACAGCAGGGGCAGCTCCAGGGAGCAGCGCTGGGTGGGGAGCAGCAACCGCTGGCTCTTCTCTCAGCATCCCCCGGGCAAGAGGAAAAGTGTCCTGGGGCTGTGTCTGCCCAGGAGACACAAAATCCCACAGGGATGGGGCCCTCTGAGGAGCAGCCACGTCCTCACCTCCTCTCCCTCACCTCCAAGGGGTCTTGGTTGATATTGGTTTGGGGAGCAGATGGGAAAAGTGTTGGAATGCTCGATTCCTGCAGCTGGCAGGAGGTGCAGGGACAGAACACCGGGACAGGGATTAAAGTCAGGCCAGGAATGGAAAACAAAGTCACAGGGCTTTTCCAGCTCTTGGAATGGGAAGAGGAAAGGGGACAGAGAGCCAGGGAAGCACCCAAAATAAACCAGTGTGAACATCTGGAGCTGAGGGAGGTGTCCACCCCCAGCTCCCCACAGGGAAGGGGCACAGCTGGAAAGGGGGATGAAAGGCTGAATGTCCTTCAGCCCCTCTCCTGGGGAGATGTGGCAAAAGGGGCAGCCCCACATCCCAAATCCAGACCCTGGAGAGGGATAAACCTGGGTGATCCCAGGGCTGCTCTTTTTCCAGCTGCTGGATCCAGCTTTGGGATCCAGGGGGTTTCTGGAGCAAAGGGGGCCCTTCCCCAGCATCCCCCACCCCGCAGGGATGCCAGAGGCTCCTTTCTGTGCATGGAACATTCACCTGGATAACACCAGAGCTCTGCAGCACGGCTCAGTGGATCTGGCAGCGCCAGGAGTGCTGGAGAAGCTGCACAGCTGGAGAAGCTGCACAGCTGGATGGGCTCCACAGCCTCAGCTGCAGCTGCCGGTGGCATCCACACCATGGAATAGCACTGGGAGTGTTCCCCGGGGCTCTGCAGGGCGGGAGAGGTTTCTGGTGGCCGGGCTCCTGCAGGATTGGTGTGACACAGAGAGTTCAGCCCTGCCTGGCTGCTGCCTCCTGAGCGGGATGGATCCAGCGTGGGACTTACCCCGAGGCTCGGGAAGAGAGCAGAGCTCAGCAGCAGCTTCTCCTCGGCCTCTCCCTGCTTTCCTGCTCTTTGCTCGGGCAATTTCTGCAGCAGCACCGATCTGGTCCTGTCCCAGGCCTCCACTTTGTCCAGGTGCTGAGTTTGCCTTTCTGGATCATTTCTTTTTCCAGGCCAAGTGCTTCTTTGCAGCTGAGCCAACAGCAGGGAAGCAGTGGAGGCAGCACACAGAGGAGAGATCAGGAACCCTCGCCCTGAGCCTGACCCACCTGCAGAGCTGCAGGAAGGGACAGAGGCAGGAGAAGCAATTCCTCCTCTCCTTGGGGAGCTGGGAAGTCTCTCCTACCCAAGATCTCAGCACAGAGCTGCTGCTGCACACTGGAGTTTCCTGGGGATAAACTGCAGTGACCCCTCTGACGGGGGAAAAGCTCAAACCGGATCCAAAGCCATAAAAGCAGAGTCTTTGGGAGCAGGAGCTGCCAGCTGTGATTTATCAGGCTCTGGGAACAGACAGCACATGACTGGGGTGAGAGCACTTGCAGGGGGAGGCAGAGGTGGGGGCAGCAGGAATCTCGGAGCTCTCCCAGGAAGGCAGAGCTGAGCAGAGCCGGGGTTATTCATTATCTGCAGCTCTCATCCCTCCCACATCCTGCACGGCAGGAGGAAAAGTTGTCAGGGCAAAGTGAAGATGGGCGGGAGGGAGAAAAGAGATGAAAAGACTGAACAGGCAGGAGCAGCAGGAGCAGAGGGTGAAGCAGGATCCAGCTTTTCCAGAGGGAGGGTGCCAGGGACAGGCGGGCACAGCCTGGGCTGATGAGGAGCTTGGTGCCCACCAGGACCCCGTAAACTCCCAGCCAGGGGTGGGGAATTATACCCTGCCAGCACCATGACATCTGCTGCAGGAATTCTGCTCCCCTGGCTCCCCCGGGCTGGCTGGGATTTTTCCACGCACTTCCAGATCAGGCTAAATCAACAAAATCTCTGAACCTGCAGTAAAGGAAGAGACTGGGAAGGGCTGGAGCACTAAAGGCTGACCTTTGCTAATCCCCAGGCAATAACTGCAGGCGAGAAGCTTGCTGCAGGCACGGGCAGGCTTTGCTCTCCCCACGGGCTGCATTTTTAACCTCCCGTCAGCCTGGAGCAGCAGCTGTGGGGCAGGGAATGGCTGGGGGGGCTGGGAGCTGCTCCCAGGATGATTCCCTGTCTGCCCACGGGGCTTCCAGGGAAGCTGGGATGTGCTGCTGGCCCCTCAGGAGACCTTCTGAGAGCAGCAGCACCTCCCTTTGCTTACTTCTCCATTTCTAAAAATGGGGATAACGAGGCTGAGGCCTTGGAGATGTTGCTATAAAAAACAATCCCTGTGTAGCAACTGGACTGCTTACAGCAGACTGGGAAGGTGCTCCTGCTTCCAACCAAAATATGGATGTTCTGAGCAAATTCCTTGGCTCATCTGGCAGCATCAGGACCCACACTCACGAGCCAGGCCCAGCTTTGGCTGCAGATTTCTGGTCCCTGGTGTCCCTCCCCGGCCAGGCTGCAAACCCAGGCTGTCCTCAGGCACGGGTTTTATGCAACCCTTCCCCTGTTACAGCACCCAAAACATCTCCAGCCTGGAGAAACAAACAGAGGGTGGCAAAGCTGAGCAGCACCTGCTGCAAACCCAGCCCCAGCCCTCCTCCCCCTCCTCCTCCTCCTCCTCCTCACCCAGCCCCACCACGGGCAGCCCCCGGGCAGGCAGGAGCGGAGCTTCTGCTTCCCGCTGGGAATATTCCTGTGTGGATCCATGGCCTGTCAGCCCTGGCACACCCTGCCGTGGCAGGGGAGCTGTGCAGGGCTGTGGGCAGCAGAACAAGGGGCAGCTGGAGCTGAGCTGGGGCTCGGTGCAGCACGACAGCCGCGCTGCCCAGCCGGACAGAATCCAAAGCCCTGAGCGTGGATGCGGGATTCCCGCGGGACAAGTTCACATCCCTGCTCCCAAAAGCTTCCAAAGGGAATAAAATCCTCGGCAGGTGAGCAGCTGTGCCTCGTCATGGGGCTCGAGGGCACAGCATGACCCAGCCAGGCTTTCCCCATGCCCTGAGCCCATCATGTTCTAATTGGTGTCACCATCGGTGTCACCGGCTGCTGCTGCATCCACGGTGACTCAGGGGACAGTGACTCATCCACAGCCCGGCTCTATGCCGCTGGAATCGCTTCCTCAATGCCGCTTTCTGCAGGCAAGGACCCGGCCCTCAGCTGTGCCAGCCCCCGGCCGCGTGTCCTGCGGCCCGGAGCCCGGCTGTAAATCTGGGAAGAGCTTGTTTTCCTTTGGAAGCTGCACCCGACTCCTCCTCAAGCAGAAAATAAACACCGAGTCTGTCGCCTCTGAGTTATGGGCGAGTTTAGAGGCTGCAAGTGTGAAAAAGTTAATTGTTTGACACTGCAGTGAATCGGGCCGAGCCCGAGGGGCTGTGCCAGCCCCCCAGGAGGGGTGGCTTGTGTCAGAGCTGTCACCACAGAGTGTCACCAGCACCCTGCAGGAGGGTGCCCCCCGCCCGCCTCTGCTGCCGGACTCTTGCCCAACCAGCCGCGTGTTGCAATCCCTGTCCCGGCCGCGGGTTCTGTGGATTTGCACGAACACAGGGGGTGGAGAGGGCGAGGAAAAGGCGCTCGGTGGCTTTCTTTGAAGGAAAATAAATGGATGTTTGCAAAGCCGTCGGCGAGCGCTGCCTGCCCGGGGCCGCTCGCACGGGGCTGGGGGTGGATGGAGCTCGGGGAGTTTCCATCCAGAAAACAAGGATTATGGAGCGCTGCTGGTAAATAACAAGGACGTGTGGAACACAGGGAGTTCCCATGCAGAAAGTGAAACCCATGGAATTACAGCTCACAGGGAGTTCCCATCCCTCTACTAAAAAACAACCGCTTGACATCAGCGAGCTGCCCCGGGTGGCTTCCCCCGCCCCGAGGAAAAATGTTCCAGGCGGCCCCTGCGTGCCCTCCCGGCTCCCAGAGCCCTGGAGCCAGGCACAGCAGAGCTCTGGCCTGATTTCATCCCGAGATTTGTGTCTGTGCCGGGGCGGCGCTGGTGGCTGTGGCTGCTTCTGCTTCATGTTAAGCGCAGCGCTAATGGGATCCATGTGACTGCGGGGGAACAACCCCCGAACTGACGGCAGCGCATCTGCCAGGGAGCCTGCCTGATGTTTGTCACTCCCGGGGAGCCCCGGGCGGTGCCAGCCCCGGGCGGTGCCGGTCCCGGGCAGTGCCAGCCCCGGGCACTGCGGGTCACGGGCGGTGCCAGCCCCGGGCACTGCGGGTCCCGGGCGGTGCCAGCCCCGGGCACTGCGGGTCCCGGGCGGTGCCAGCCCCGGGCACTGCGGGTCACGGGCACTGCGGGTCACGGGCACTGCGGGTCTCGGGCACTGCGGGTCTCGGGCACTGCGGGTCTCGGGCGGTGCCAGCCCTGGGCACTGCGGGTCCCGGGCGGTGCCAGCCCCGGGCACTGCGGGTCACGGGCACTGCGGGTCCCGGGCCCCCAGAGGGGACCCTCCGGATGCTCCTCCCGGTCCCCGGGAGCTGCCCTGGGTGGGATCAGCGGCTCCCTGGGGAGCTGCCGGGCTCTGCAGGCAGGAGCACATCCCCGCTTTGGGGAGCTCTCCCTCCGCAGCAGCAGCGCATCCCTGCACGCGTGAGGAGGGCAGGGCAGCGCTGGGGAGAGGAGGAGGAGGAGGAGGGCAGACAGGGATGGGGAGCCAGGGGAGGAGGGCAGGAAGGGATGGGGAGCCAGGGAAGGAGGTTTGGGGAGCAGGGCAAGCATGGATGGGCAGCCAGGACTCGCTGCTGCCAGGCTCCTGAAGAGCCCGCCTGCCCTCTCCTCGTGTCCACAAAGGCTCTTTGTGCGAGGCTCGAGCGGCCCCGAGCAGCTCAGGGCTGGGGGAGAGGAGGGGCAGCGCCGCCTCGGGCTCCAGGAGCCGGGATAGGGCTGGTGGCCAGGAGGGACATTCAGGGAGGGACATTCACCTGAGCTGGGGATCAGCACAGCCCGGAGCTCCCGGGCCTCCAGCACTCTGTGCTCGCCCCAGAGCCCAGCCCGGGGCAGGAGCTGGGCTCAGACAGCCTTTGCATCCTGCTGAGGAGGAGACCAGCCTGCTCCAGCCTTCCCTGGGAGCTCCTGACACTGCATTCGGGATGGAATCAGCCAGACCCTCTTCTCCTCAGAGATCTGCTCACTCAGGCACTGACATCATCATTTCAGTTTTGCTGGGCCTCTGCTCCTGGGTGCTGGAACAAGGAATCAATCTTCATTTCTCTGCCCTCTCTGTCCAGCAGGACGGCAGGGCCTCGCTCCCGCGGCAGCATCTGGCACGGCAGGGCTCGGATCCATCAGTGCCAGCAGGAAATGTCATTAGCAGTGGCACTGTGGAGGCTGCAGGGGAGAGAGGTTTAATATTTAATTCCAGACCTGGTGTGGTTGCAGCTCCTTAGTGCTGCTTTCTCAGCCCACCGTGGGGCTCCAGCAGGGAAAATGCTGTGGAATCCCGAATCCCACCAACCCCGGGGCTCAGCACCTCTCTCTTGTTTTTCACCAGCGAGTGGCAAACAGGAGTGAGCCAGCCACGGTTCCTGGGAACTGTCAGGAGGAACAGGAGAACCCTGAAAGCCAAATTTGCGTCAGCTCCCTGAGAAGGAGGACGGGAAATTGGCTCGGTGACAAAGTGTGCTCAATGTGTGCATTCAGCTCCTCTCAGGCTGCCGCACTTGTACCTGTTCCACGTTCCCAGCACGGAAAAACCAAGGTGTTTTCTGCACAAAGCTCCATCCCAGCTCTGCCTGATGGGATTTGGCGCTGGGTGAATGGCTGGACCTGCTGGTCAGAAATGTCATTTCCGACCTTATCAGCGCTGTGATTCCGCTCTCCCTGCACACCCCCTCCCCTCCGAAACTCTGCAGGGCACCAAACCCTTGCTTGGGCCACCCCCCCAGCCAGGAACCCCAAAGCAGCGCGGGGGAGACAGGAAAAGGTCTGGGATAGCAGAACATCTGTCCCAGCGAGCTGCCAACTTGGCAAAAAAAGGGGAAATTGGCGGTGGCATCCGCAGGCATTGTCCCGGGGGCTCCCCTCCTCCCTGTCTGGCACTCCTTCCCCGCTGCCTCGGGAGTGTTTATCCCTCTCGGGCCGGGTGTGAAGCGCTAATTGCTGTTGACACTCGCCAGGCCGGGGGGTTCAGCTCCCCCCAGCCCGGCTGTGAAATCGGAACCTGCCCTCCCCGAGCTGTGCCAGCCGCACCTGAGCTCCTCTGCCCCTCCCCAGCAGCTTCACCTGGGCTTTTCTGTGCCATTCCCGTGCCCGGCCCATCCCTGGAAGTGTTCCAGGCCAGGCTGGGCCGGGTTTGGACCAACCCGGGATAATGGGGGGCATCCCCTGCCCACGGCCCCCTCTGAAAGCATCGAGAGCAGCAGAACCTCCCGGCATTATTGCTCCATCCGTGACCAAAAATGCCTTTAAAGAGGAGCCAAGAGCCGCAGTTGGTGTCTGCAGGCAGCAGCCGCAGTGGAGGGTGGCCGGGCCGGCTGCTCCGTGTCCTCGGGGGCTCAGGCCCGCAGGGATCAGCTCTGGAGCATCCCCAAGGGACGCTAAGGAGTGACAGCAATTGCCGGTGTCCCCAGGCTGTTCCCTCCCTCCTGTCACCCAAACGGCTCCGTGTTTCCAGGATGAAAGGCGTCCTGGGGACAGGAGAAGTGTTATAAACAAATAAATAAAATCTCAGTGCTGAGAGGGAAGGGGAGGGGAAGGGGAGGGGAAGGGGAAGGGAAGGGGAGGGGAAGGGGCTCCCGGGGAACGAGGCAGCCTCGTAAAAGGATGACGCAGGTGGCGAGAGCCGTGGAAGGATGCCAAGGGATCTGGAAAACAGGTTCTGGAGAAAAACACCCTCCTGCCGGCTCCTTGTGACGCGGTGCAGGGGCCCCTAAGCCCTGGAGCATCCCCAAAAACCCGCAGCCTTTCTGTGCCCGGTGTTCCTCCCGGCTCACATCCACGGGCTGGGCCTCAGCCGAGCAAAGCCGAGATCGGCAGAGCCCGGCTCTGCCCCACGGGGCTGCACAAAGCCCAGCTCGCTGCCGAGGTGCGAATCCCCGGGAGCCGATTGAACCTGGGAACAATGAGGAGGATGAGTCCCACTTCCTTCCCACCATTGTCTCCCGGAGCAGGGATGGGGAAATCTTCCCTCAAGTGCCTCCATAGGAGGTTTTTCTCTTTACGAGGCCGCCGCTTTGTTTTGCTGGAATATCTGGAACATCCCGAGGGTTGGGGAGGAGCGGGGAGGATGTGAGGCCACGGGCGCTGCCTATTCCAGCTGGGATCCTCTCCCAGCCGTGGAAAGGGGACCTGGATGCAGCGTGCACAAACCTGCTGTGCCCAGCCCCAAAACCAACAGGGAAAACGCGAGGGTTTTGGAGCTAGAAAGGGAAGAAGAGAGGTGGGGGAATTGTCCGGGCATCTTCTGAGCTTTATCCTGTGCGGTTTGGTGGGGCAGTGCCTTCCTTAGGTAGATGTGACCTGTGGCTCAGGATTCAGGATCCAAAAACCATCAGGCTGTGGGAAAAGCCCGGGTGAAGTGGTTCCAGCAGAAGCCTGGAATTGAGGTTCCTTCCTGAGCCACCCCTGAGCTCTTCAGTGGCCCAGGCCGGGTACAGGGAATGAGTCCCGAGGGCTGGGATGAGTCTGGAGGGATCTGTCCCCAGGGCTGGGATCTGTCCCCAGGGCTGGGATCTGTCCCGAGGGCTGGGATCTGTCCCGAGGGATCTGTCCCGAGGGCTGGGATCTGTCCCGAGGGATCTGTCCCGAGGGCTGGGATCTGTCCCGAGGGATCTGTCCCAGGGACTGGGATCTGTCCCCAGGGCTGGGATCTGTCCCCAGGGCCGGGCTGACCGGAGCTCTCCGTGTCACCACGCAGCAGCTGAGCCGTGGCACCGCCCGCCCATCAGCGCTGTCCCCTCAGTCCCGGCTCTGTCACCGAGCCCGGCTCAGCTGAGCTGGGCTCAGGACCCGCCCGTGCCGCCGGCCGAGAGCAGAGCTCCCCTCGGGGATTGTGCTCCCGGGGGAATTGGGGTGCGGATGCCAGCCCTGCCCTGCCCGGGAGGAGTCAGGAATTCAGAATTCCTGCTGTCAGCGCGTGCGGGGCTCTCCTGTGCCGGGATCCCGGGGGATGCGGGTGAGCACAGGGGTGAGGCTGCCGTGGCTCAGAGAATCCTGGATGGGACATAAATCCCATTTTCCCACCCCCTGCCATGGCAGAGCCACCTGCCACTGTCCCAGCTAGCTCCGACCTGGCCTCCGACACTTCCAGGGAGGGGGAATCCATGGAATAAGCTGTGCCTCTCCACCCTCCCGGGGAGGAATTCCTTCCCCGGATCCCATCTCACCCTTGGCCATTCCCCCTCGTCCTGTCACCTCGTGCCCCTGCAAAGAGCTCCTTCCCAGTTCCACCAGTTTCACCTCCAACATCCACCAGTTACATCCCTCTGGAAGCAGAGGAACTTCCCAGCCGGGGATGGAGCTGCTCCGAGTCCTGCAAGTGCCCCAGGCACCCTCAGCGGAGCAAATTCCATGGGAAGGCCCGGCAGAACTGGATTTACACTTTGGAAGGAGAACTGGTTTTGTGTGTGTGTGTTAATCCCGAGCTGGGCAAACCCCTGAGCTCCCCTCACGCCAGGAAAAGGAGAGGAATCATCATTTCTGTGTCTGAGTGTCCCAGCCCACCCGGCCGGGGATTTTCCTGGCCGGATTGGATGGGTGCCCGCAATCCAAATCCAGCTCGGGGTGAGCTCGCAGCCCTTGCCCGGGGCCGGAGCAGAGGCTGCGGGCTCTGCCAGCGCCAGGCTGACACTGCCGAGGGCTGGGGCGATTATTCATCGCTGTTTAATGAGGACATTAAACCGCAGCGCTCAGCCGTGGCCGGGGCGTCCCCGGCAGTCTTTGGGGAGCAATTGTGCCGAGAAAAGGCGGCTCCAGGGAGGCCCGTTTGATAAATGAACTTTGGCAATGCTCGCCGACCGTGTCATGCCAATAAGGCAATTGAGAGTGAAAAAAGAGCTGGACTGGAAAGGTGGGCGAGAGAGGGAAGTCCTGGAGACAATTGACAGAGACAGGGCAGGGGGAAGGACCGGTGATTCCTCCCTCCATCAGGATGACACCGCTCGGGGAGTTAAGGAAAACTGACAGCCCAAAGAAATGAAGTCTCTTGCAGCACTGGTGGCCCAGAAGTCCTTCCTGGAACCACAAATGAGCCGTGAAAGGCTGGGAGGGCCAGGCACCCATCACCCTGCTCCTGGAGCTATTTTCATCCCAAATTAGAATTGGGACAGCAAAGCCCATCCCTGTCCCCCTCAGAGAGCAGCAGCCTGTCCTTGCTGCTGATCCAGCCTGGAACTGCAGTGTTTGTCCAGCTGCAGTTTGGGGTTTGATCCTTTCCCTTTCCCTTTCCCTTTCCCTTTCCCTTTCCTTTCCGACAGGAACTCCCTGCCAGGGAAACCTCACAGAGCAGGGACAGGGCCAGGGGCTGCCCCTCACCGAGCTCCTGTTATAAATCCATACTGTGATATTGGCTTTTCACAAATATTAAGATGAATGTTATATATTAGACGCTTTTGCTGTGTCTTTTTCTTTTTCTCCTGCTAGCAAGTTTTAGGTCAAGAAGAATTTTGGACATTGGGGCAGTGTCCTGTCTGTGCAGAGCCAGAAAACCTCCAGATGATGGGGCCAGGCTGCTCTCAACACTGATGGTCTGCAGAAGGAGGAGCCCCAGCCCAAATAAAAATGTGATAAAGGGAAATAAAATCTTTAAAACCTTTAAAAAGGAGGATTCAGGGCCATGCAAAATAATACTTCTTGGAAAAATAGGAATATGCATTAAAACCCCACAGCAGGGTGGGATAAAAGGAGTGTTCCAAAGATATCAGGTGTGATCCTGGCAGCGCTCCACGGCACCCGGCCGGTTTAACCCTTTGCTTTATTATAATCTTTGTCTCCTAATTGCCTTTTGGTTTATATTAAACCTTTTACAATTAATTAAGCGAGTGAACCTCGTTTTTCACGCTCCGGAGGGGACCCGGGGCCCCGGGGGTGGGGAGCTCGGGATGAACCGGCCTCGCAGGGCTTTCCCTGAGCTTCAGCTCCATCCTGCCCCCGCCGCCTTGGGAATGCTGGAAAACCCTGTAAAAACGCACAGGAAATACCGGGATGAGTGAAGGAGCCTGGCTGGGCTCCCCACAGCAGCTGGAAAAAGTCTCCCAGGGCAGTGGTGGGGTCTCCATCCCTGGAAATGCCCCTAAACCCAGCGCATGTGGAGCTTCCCCGACGCTTCAGCGGCCACGGGGGTGATGCCGGAGGGATTCTCCATCCTCGCTCATTCCCCAAAGCCGAGCAGAGCCGATCCCAATCCATCCCTGCGAATTCCTAGCCTGGGATTGTGCCACTGGGTGGTGGGGACAGCGCCGCCCCCGCGGAACCCTCTGAGCTCATGGCCCGCAATTAGCGCCGCTCGTTAATTGCAGCGCCCCGCCCTCGGGTGGATGCCGTGGAGCTCGGCCCTGCTCCCGGTGCTCCCTCGGGAAGCCACGGCTGTCACCGGAGGTGTCCTGGCCTTGAACCTCGCCCCGAATCCATCGGGAATCGCTCGCCTTTGGGCTTCCAACTGCCGGGGGCAGCGCTGGGTGGGATTTTGGGATGAAATCCTTCCCTGGGAGCCTCTGGAATGGTGTCCCGGGAAAGCCTTGGCTGCCCCATCCCGGGAGTGTCCCGGAGCAGCGGGAAGTGTCTGTGGGGTGGAACGGGATCCAATCCCCATTCCAGCTCCATGAAAACCCAGAGACGCTGGAATCCCGGGAATCCTCAGCCTCCTTTGGCTCCCGAAGGACTCAGAGCCACACGAGGCTCCTTCACCGCCCCGGGAGCGTTTCTGGGGTTTTTTCTCCTGCGAAATTTTCAGGCCGAAAAAAAGGGAATTTTTGACCCCTATTTTGCATTTTTAATTCCTTAATAGGAAATTTTTTTAACCCTTCAGGTTTCCCAGAGCAGGGAATTTTTTGATGCTAAAATGAGAATTTTTGACTCCTATTTTGAATTTTTGATTCCCTAAGTAGGAAATTTTTGAAACCCTTCAGGTATCCCAGAACAGGGAAATTTTTTACCCTGAAATGGGATTTTTTGACCCCTATTTTACATTTTTAATTCCCTAAATAGAAACTTTTAAAAACCTTTCTGGTTTCCCAGAGCAGGGAATTTTTTTACTCAAATTAGGAATTTTTTGACCCTAAATTGGGAATTTTTGACCCCTATTTTGCATTTTTAATTCCCTAAATAGGAAATTTTTGACCCTAAAATGGGAATTTTTAGACCCGGACTCCGCACCTGTGGCTGTGCTGCTCCCAGCATCAATCCCTGTGCGGTTTCCCACACATCCCATCCCAAATTGTCTCCAAATTGTCTCCAAATTGTCCCCATCCATCGGCGCTGGCTCCTGGGCCAGCTCTCGTGCCCAGCTCTGGCCGAGGATGGAGGGAGGAGGAGGAGGGAGATGGGGAAGAGCTGCCCTGGTCAGGGGCTGTGAGCCCGGATTGATCCCAGCCCCAGCACCAGGGGACACTTGGGGACACCCAGGAACAGCCAGGAGACACCCAGGGACATCCAGGGACACTTGGGGACACCCAGGGGACACTTGGGGACACCCAGGGACAGTTGGGGACACCCAGGGACATCCAGGGGATACCCAGGGGACACTTGGGGACACCCAGGGACACCTGGGGACACCCAGAGACACTTGGGGACACCTGGGCCAGGCAGCAATCTGGGGACAGTGCAGAGGGTTCCCAGAGCAAGGAATTTTCTCCCTCCATCCAAACCCTTTCCCTTCTCCATGCGGAGTCTGGGTGGGATTGGGGAAATCTGGGTGGGATTGGGGAAATCTGGGTGGGATTGAGGAAATCTGGGTGGGATTGAGGAAATCTGGGTGGGATTGAGGAAATCTGGGTGGGATTGAGGAAATCTGGGTGGGATTGGGGATTTTTTTGTGCCCCTCCTCAAACTCCCCCCTTTCAGAGCCAGTCTGTCCCTTCCCAGTGAATTCAGTTCCACGTTCCCCCGGGAGCTGGAGGGGCTGGAACCCACCCCGGGATCCTTTGGGATGGCCCAGCAGCTGGAATCCCGCTGGCTTTGCTGGTTTTGGGGATCAGAGGCAGCTCTCTGGAGCAGCCCCAAAGAGCTGAGCACTGCAGAGGACGGGGAGAGGCGGCTCCCCCGGGCCAGGCGGGGCTGGGGGGCTCTCGGGGACCACAAAATGTGCCTCAAACTGCAGACAAAGCCACGGCTGCTGCCCAGGATCCATCCCGGGGCTCTGGGAACGGGGTAAAGGCTAAACCCGACACTGTTCCTGCCTGAAAGCAAAGGGAATCCGGGAAATCAGCTGGAACTGAGGACACCAAACTGCACCAAACTCCTCTGGAGCCGCCGGAGGAGCAGCTCCGGCCGCATCCCGAGCCCCAGCGCTGGAGCCAAGTGCGAGGCAGGGGAGGCAGCGCCTCCACACTTGAATTTGCTCTCAGTTATAAATCACAGCCACCCCGAGCAGGCAGCTCTGTGAAAACCTCTCCCGGGGTGTTTATTACAGGAACCAGTTGCCCTGGCTGCTGACAGCCAGATTGCAGAGGGCTGCTGGATCCCCGAGGGCCCTGCGGAGCCCCCACACCCCCAGAAGGCTCTTCCCGAGCCAGGGATGGGCAGATCCTGCTGGGATCCAGCCCTTGGGAAAGCCTGGCAGCTCGGCCCTGCGGAGAACTCTCACTCCACAGAAAATCCGTGCTCCTGCTGCCAACTTCCCGGTGCCAGAGAGAGCACAGAGCACAGCCGGGAATGATTAAAGAGAGAGGCCAGGCCAGGTCCCTTTCATCCCGCTCTGCTCGCTGCTCTGAGCCTCTGCTGCCTCACAGCCACCCCAGGCTGAGGCTCAGAGCTGACTCTGGGCCCTGGCACGGCCGAGGGAAGGATTTTCCTTGGAGCTTTTCTGTGAAAACAGCAAAAATTCCCACCCCACCCTCCCCGCTGCGCCAAGGTAACGCACGGAGGGGCTGCGGAATGGATTTGCAGCTCAGGAATAATGGGTGTGGAGCCCCCCAGGGCTGCAGGGGAGATTTCAGTGCCCCCCAGGGCTGCCAGGGGGGATTTCAGTGCCCCCCAGGGCTGCCAGGGGGGATTTCAGTGCCCCCCAGGGCTGCCAGGGGGGATTTCAGTGCCCCCAGGGCTGCCAGGGGGGATTTCAGTGCCCCCCAGGGCTGCAGGGGGGATTTCAGTGCCCCCCAGGGCTGCCAGGGGGGATTTCAGTGCCCCCAGGGCTGCCAGGGGGGATTTCAGTGCCCCCAGGGCTGTCTGCAGGCACACAGAGCCCGGGGGCACTGCGGGCAGGGGGCAGCGAGGCTGGGCGCTGCTGCTGCCAGGCCGGGTGAGTCACTCCCCTCCTATCTCAGGCATTTCCCACTGGGAAAAAGGCATCGATAAGCACAGGTGAGTTTGTGGGATTTAACTCCAGAGGGGCTGGACAGCAGCAGGGGACAGCAGGGAAGGGAAAAGGGCTGCTGGGCTTGCCCTGCTCGCATCTGCCAGAGCTCAGAAGAGCCCTGAAGGTGGGAAAAGACCCCCAGGAGCAGCGAGTGCCTCTGGCAGCGGCGGTGGCTCCGTGGCCTGGCTGGGACACCGGGCTCTCTGTCCCCGAGCAGCCCAGGCTAGCCTTGGCCACCCAGACCTGCAGCAAACGCCTCCTCCAGCCTGTCCAGGAAGGGCAGAGCTTTTTCCAGTGCCTCCAGAGCCTCCAGCACTGGGAGCAGCTCAGACTGGGAATTACCCAGGGCTTGGCAGGGTGGGAGGTGAAGCAATTTGGGTGGGTGGCCTTGGGCCAGCGTGGCACAGCCCCAGAGCCCAGCCAGGACACTGTGACCCTGGGGACAGGTGCCCAGGACACACTGAATGACCCTGGGGACAAGGCCAGCAGAGATTCCCACAGCCTGGGGTGCTCCTCACCCACCAGGAGCTGCCTCTGCTCACCTGGCAGGGAGACAGGGGCTGAAACCCGGCTCTGCCCTCACTGGGAACCAAGGTGCAGCCCAGCCCTGTTCTGGGGATCTCTGATCCCCCTCTGCAGTTTGGGATCACCGAGGTGCAGCCCAGCCCTCCCCACAGCCTGTCCTGTCCCACATCCCATCCCAGAAAAGCTCTGGGATCTCTGCTCCCTCCTCAGCGACTTGGGAGTCCCTCTCCCCCTCCCGCTGGTGTCTGCCTGCTGACTGGAGCTGTCATTATCAGCTCAATAAATCTCTGGCTCGGGTTTTATTGAATCCCTGCCTGAGGGGGAACAAGCCTGGAAAGGTTGAGGAGAGCAGAGCTTTCCCACGCCTCAGCCACGCTGCCGGAGCTCTCGCACACATTCCGGGCCTGCCAGCGCTCCGCAAATGTTTGGACAGCCTTGAACAAATAACACACCTTTAAAGAGGCCAGCAGGAAATTTTTCCTGGCCGCCCAGGCCCCCTCCCCGCGCCTCTCCCCCGTCTCCATCCCCCGGCAGCCCGCGTGTGTCCGTGCGTGTGCGCTCCCTGTGTGAGGCTCCCGCTCCCCCCGGGCTCCGTGCCCGCTCTCCAGCTGCCTTTTGGGGGAGGAATTCTGGCCTCGGCCTCGCTCCCCGGAGCGCTGGGGGAGGCGGGGGCCGGGCTGGGAGCGGAGCGTGGAAAAGGGAGGAGGTTTTGGCTTTTCTCCCGGCCACGTTTCCTCGGGCAGGTAGGGGAGGGAGCAGCCAGCGGGGATTTTCTGCTGAGCCCGTGCCAGTGGTCACCTCTGGATGCCAAGGTTATTCCAGCCGAGCCCGGTGCGAGGTTCCAGGGGCTGGGTTTGACTCCTGGCACGCTCCGGCAGCCACACAGCTCCTCTAATTAATGCCAATTAATGCCGTGGCTTCCCTCAGCCGGCCCCGCCGATGGGGCCCGAGGCTGACTCCAAAGGAACCTCCCCAGGGCACCGAGCGCTCCCCCGGGCCGTGCTGCTCCATCCACACCGGCTCTGGAGCGATCCCGCGCTCCAGAACTTTCCCGGAGCCGTGGGATGGGCTCGGCTCTCGCACGGGGCAGGGAGATGGCTGGAAAGCAGCTCCGGCAGCTGTGCTGGAGGAAGGAAAACACGGATGTGACAGCACATCCCGCCGGGGAGGTTTTCCTGAGCCACACATCCCCAGCCCAATTCCACAGGGAATCCGGCTGGGAACAGCGAGCCCTGCAGCTGCCGGCCTTAACCCCAGCCTGGGGCAGGCGGCACAACAGCTCCGGGGTGGGCCCCGGTGATTCCCGGTTTTCCGTGAGCACCGGGATGGGATCGCGCCCGGCGTGTTCCATGGGCACAGCAGGAATGTGTTTGTGGGGCAGGAGAGGAGGATTAATGGGCCAGGAGCCGCCCGCCCGCTGAGTTCTGGGAATGGAAAACACCGCAGCCATCTCAACAGCTCCTAAAATTCCCCCTGCCTCGTTTCCTCTTGCTGCTTTCCCGAACGCTGAAAGGCTTTGGGCTCCCGCGGATTAAAAAAAAATAATAAAATAATATATATAATAATAATAATAATAAAAAAACCAATCTGGAGAGAATCCAGGACTGAGATTTGTGCCTGCTCGATCTCGGCTGTCAGCGCATCGTTAAACGCGAGGCAGAGCCAGGGGAGGAAAATCCTGCTGGGGGAGACAAGTGCTGCTGCTCCCCGGGGGTGACAGGCTCGGGGACAGCCGGCCG
Source organism: Pseudopodoces humilis (assembly GCF_049639895.1). Lineage (NCBI taxonomy): Eukaryota > Metazoa > Chordata > Aves > Passeriformes > Paridae > Pseudopodoces > Pseudopodoces humilis. Next base: position 6,354,826 of record NC_142223.1, on the reverse strand, counting down.
CGGGGGGACAGTGCCAGCAGGGCACGGAACGGGCCCCAGGGCTGCGGAACTCACCCTCGCTGTGCCTGGCACGCCGGGGAAGGAGCCCCAAGGTGACCAGCACAGGGCTGTGACATGTCCCAGCTGGCACCTGGGGACAGGCAGGCCTGCGGGCACAGAGGATGAGGAGGGACAGGAGGGAGAGGCAGCCCGGGAGTGGCAGGAGCTGCAGCACAGCCGGCTGGGCAGGCTGAGGGTGGCACAAAAGGGACAGAGCTCCCCACGCTCCTCAGGCATTCAAAGGCGGCTCAGAAAACCCCTGAGCTGGGTTCAGGCTCTGCTCACACATCCCGAGTCACTCTGGGGTCACCTTTCCGTCCCGTCCGCTTTGGGGTGCTGTGACAATTGGCCAGGAGCTGCTGGCACGGTGTCCCTGTGTCCCTCTGGAGCCTCTCCTGGTGGCCCTGGCACGGCTGGGGGAGCTGGCACAGCTGGGGGGTCCTGGCATGGCTGGGGGAGCCCTGGCACGGCTGGGGAGCCCTGGCATGGCTGGGGAGGGGTCCTGGCATGGCTGGGGAGCCCTGGCACGGCTGGGGAGCCCTGGCATGGCTGGGGAGGGGTCCTGGCATGGCTGGGGAGGGGTCCTGGCATGGCTGGGGAGCCCTGGCATGGCTGGCCCCAAGGGACGTGAGGTTCAACACCTGAGAGTGCCACAGCCAGGCAGGGACTGTGGACACTGCCTGGCACAGGGCTGTCCCCAAGGGTGGGTGCCCAGTTTGGGTTCTGTGTGTGCCCAGTTATTTTATTTCCTCAGTTTCCTCAGCTGACTTCTTCCTTCCTCACGCTGATTTCCTCCTCAGCTCTCCAGCTGCCTTTTGGTGCTGCTGCAGAGTGGAATTTGGGTCCCAAAACCCAGCCTGAGCTTTGGAGCATCCCAAAACCCAGCCTGAGCTTTGGAGCATCCCAAAACCCAGCCTGAGCTTTGGAGCATCCCAAAACCCACCCTGAGCTTTGGAGCATCCCAAAACCCACCCTGAGCTTTGGAGCATCCCAAAACCCACCCTGAGCTTTGGAGCATCCCAAAACCCACCCTGAGCTTTGGAGCATCCCAAAACCCACCCTGGGCTTGGGAACATCCCAAAACCCACCCTGGGCTTGGGAACATCCCAAAACCCACCCTGGGCTTGGGAACATCCCCGAGCCCAGCCTGGGCTGACCCCTGTGAGGTTCAGGCGAGGTCTCAGCCTCCTTCCCCATCCACCTCAAACCATCCCCGGGTGCTCTCCTTTAGCACGGGAGGCAGCCCCAAATCCCCTGTTCCCCTTCCAGCCTCAAACGAGGCTCAGCAGAGCGCAGAATGGGTGGCCCCTTTCCTGGAGAAGCTGTGAAAACCTGCCCAGGAGGAAATCAAACAAATAAACATGACCTGGAGAGGGGTTTTGGTGCCTCCCTCCCATCCCAGCAGTGCCTGGCTCCTCTCTCCCCGAGAGCCGAGCAAAACAAACCCGGCCCGCCTGATAAGAACCAGCCCCGACAGCAAGCGATGGCTGCAATTAAAAATCTGCAATGTTTTAAACAAAGGGCAAAAGCAATCAGCTCGAGGTAATTAAAATGGATTAAAGAAGTGCAAAAGCATCGGAGCCAAATGCTGGGAAGAGCTCCAGGTTGGATCAGGATGGGAAATGTGGGTGCCGGGCAGGACCATTAATATTCCTTTGCTCTTCTGCAAATCTTGGAGCAGCTCGGGGCCGGCTGCGAGCAATTAAAGCTCACAGCACCCCGGGGAGGCCGAGCTTATTGCACACACTGCGAGGGGAGGGGCCGGGATTCACCCCGGTTTGGGGTGATTTATCCCAGTTTGGGGTGATTTATCCCGGTTTGGGGTGATTTATCCCAGTTCAGGATGATTTATCCTGGCTTGGGGCGATTTATCCCGGTTCGGGGTGATTTATCCCGGTTTGGGGTGATTTATCCCGGTTTGGGGTGATTTATCCCAGTTTGGGGTGATTTATCCTGGCTTGGGGTGATTTATCCTGGCTTGGGGTGATTTACCCCAGTTTGGGGCGATTTATCCCGGTTTGGGGTGATTTATCCCAGTTTGGGGTGATTTATCCCAGTTCAGGATGATTTATCCCGGTTTTGGGGTGATTTATCCCGGTTTGGGGTGACTTAACCCGGTTTGGGGTGATTTACCCCAGTTTTGGGGTGATTTATCCCAGTTCAGGATGATTTATCCCAGTTTTGGTGTAATTTATCCCAGTTTTGGGGTGATTTATCCCGGTTTGGGGTGATTTACCCCAGTTTTGGGGTGATTTACCCCAGTTTTGGGGTGGTTTATCCCACTTTTGGTTGATTTATCTCAATTTTGGTGTGGTTTACCCCAGTTTTGGGGTGGTTTATCCCGGTTCTGGTGTAATTTATCCCAGTTTTGGGGTGATTTATCCCATTTTAGGGTGGTTTATCCCAGTTTAGGGGTGTTTTACCCCAGTTTAGGGGTGGTTTATCCCAATTTAGGGGTGATTTACCCCAGTTTTGTGGTGATTTACCCCAGTTTAGGGGTGTTTTACCCTGATTTAGGGGTGATTTACCCCAGTTTTTGGGTGATTTACCCCAGTTTTTGGGTGATTTATCCCAGTTTTGGGGTGATTTACCCTGGTTTAGGGGTGGTTTTACCCTGATTTAGGGGTGATTTACCCCAGTTTTTGGGTGATTTACCCCGGTTTTGGGGTGATTTACCCCAGTTTTCGGGTGATTTACCCCGGTTTAGGATGTTTTATCCCAGTTCTGGCCCGGGTGTGGCCAGGGAGCAGCCCCAGTTTGTTTTCCCAGGCTGCAGGGCGATGGTGCCACGTGAGGATTTTGGCTCCCCCGGCAGCCTCGGTGTGAGTTCTTCCCTCCGAGCTGCCTTGTTTATTTTTAGCACCTCAGTTTCTATCAGGAATGACAAATTTGGCACCCGAGCTCGGATGTGGCCGGGACAGGAGCAGCTCACAACAATAAAACCTGAGCAGCTCTGGCTGCCTCTTCCTCTTCCTCTCCCCCTCCCTGAGCTCTCCTGGCGCGGCCCCAGGGACCCAGGAATTGCTTCCCTGTCCTTGGGAGGAAAATCGTGGAATGCTTTAGGTTGGAATGGTTGAAGACTGAGATTTTCCAACCCCTTCCATGGGCAGGGACATTTTCCACCATCCCAGCCTGGCCTTGGACACTTGCAGGGATCCCCAGTTCCTCTGGAAAAGCCGTTCCCAGGAGCCGCTCACACGGAAGGCTTTGCCAGCCAACAATAACAACCAGGTACAAGTGAAGGCAGGGACGTCTCACTCGTCCTTGGGGGAGAGAGAGAGAGAAAAAAAGTCAAAATAAAAGAGCTCTGTCTTGTGTGTGTTTGTTTGAAAATGACACTCGTCACTGGAAAATTAATGGGATTTCTGGGATAGCGCATCCGCTCCAATGGCTTAGCCTCGGAAAATAAAAGAAGGGATAGAAAAGGATAAAAAATAAACCCCAAGGCTTCCCTTTTCCCACGGGACAGCACTGAAGCAAAGCCTGGAGAGCGCTGCTTGCCAAGGTTCCCTGACTCCGCATTCCTTGGGTTTCGCTTCCTCCGGGAGCGCCCCAGCCCCGCTCCCGGCCTGAGGGCAATTTGGTTAATTGGTTTTAATTTCAGTGAAAGGGGGCGGGGTCCTGGCAAGGGGACATTAGGGGGGTCCCGGGGGTCATCAATCACCAGAGCTGAGCCCTGTGCTGGGCCGGCCCAGCCCTGCTCCATTGCAGTTCCCCATTCCTGGAGCACACGGAGGGAGATCCGGATCCCTCCCTGGGACACGCTTTGCATCCCGCTGCTCCTGGAGAGCCAGCCCGGGATTTGTGCAGCCCCAGTTCTTGCTCTCAGCACCCGGCCTGGGCTGTGGGAGAGGTTTCAATGCCAGAGCTGGTGCTGGCAGCCGTGACTGAACCATCGCCATCCTCACCCTGCATCCTCCAGGAGCTGTAAAACCCCAGGCTCCCAGCCGCTGCCTGGTGCCTCCAGCTTCCTAAAATGTCTGGAAGGGCATTATCCAACAGCCAGGGACAGCCAGAGCACGATGGATTTCCCTCCATCCCTGGAAATCCCAGCCCAAACACTCCGTGCAGGACGGCTCAGCACGGGGCAGGCAGGGAGCAGATGGGATCACACGGAGCAGGGATCAGATGGGGCTGGGATCAGATGGGGCTGGGATCAGATGGGGCTGGGATCAGATGGGGATGGGATGAGATGGGGATGGGATGAGATGGGGATGGGATGAGATGGGGATGGGATCAGATGGAGCTGGGATCACATGGAGCTGGGATCACACGGAGCAGGGATTAGGAGCCCGCCTGGATAACAAGGAAACACCCAGCCACAGTCAGAGCAGCACCATCGTGCTTGGGGAATGAACCCAGCTCTGTCTGAGGAGGGAGCGTTCCCTTGAGGGCAGGAGGTTATCCAGGTTATCCAGGAGGAGCTGCCGCTCCCAAAGGGCATTTCAGGGATCCTCGGCAGGGATTTGTGCCGCTCCCTGCCAGAGCCTGCAGCAGCAGCGGCTCATCCGTCTCGTCCAGCCCGGCAGCTGCCGGTGTTTTGGCTGGAGCAGATCGGAATTAGCGGCTGGGCAATGTTTGTTCTCACCAGGCAGGAGGGGAGGCTGACAGCGACAGAAATGCAGGGCAGGAGAAAAAATAGCCGTGGAGAGGAGGAAGGAAGGGGAGGGGATGTGTGCAAACACAGAAATAAACACACGCCGCGCTCTCGGGATGAGCCGGCCGGGATGGAGAAGCGGCCCCGGCTCTGCCCACGCTGGAAACGCAGCACAGACAGTTTTGGGAAGGGGGATGTGCTCGGCCCTGGCAGCGGCGAGGCGGCTGCACGAGTGACAGCGCCGGGGAGGGAGCGGAGGAGGAGGAGGAGGAGGAGGAGGAGGAGGGGGAGGATGACGAGGAGCTCCTGTGACACACGCCAGCAGCTCCAGTGGCGGCTGCGTGGGTGGCAGATCAGGCTGCGTGCCTGGCTCGCCTTTCCCAGGCACGAAGCGCTCCCCCCGCACGGAGAAATGGTCATTAGGATGTGCCTGCTGCCGCTCCCACCCCTCTCCCTGCCGCTCCCACCCCTCTCCCTGCCGCTCCCACCCCTCTCCCTGCTCCAAACCCCCGCAGCAGCCCCAGCTCCTCTTTGAATCCCTTTTCAAAGCGCTGGGACCTCCCCGATCGTTCCTGGGATGGGGTGGGATAGGGTGGGATGCTGGCCAGGCAGCCAGACGAGGAGCACGGCGTCATTAATTCCCAATAAAAAGGCAGGAGCCAGACCTGGGGAAGGTCTTGGGGCAGAGCAGGCTCTGCTGGGAGCACCAGTGACCCCGGGAGGGATCCCAGTACAAACTGGTGTCACTTTGTCACCTGCTGAGGACGAGATGTCCAGGCCAGGGGCACACAGCGTGTCTGGCTTACAGGAGACGGAACTTCTGGGGTGGCAGGGGGAGGCTGGAGCCTCTCTGGTTCCTCCAGTGACTGGGATTTAAATAAACCTCAGGGCACAGCCGCTCCGAACCTGCCAGGCCTGGGGTCACCGGGGGCCGTGCTTTTCTCCCCTTCATGCCGAGGTCCTGCTTCCCCTGATGGCTCTGGGGATTGTCCAGGCCCCGAGAGCTTTGGGTGCCTGTGCCAGCCTCCGAGGGAGCCTGGGGAGCTTTGGATCAGCTCATTTGGGTCAGCCTCAGGCGTTCTGCAGAGGGATCAATCACCCCGGCCGGCTCCCTGCCACTTTCATCAGCGTGACAAAAGCCGAGCTCAGGGGGAGCTGGGGCTTGGCTTTGCCCTAGATTTTTATTATCTCCAGCTCTGCTCGCGTTGGTGAAACGGGAGAGAAGCTGGAGCAGGAAAACACTCGGGGTTTCTTGGTGCCACAGCTCTGGATGGGCAGGGAATGTCCAGAGAGTCCTGAAATGAGTCCCAGTTACAGCACGAGGAGAGCTGGATTCTTAAAACAAAGGAATTTTTCAACAATTCTCCTCTTTGTGTCACTGGAGGCTGGAAACGGCACCTGTGTGTGCTCTGCAGGATCAGATCTGGGAATCTGGGGTGGGGAGGGCACTGCAAGGAACCCAAACCCAGATTTAGGATGTGCTACATCACATTCTCCTTTGGCAGATGTGCAGGGACTTGGAAAAAGTGAGATTTCTGGGAACAGCTGGGAGCTTCATCCCTCTTCCCGTGGCCATGCGTCCCTCGGGGGCTGTGGGGCGGGTTAGGAGCTGTGACTGTCCCCTGTCGGGCTGTGTGTCACCCTGCTGGTCCCTGTGTCACCCTGCCGGGCTGTGTGTCACCCTGCCGGTCCGTGTGTCACCCTGCCGGGCTCTGTGTCACCCTGCCGGGCTCTGTGTCACCCTGCCGGGCTCTGTGTCACCCTGCCGGGCTCTGTGTCACCCTGCCATGCCCTGTGTCACCCTGCCGGGCTCTGTGTCACCCTGCCGGGCTCTGTGTCACCCTGCCATGCCCTGTGTCACCCTGCCGGTCCCTGTGTCACCCTCCCGCAGCTCCCCCGTGCCCTGGAGCTCCCGGGCTCCCCTCGCTCCCGGCCCGGGGTGCGCAGCTCCGGTCCCGGGGAGCTGCAGGAGGGCCCGGCGGGGACCCAGCCCGGTTCCTCCGGAGCCCCTCCCTGGCTGGCAGCTCCGCAGCAGCGATGCTATCCGTGCTATCGGTGCTATCGGTGCTGTCGCGGCGGGGGCCGATAAGGGCAGCGGGGATGTGGCAATCCCCGGGCAGAACCTCCCTGGAACCGGCTCCGGGAGGAGCGGCCGCGGGTGAACAGATGGAGGCTTCCCCCGCACTGTCTGCGGGACTTGGTGCGCTGAAATCTGGTGGCAGAGCCATTCACTCCCTCTGGGAAGCTCCGAGAGGTGACTCATGCCCTGCGCCTGGACTCCTTTTGGCGCTGCCAGCATCGATTCTCCTCTCCTCTCCTCTCCCTCTCCCTCTCCCTCTCCTCTCCCTCTCCTCATTTTTTGTTTGGTTTGTGGATTTTTATGGCTGGAATTTGTCCCCATCACGCTGACCCTGACACGGACAAACACCACCCGTGACCTCGCCTTGCCCGGGCTTTTATGGGGAGCCAACCCTTCCCTTGGTGCCTGGAATGTGGGGAAGGAGCGGGGCAGGATCCTCCTGTGGGATTTCAGAAGGGAATTGGGAATGTCGCCCTCCTGGGCCGGAGTTTGACCCCAAACCACGCTGGGTGATGTGTGGCTGCCTGCAGGAGCTGGGCAAACACCTGAGGTGCGTCCCCGGTGTCCTGACAGAGAAAAGTGACTTCAGGGCTGTGAACCCATCCCTGCCGGACAATCCCAGCGGAGGAGCACTGAGAGCTGAGATCCCACTCTGCTCCCAGGGGATTGCTCCTTTCCCGGCTGGAAAAGCTCCTCCGGTGCCTGGTGCAGCCCAGCACACCTCCCCAGGCCTGGGCCAGCGCTTCACACGGGGCTTTCGCTGCTTTTCCTCACAGCATTGCTGGGATTAAAAACATCTTGTGTTGGACCTGCAGCTGGGGGCCTGCAGAGAGCCCTGCTCCTGCTGCTGTTCGATGGATTTAACTGGAGACAGCGGGGCTGAATGGGCTGCCGTGGGTAAATATCCACTTGTGAGGCATCTTCCCTTCAGCAGCAGCCTGGTGATGGCTGTGGCTCTTGTGGGACACATTTGTTAACTCCAGGAACCGAGTTTGGTATTAATTGGAAGAGAAAATGCAGAGCTGAAACTGCTGCAGTGGAAATGTGCCTCAGATTTATGGCCCCTCTTACATTTGCCAGTTAAAAAAGCAGTGCAAACATTTAAACATCAGTGGCAGTAAAGATAAAAATGTAACTTTGATTAGATAAAAGCTGGAGATACCCGTATTTACCCCTGGACCGTAACCCTTGTTTGCCTCCCTCGCTCCAGGCCACTCAAGTGCAGCAGCAGGGATTTCCTGGAGGCCCAGACACCTCCTGGTGTTAAAGGAACCTTTGGGGTGTGGGGACAACGAGCCCAGGGCCCCTGCAGGAGGGGAAGGGGCTGAAGGGAGGCTGGCAGCTCTGTTTGGGGCAGGGGTGGCAGGGTTGGATGTTCCCTCTCCAGGGGGAGTCCCACGGAGCTGTGGGGACAGTGTCCTGCAGCAGGGACAGTTTGGGATGGGGACACTTCCAGCTGCTGCAGCAAACTCTGACAGATTTGCTGCCTGTGGTGGGTTAAGGGGGCTTTGGTGAAGGTTGGGGGGGTCTGTGGGGTGAGGATGGCTCAGAGAGCAGTGAGGAGTGGGGTGCTCCAGCTGGGACATCTGGGGACATTGGGACAGCAGGGATCTGGGGACATTGGGATTACAGAGATCTGGGGACATTGGGACAGCAGAGATCTGGGGACATTGGGACAGCAGAGATCTGGGGACATTGGGATTACAGAGATCTGGGGACATTGGGACAGCAGAGATCTGGGGACATTGGGATTACAGAGATCTGGGGACATTGGGACAGGAGAGATCTGGGGACATTGGGACAGCAGAGATCTGGGGACATTGGGATTACAGAGATCTGGGGACATTGGGACAGCAGAGATCTGGGGACATTGGGACAGCAGAGATCTGGGGACATTGGGATTACAGAGATCTGGGGACATTGGGATTACAGAGATCTGGGGACATTGGGACAGGAGAGATCTGGGGACATTGGGATTACAGAGATCTGGGGACATTGGGACAGCAGAGATCTGGGGACATTGGGACAGGAGAGATCTGGGGACATTGGGACAGGAGAGATCTGGGGACATTGGGACAGCAGAGATCTGGGGACATTGGGACAGGAGAGATCTGGGGACATTGGGACAGCAGAGATCGGCTGTCACTGCTCCGGGGGCTCAGGAGGGGGACAGGATGCCCTGTCCCTGCCTGGGGGAAGGGGTGGGATGTCACATGCCTGGAGCTGTGGCGAGGAGGGAGCAAAGGCCACTTCCCTGGGATCCACATCCCAGCCGAGGTCACACCAGCCTCCGCCTCCTCACGAGCTGATGTGCAATTAATTAATTAGTAGCGTCCCCACAGCCCGATCAGCACAGCCAAAGCCAGGCCCCGCTGTCCCTGTGATGTCCCAGGGCTTGGCAGAGGGACAGACCCATCCCCTTCCCCAGGGACCTCGTGCACCGCAGGAATTCCCATTCCTGGATAAAGCAGCGCTGCCCCGGTGGCACTGCCCGCCCGCCAGCCACGTGTCAAGGGCACAGAGCAGCGGCCCTTGGGGACATGGTGGCACAAGCCTGCGCTGTCGGTTGTTGTTTTTTTGCCTGCGTCAAGCGAGCAGATTCCATTTTAATGTCACGCCCGTGCTGTGCGGTGGTGGGACATTCCTGCCAGCGTTGCCATGTGAGGCCAGGACGGTGTTTGGCTGCCCTTAAAGCGCTTTATCAGCTCCTGAAGTCACTTTGCAAACAGAGGCAGCCAAGGAGCCGGGGGTGAGAGGCAGCCGGGAGGAGGAGGAGGAGGAGGAAGGGGGGGAGAGGAGAGAGAAACAGCAAAGCAGGAAGAAAAAGGGCTTTGTTAATTTTAACGGGGTGTGTTAGGTTCCTCCTTCATCTCGCAGATCTGCCACACTCGGTGATGACAAGCCTCACGGAGCCCCCCCGGCTCGTTAAACCCCCCCAGCCCGGCAGAGCCCGGCTCTGCTGCCCTGCCAGGCGAGGCTGAAGCGCGGCTCTGTTTTCATCACGGAAAAGCCTCCGGGCGCATATTTTTGTAATTAGGCTCTTTCTGCTCAGCAGTTTTTGCAGCTGTGATGACACTTGGGTGTCGCCCCCTGGTTTCTCACGCTCTCCCTGCCAAGGCTGGGCGGCCGCCAGCTCCGAGGTCAGGCGGCCCCGGTGGCCCCCGCACGCGCTGGGGGCCGGCGGCGGTGGCAGCGGGCCAGGGTCCTCCCCACGGCCACCGCCGGGGATGGAAGCCTGGAACGGCTCCGGGAGCAGGGATGGGGCTCGGCCCCCTCCCCTGCCTCGGCGGGGTCAGGGCTCGGGGCCACGGGGCCCCTGTGCTCGCAGCTCCCTGCCCCAGCACGTGGCCGGACGCTTCTGGAACGTCTCCAGCCCGGGAGGCTCCACGCCCTGCTCGGGCCTGCCCGGCCCAGCGCTCACAATGAGCTTCTTCCGCAGGGTCAGGTGGAGCTTCCTGCGCGTCCGGCTCTGCCTGCTGCCGCTTTTCCAATGGCTTGGCACTGCTGAGCAGAGCCTGGATCCATCCATCCCCTTCCCTGCAGATCCTGGATCCATCCATCCCCATCCCTGCAGATCCTGGATCCATCCATCCATATCCCTGAACAGCCTGGATCCATCCATCCCCTTCCCTGCAGATCCTGGATCCATCCATCCATATCCCCACAGATCCTGGATCCATCCATCCCCTTCCCTGCAGAGCCTGGATCCATCCATCCCCTTCCCTGCAGATCCTGGATCCATCCATCCCCATCCCCGCAGATCCTGGATCCATCCATCCCCATCCCCACAGATCCTGGATCCATCCATCCCCTTCCCTGCAGAGCCTGGATCCATCCATTCCCTTCCCTGCAGATCCCGATCCCATCCCCTCCCTCCCTCCCCGCGGCTCCTCGGAGCCATGGATAACTCGGGATGTTCCCATCCCTCCCAGCCAAGAGGAGCTTTCCCCCTTCCCTTTCCCCTTTCCTGCCCTCCCCGCAGCTCCTGGCTTCCAGGCAGGCTTTTCTTAGCCAAGGAAAGCCCAGGGGAGCCTCCCCTCCCTGCCCGGGACGAGGGAGGAGGAGGGATGGGCGGGCCTGGATCGGTTCCCACGCCCGGGGGGCCGCAGCCGCTTCCTCCCCGGGAGCCCCCCGAGCTCCGGGAAGCGCCGGGAGCTGGACCCGGGCGGGCTCCGGGCCACTCTCCCGTCCATCCGCCCGGAAACCTCGCTCCAGCTGCGGCTGATTACAGCCTGCACGGCTCTGCGGGCCCGGAGGGATCATTAATTACCGCTAACGAGGCCTCCCTGGAGCCCGCCCCGCGCGGCTCAGCCCCCCCAGCAGCGCCCCTGGGGGGATGCGCACCCCCTGCCCAGCCCGGGGCTGGCACCGCGACCCCTCCCCAGGCAGGGCCGAGCCCGATGGGTGGGTGGGGGGATCCTCCCCCGGGGCTCCGGGCTGGGGTTGTGCTGGTTAAACTCAGTTTTGGGCTCTGCAGGAGCCTCAGCCTGCCCTGAGCCCAGCCCTGCCTCTCAGCGGGGGCATTTCCACTCCTAAGAAATTATTTACCCCCAAAACTCGGCCTCTTCACCCAGATGTTCAACATCAGCCAGACAGGGAACTCACCTCCTGCCTCAGTTTCCCCTTTCACGGAATGCAGCGTTCCTGGAGCAGGAGCAGCTCCTCGCTCCTTCCTGGATGCTTTCGCAGCCTTTAGGAAAAGGAACATTTCCTGGCCATAAAGCCCAGGGGGAACCTGCACCGGTGATTTCCTGGGGAGTGTTTTGGGATGGGATGGGATCCATGGGATGGGATCCATGGGATGGGATGGCATGGCATGGCATGGGATGGGATGGGATCCATGGGATGGGATCCATGGGATGGCATGGCATGGCATGGCATGGCAGTGCTGGCCCTGGGGCTGTCACCTCATCCAGGCCTCTCAGCTCAGCAGCTCGGCCTCCCCTGAGGCTGCTCCGGGATTTCCCACTTCCTAAAAAAATAAATAAATGGATTATAAAGATCAGTGTGGGAATTTCAGGCTGAAGGAATTGGGAATGCTCAACCTGGAGAAGAGGAGGCTCCAAGGTGACCTCGTTGTGGCCTTCCAGGACCTGAAGGAGCTGCAGGGAAAATGGAGAGGGAAGATTTGCAAGGGACAGGAGAAGATGGAATGGCTTCCCACTGAAAGAAAGGAGTTGTAGATGGGATGTTGGGCAGGAATTCTTCCCTGGGAGGGTGGGGATGGGCTGGGCTGGAATTCCCAGAGCAGCTGTGGCTGCCCCTGGATCCCTGGCAGTGCCCAGGGCCAGGCTGGACATTGGGGCTGGAGCACCTGGGACAGCGGGAGGTGGCCCTGCCATGGCAGGGGTGGAACTGGGTGACCTTGAAATCCCTTCCAACACAAACCATTCCATGATTTTCTGATACAGATCACCAGGAAAATGCCCAGGGATGAAAGCTCTGACATGGGATCCATCCTTGTTTCTGGGAAAGGATGGACAGAGACTCAGTACAGCCAGAGCCAAATGGTTTTCCTACACGGCAGGCTGAGAATCGTGGAACCCTGCAGTGGTTTGGGCAGGAAAGGACCTTAAAGATCATTTAATAACAGCTAAATCAATGCACTTCAGCATCAATTAAGTAGGAAAAGCCAGGTTTTCTTTCCACAGGGGACTTTCCCTCTGGTGCCATTTGCAGACTGAGGGCACCAAAGCCCCCTCTGGAATCACAGCAGATCCTCTTTGGACACCAGGTTATATTTCATGACCTCTAAAGCTTTTATTTTTTTATTTTTTTTATAAATTCCAACTCCAAGCTGATTTTTCTGCTGACATCACTTGACTCCAGGAGCCGAAACCTGGATTAAAACCACTCCACACTGGAAAAAGCTCTGCTGAAATGAGGCTCAGCAGCAGCAGCAGGCTCGCCCTGAAAACTCAATCTTCCCCGAATCAGGGAGAGGGAAGGAGCCAGCAGCTCTGAAGGAGCTCACCAAAGTGCTCTCATTTATTCTTATTACCAAGCCTTGCATGCCAGCTTCCCTGGAAAGCTCTCCTGGAAAAATAGCCAGAAGGAAATTAGATTAAAAAAAAAAATCTATCAAAGCCTCCCTCTCTCCCAGCAATTCACAGATCAGCTGGATCAGCCCCAGATCCATTTCTGGCAGGGGTTTTTTGAGTGAGGGGCTGGTTCTATCCCTCATTTCCCGGCTGGAATTCCCTCTGGAGACTCACTGGAGCTCAGGGTTGGTGCTGGGCTTTGGCATGAGGGATTTCCCCCTCAGAGCTGCCTCCCCCTGAATTTTGGGGTATTCCTTTGGATATTTTGTCCCTTTCCAATCACCCCCCCAGCCCAGGCTGGCTCCATCCCTGTTCCATCAGCTCCAGAGGACTCCCAGCAAAATTCATTTGGCTTTTCCATGAATATTTCAGCCCAAAGGCTTCAGCTGGAGCTGTTCCCTGCTCTGGGAGCAGAGCCTGGGCTCAGCCCTTGGACTCGGGGCCACGAGTGCCATAAAATCCCTTTGATCAAACCCTTCCCTGATGTGACCCCTCCGTGCCCAGATAATTCCCAGGAACGACTGGGCCCAGCAAAAGCAGGAATGTCACAGGATTCCCTGTGGAACAAGGAGCAGCCTGTGGATATTTTTTCCCCTGGGAATATTCTCAGGGCCGGTTCATTTTCTCTGTGAGTCCTGTCAGGATGAGCAGGGACGAGCGGCAGTAACAGGGATCAGCTCCCTCGGAGTCGTTATCCCAGGTTTAATGATCTTCCCTGCTGGAATGGGATGCTCCCCTGCTCCCCAGACCCATCCCCACCTGTGGGCAGAGGTTTGGGAACAGCTTTTGTTCTCCTTTTTGGGGTTGCTGAATATTCCCCAGTGATTTTCCCGCCTGGCTGATGCCATTTTTATAAATAGGCTCCTCATGCATTTATTATCTCCTCCTTTTGAGGCACAGTGTGACACAGAGCTGTCTGTTCCCAGCTCGGAATGTTTCTCCAAATTCCCAATAAATCAGGAATTACCGCAGCAGCCGACACCGTTTTAGCTCCTTGTCAAAAGGGCGGTGAATGATGAGAAATCCACATTTAGAAAGAACTTCCAGATCTCCCAAACAGCTCCCAGAGCAGGGAGAGGACTCAGTGAACCCGACAGGGACGATTTGGGAAGGGGACAGAGAAATCCTACAGCTGCTCTGGAGCCTTTTTTTGGTGCCAATGTGTTCGTGGGGTTTGTTCATGCTTTGGGGGTTCCTTCCTTGTTTTTTTTTTAAATTTTATTTTCTCCTGCCTTTAAACCTTTTTTGTCTTCCCAAATCTTGTGTTTTATTACTTATTAGGGTAATGAGGAATTATTTATTTATTTATATTTATTACTTATTATATTTATATATTTATATTTATTACTTATTACTGAATTCTTTATTATTCTTTATTACTTTATTACTGAATTCTGTGTCTCAAACTGCAACCAGGAGGAGCAGAAAGGAGCTCTGGATGTTGTGCCCTGTCACAAACACTCGTGGGGAAATCCCAGGCTGGGTTCATCTCAAAAAGCATGGAGCCAAAAAAAAAAAAAAAATTGGGAAAATTCCCTCTGTTCTGCAGGAATTCTCCATTCTCTGTGCTGGCCCTCAGGGACCTGGAAAAAAAATTGTCCCAGGTGTCCCCAGCCATGGGGAAAATCACGACTCGGCCCTAAATGTGCAGGGCTGGGAAATGAAATTGAAATCGTGACACTGAGAGGGAAGGAAAGGGGGGCTTGGTTGCCCTCCCAGCTTTTTCAGCCTCTGGGGTTTCCTCAAATTACATTTTTCAGCCACCAGGGCCGTATCTTCAGCACTTTTTAAGCAGAACTTGAGTTTCTCACAGTCCCAGGGCAGCAGGAATTGGGGCTTTACACAACAGAGTGTGAACTGGAGCCAAACATGGGTTTGTTCCCCCTGGGAGAGCTCAGGATTTTCTGGGAATTTCTTTGGAATGAGGAGTTCCTGAGCCTCGGTGTCCCTGATCGAGGACAATCCCTGCTCACCTGCTCTCCCAAGAAATGCCTGCAGTCAAAAGATGCTCCAGAGGGGTTCCAGATGCAGGAAAAGCCTGGATTTTCCATTTGGGATTGGGGGATCCTGGCTGTCTTGGCCTGGGGGCTGATTTAGAGCTCGGGCAGGAAGGTTCATCCCTGCCAGGCTTTGTTTGCTTCCCTTCCCAAGGTGAACAGCGGGACAGGATAAAGGGGTCAAGGCAGCGGGACACCCTGCTGGAGAGGAGGAGGCGGGGGAAACTCATCCCAAAATCCCCATCCATCAAGTTATTCTGGGGAAAAAAAAGAGAAAATAACCCGTGGTTGTGAGTCCTTCCCTGAGCGCGGAAACTCCACGGAGGGGCAGGGAGGGCAGGATTTGGGATATCCTGGATGGAAAAGGGAGCCTGGGGAGCTCCAGCCTCTCTCATCAGAGATGCTCCAGGTCCCTGCCCGGCTCGGGGAGAGGGGAGGGCAGGCAGCTCCGGCTGCTTTCCCTCTGCAGCTCCGTTTCCAGGAAAATTTGCCCTTTCACAGTCGCTGCAGCGAAATGTCAGCGAATGCCAAACGCCCGGAGCCACAGCCGCCCGGCGCAGGAGAGGCTCCATAAATCAGGGAGCAGTTAGTGGGAAAAAATCAGGTTCCAAGGAGCGAAGCAGTGGGATACGAGCTCAGTTTTGTTGGTTTTTTTGTTTTTTCCCCCCTCCGAGCCAGGGCAGCAGCGCTCGAGTCCATTATGAGGCGCAGCAGTGAAGGAATTCATCACCTTGTCAATGCCCGGCGCTTTTTTTGGGGTTATTTTTGTTGTTGTTTTTCCGCGGGGAGGGAACAAAGCCGCCCCACCATCGACTTTGTGCGCGCTCGGTGGGGCCACAAAGCCGGGCCACAAAGGCCTGGGGCTGGTGGCCCAGCTGGCTCCAAAGCCAGCACAGCTCCCTGCAATATGGAGCCACCCCAGAGCTCTGGGTGACCTCCTCCGGGCTCATCCCGCGCAAAATCCACCAGCAAACCCAACGGAAAATAAATATATCATCTTCAAATCTTCAATATTTCATCAGGCTCTTCTCACGCTCTCTGCCTTGCTTTGGTTTTTTTGGCTGCTCTAGGCTTAAAAAAAAAGAGATTAAAAAAAAAAAAGCCAATGTGGAGGGGAAAAGTCTTTAACAAATGGTTAAAGGAGAGGCTTAGGAGGGGAAGAGATGGGTTTGGAGGTGCTGCTGTCCTGGGTGGAATTACAAAGGGAAGGGAAAAAGAAACTCTCCCAGGTAAAACGTTGTCCAAAAGCTGTTTATTTAGGCAGCCCAAGGCTGCCACGCTGCAGGCAGAGGGGCTGGCGGTGCTTGGAAAAGGCTCTCAGGTGGGATTTTTGGGGTGACCTGGGAGTTTAACTCAGAGATCCTTGTGGTCTCTTCCAGCTCAGGAGATTCTGGGATCAATTCCCTCTGAGGAAAAGCTCCTCCTCTGCAGCCTGGATGAGCTTAAGCACAGCTGGGTGAGGATAACACAAATCCCGGCTTTATCCCTCACCCGGGAAGGGAGGTTTGGGAAGCACCACTGGGCCTGTCACCATCCTGTGTCCCCTGAGGCAGCACCGGGGTCCTCCCTGGAGAAAATCCAGGGAAACTCCAGCCCTGGCATGGATCTTGCATTCCAGCACTTGGGATGGTGGCTCCTGGTCCTGAGGGAGATCATGGAATCATGGGATGGCTTGGGAATCATGGCAAGGGACTTGGAAATCAGCTCGTTCCACCCCGGCCATGGGCAGGGACACTCCACCATCCCCAGCTGCTCCAAGCTGGCCTTGGACACTTCCAGGGATGGGGAATCCATGGAATAACCTGTCTTGGGTGCCTCCCCCCCCTCCCAGGGAAGGATTCATTCCTAATTCCCCATCCAAAACTCCTCTGGGGCCAAAGATGTGAAGGCTGCAACAAGAGGAGGTGGGGAAGGAAAAGACACAAGTCCCATCCCATCCCATGGATCCCATCCCATCCCATGGATCCCATCCCCATGGATCCCATCCCATGAATCCCATCCCATGGATCCCATCCCATGGATCCCATCCCATGCATCCCACCCCATGAATCCCATCCCATGGATCCCATCCCACCCCATGGATCCCATCCCATCCCATCCCATCTCATGGATCCCACCCCATGGATCCCACCCCATGGATCCCATCCCCATGGATCCCATCCCATCCCCATGAATCCCATCCCATCCCATCCCCATGAATCCCATCCCATCCCATCCCATCCCATCCCATCCCATCCCATCCCATGGATCCCACCCCATGGATCCCATCCCCATGAATCCCATCCCATCCCATCCCATCCCAGCCCATCCCATGGACCCCATCACATTCCATGGACCCCATCCCATTCCATGAATCCCATCCATGGATCCCATCCCATCCCATGGATCCCATCCCATCCCATGGATCCCATCCCATCCCATGGATCCCATCCCACTCTCCCAGTGACCTTTCCCAGGCTGGGAAGGTTCCTCCCTTTGCTTCCCAGGCTCTCCCTCTCTCGCTGAGCTCTGCTCACAGATCTCAAACCCTTCTGGATAGCTGTGCCCTGCCACGCCACCGAGTCCATTCTGCTCCTCTGGGTGACTCTGGAAGGACTTTTCCCGGCCCTGCTTCCCTTCTCCTGCCCGGATTCCGCATGGAAGGAGCCAGGCCTCACAATGGCCTCGCTCCTCTTTTGTTTCAGCCTTGATTTAACCCCCCCTTTAAGGAGCCTCCTGAATAATTCAGTGTTATCATTCAGGATGATGCTGGATTATTACAAGGCTTCCTTCCCTCCCGTCCTCCCCCTCCTCTTCCTCCTCTTTCCCCCCCCTCCTCCCATAACCTTTAAATTCTTTTCACACGTGAATGGGTTCAAAGGAAGTCGGGGAAGGCAAACACACAACGAGGAGGTTGCTGCTCTGCCCCTCTGCTGTCAGCTTGATAAATATAATGTGTCACCAATTAAAAACCCATTGCCATTCTGCGGCTGCAGCCCGGCCTCGTTAGGGCCCTCCTCCCGGGGTGGCTCCCAGGAGCTGCCGCTATCATTGTTGATAACAGAGGCTGCGTTTTTCCCATCCCGGGCCATTTCAGGCCTCCACATTGGCATGTAAATAAGTTATTCACCCGGCATCACTTGCTGATAGAAAAATGACCATGAAACTCTTTGATTTTGGGTTTGCTCTTGTCACCGGCGCACAATGAAATCGGGAGTTGCAGTTTTGTGGCTGGGGCTTGTGGAGGGCTTTTATTATTTTTTATTCCCCCCCCTTTTTTTTTTTTTTCTCTTTCCCAACTCTCCCCTCGCAGCATTTGTATGGAAATGGTGCCATCCCACAATTTAATGCCGGGCTTGACCTGCGAGGTGTCCCCACTCCAATCCAGCAGATTGTTGTTTATTTTTGCCCTCCCCAGGAACATTCGAACACAATCTGGGTCACGCAGGAAGAGCTGTTGGCTTTTCCCCCTTTTTTCGGGCTCTTTGGAGAGGAGAAAGGGACCCCTGGACTTTTCCCCGTGGGGAATGTGGGCCGGTCCCACAGCTCTGCCTTGCCCCAGGGTGCAGCCAGGGAACCTTTCCCTGGAATATTGATGCATTCCTTCAGCCTCCCTGCCTCTCTCCAGCTGATTTTCCCGGCGGGATTTGCATTCCTGTTGGCAACTCCCGAACCCAAGGCATCCCTCAGGGTTTTCCCCTCATTCTGCCTCAATTTCTGCAGGCTGGGCACCTTCCCCAGTGGTCAGAGCTCACCCACAGCCTCTGGAAACTTCATTCCCTGGCCACCAAAATCCCTGGGAGGTTTGTCCCGCCTATCCTGGATCCCAACCTGCGCTCAAAGGCAGCAGCAGGTGAAGGGGATTTATCTGGGGACAAAAAAAGCTGTTGGGCTTTCATTGGAAAACCGCAGGATGTGGCTCAAAGGAAGGGCCGGGTTTTGGGAATGCAGTTGGATGAAATGTGGGAATCTGCTGCGGTCAGAGCTCCTCATTTCCAATTTAAGATCTCCAGTGCTTTGCTCTCGACCCTCACCAAGCTGAGCTGGGACGTTTCCAGACAGAAACCACCAGGACCAAGCTCTGGGCCTTTTGTTTGCCTCGGTTTTGTGTCACTCGGGGTTTTGTTTTTTTTAACTTCAGCAGAGCTTTTGGAGAGGGATGGGAGAATCCTTCACTGGGGGGAGCTGGGCGGGCGGTTTGAGTGATAAAGATGCTTCTGTGCAGCGTTTGAAGTGGAAATTCATGCAGATTTGGAGCCTGGATGCTCCCAGCAACGTTCTGGGAAGCTTTGCTTGTTAGATCCGTGTAATAAAGTTCCTCCCTCCCACCCCAGCCCAGCTCATCCCGGCCTCTCTCCAGGCACAGTCTGGAATCTCTGAAGTTCCTCCTCGCCTGCCAAGCACCACCTGCAAGAGGGGGAGTTCCCTGGAGCTGGGAGACAAAAGGATTTGCAATCAAAGCCTTGGAATAAGGGGGGAAAAGGAAGGAAAAAAGGCATCAAAAAGTTTTTCCACGTTCTGGGCTGTCTGGGAAGCAGAAAGGGGAGAATTGTGAGTTTTTCTT
This sequence comes from Pseudopodoces humilis, assembly GCF_049639895.1. Lineage (NCBI taxonomy): Eukaryota > Metazoa > Chordata > Aves > Passeriformes > Paridae > Pseudopodoces > Pseudopodoces humilis. Next base: position 6,335,529 of record NC_142223.1, on the reverse strand, counting down.
GCCCTGTTTACAGGATGTGGGAATGGGGATGTCTCCCAAAACCTCTTCTCTCCTTTCATGGCCCCACAGTGGGAAGACGACGATGGAATTTTATCCTGTGGGACACAAATTTGCCTTTCTGGGCAGTGTTGGCTTCCAAGAGAAAACATCTCTACTTAGATGTGGAAAAATCAGGATTAAACTCAGTGGGTGAAGCAGAGGGAAGAGAACAAGTTGGAATTCTTACTTTATATTCCCAGTGTCATTCCTCTTTTTAAACTAAATGGATTTTTAGGGAGCTGAGAGGTAAAAAATTGCACAGCAAAAGTCTGCAGGTAAATCAGGGGTTTGGAATGAGATGACCTTTAAGGAGCCTTCCAACCCTAAACCTGGGATTTCAGTCCCAAACTCTGGGATTCTATAAAGGGAATTTTGTTTTTCAAAAGTCCTGAAAGAGAGGGGAGAGAAAACAGTGGCCTCATTGGGAAAATGAGGGGGGAGATGTGGCGTGAGAAAATCCATCTGGGGATGAGTGGGAAAAGCAGGACAAGAGTTTTCTCTCCAAGGAAATCCTTTCCCAGCAGGTTTTTGGCCAGCAGGAACAGGGAAGGAAACAAAACTCCAGGAAAACGCTGGAAATGTCTTTAAAAATACAATTTTTGTGTCACCTGAAGGGCCTTGCTGAGCTTTGTCCCCCGTGGGAAAGGCAGCTCTGGGTGCTTGGGACCACAGGATGACTTTTCCCTTCCTCCTCCCGGAATGATTCCCGTCACCTTTGGTTTGACATCCCCCAAAACCAGGAGGGATCCCCGGTTTTCTGGCACTCCTCACCCCTCCTGCTGCTGCTGCTGCCTGGTTATTCTTTAACTTCCTGCAGCCCTGTCCCCTCTGCTTCCCGCAGCGCCCGGGCCAGGAGCCGGGAATGTTTATCCCGAGGGAGCCGGGAATGTTTATCCCGAGGGAGCCGGGAATGTTTATCCCGGAATGTTTATCCGCTGTCATTCCTCCCGGGCCATGCCAGCCCCGGGGTCACCCCGGGGATTGACACCGAGCCCCCCTGCCCTCCTTAGAGATGCACCGGGCTGTCAGTAACGAGGCCACGAGGTTTATTCAGCGCCGATCTCCCGATCTCCAAAGATAATCTGGGAATAATTGGGACTTAAGGAACTGGTGGGAATCTGATTTTTTGGCGGCGCTGCCATTCAGGAAACAGATGGACATCTTATTTCGCCCTAATTTGATGGGCTTGCTTGACAAAATGGCAGAGGTTGCACTTTGCTACAATAATCAGCTGCCACTCAGACTTTGTAAGGGGCTTGTGGAGGTTTCTTCTTAATTAGACTGTGGCTCCCCATCGGGGAGGAGGTGATTCCCAGCAGCTTCTCTGCCTCTGGAGCCTGGAACAGAGAGGGAAAAACCGAGGGGTTTTCAGGTTTGTGTCAGATTTGGGGGTTTTTAAAAGTCTCATTTGGAAAATCAAGCTCGGGAGCAAGCGCATTGTCCAGGGGATAATGAATTCATGGATTTGCTCCCTCTGCCCTGGGACTGCTTTCCCTGGGCTGGGGGACACCTTGGGAAGCTTTGGAAAGCCTCGGGATTACTCCCAGGTTTGCAAACCCCACTTTTCACTTGCAAAAAACTTCCCAGTGCTGCCGTTTAACCCCTGACCTTCTGTGCTGCTTCCCTGGGCCTCCTATCCCGCTCCAAAGGGGATCCTCTGGGATCCCAGCTCCTCTCGGGACGCTCTCCTTGCTGTCCACTCTGCAGCTAAAAAGCAATTGGGAGCTTTTTTAATTAGGCAGATGTAATTACCGCCACCCCAGGGAAGTGCTGGAGTCGCCATCCCTGGAAGAGCTCAAAAAATGGAGGATATTGGTGGCACTTGGAGAAATGGCTCGGTGGGAACGCTGTGGGTGTTCGCTCCAAGGTTGGATTTCGTGATCTTGGAGGTTTTTGCCGAGCTTTTCCAAAAAGTCTGGGACTTTCTTCCAAACTTAATGACTCCATGATGCTGTGTTCAAACTCCTCAGTCAAATGCTGATGGGTTAAAGAGCCAAGCCAGACAAAACCCAAACCAGCCCCAGACATATTTGATGTCCTTTTTTGCTTTCCTCATCCCCGTCCCTTTGGAGACTCCATTTTTAGCTTTTTCCAGCCTTTTCCTGGGGAAAAGCTGAAGGCATTGAGCAATCCAGGGACTCCAGATTGGGAGAGGGTCCAGCTCCAACCTGCCCCATTCTGCACACAAGGAATAAAGGGAATTCCAGTGGGATCTGTGGAATAGGGAGCTGCAGGATGCAGACTTCCCCCAGGGCTCATCAGCCGATCTGGCAGCTCTTGGCTGTGCTGTTGGACATCCATCAATCCCTGGCTGTCCATCAATCCCTGGATATCCATCAATCCCTGTCTGTCACTAAGACTCTGCATTTCTTGGTGTTTAGGAACAGCGAAAAAGAGCCCCCTGAGCCCTTTGTGGGACTGTGGAATGGTGTGGATTGGAAAGGGACTTGAAGATCATCCAGTGCCACCCATCCCATGGCTCCCACTATCCCAGGCTGCTCCATCCAACCTGGCCTTGGACAGTTCCAGGGATGAAGAACCCACAACTTCTCTGTGCCTCCTTTTGTTGCCCACTGGGGACCTTTAGCGGCCCCTCTGTCCCTGCTTGTGGCATCACATTGAGCCTCTCCCTAAAAACCCTCCAGAGGAGCAAACCCTCCTCCTCCATGGAGATCCTCACTAAAAATTCAGTTTCCCCTTGCTGCCCATCAGCTTGGGGATGTTTTTCAGGGATGTCTCGGGGATGAACATTCCCAGCTTTTGAAGGGGGATCAGGCTGAGGGTCCCCCTGGTCCTGGATCCCACCTGGATCCCACCTGGATCCCTCCTGGATCCCACCTGGATCCCACCTGGATCCCACCTGGATCCCTCCTGGATCCCACCTGGATCCCGCCTGGATCACGCCTGGATCACGCCTGGATCCCTCCCGGATCCCTCCTGGATCCCACCTGGATCCCTCCTGGATCCCTCCTGGATCCCACCTGGATCACGCCTGGATCCCAAAGCTCCAGGGTGACCTTCGCACTCCTCCAGGCTGCAGAGGAGCTGAAGTTTGCAGCGAGGTCATTGCACCTGCTCGGAAGAGAGGCTGGAAGGGATCCCAGGAGCTCCTCAGGGATGGAGCAGAGGCTGGAAGGGATCCCAGAGGCTCCTCAGGGATGGAGCAGAGGCTGGAAGGGATCCCAGGAGCTCCTCAGGGATGGAGCAGAGGCTGGAAGGGATCCCAGAGGCTCCTCAGGGATGCCATACCCTGCACACCTCGGAGCATCCCCCCTGATTTATTCTCCGCGGAGATGAGGTGCTTGCAAGGATTTAAAGAAGCCCATCTAATGGAGTGCTGGAAATGATAAATCAGCGGGCCTTTGTAAAGGTTATTACTTTAAACAAAGAGGGGCTTGAATGGAGCCAATTAAACGGCACCTGAATTGATAAACAAACTGCTTATTGTCGGGGGCTATTCTGCAGCTCTGGGGGTCCCCCCTCGCTGGAGGCCTGGGGATAAATTTACATGTGATTGGAGTTTAATGGGCCGCAACAGGCCTCCCATCCCATCGCCATGGCAACGGCCCTTTCTCCAGCTTTTAAACAGTCTGCAATGGCCTTTTATTGTGTGCGGCTGCCAGCCCGGCGGGGCGGGCGCTCCTTGTAGCAATTTGTTCCTGTCCCCGGGCACGGCCCGGCCAGGCCATGAATATATCTGGGGGGACACGGGGACAAAGGGCCGGGCCGAGGGGGCTCCATGGAGACCCTGGCACTGGAATGGTGACATATGGTCCGTGCTGACCCCGGGCAGCCCCACAATGAGCAGCCCCCGGCCCTGTTTGGTCCCCGGCCCAGGCAGGCCGGGCCTATTCATCCCTAGGCCGAGTCACCGGGCCCAGGCCTCTCCCTCCGCCTGCTCCGGGCTTAGCTCCCGCTGAAATCTCTGCCCGGCAGCGCTAAAGGGAGAATGAGGAGAGGAGAAAGGCGATAAAGGCAGGAAGAAAAGGCTCTCCGTGTCCCAGAGATGTTTGCTTTCCACTTGATTGGAAGCCGAAAGGGCGCGGATGTCGGGGCGGCAGAAGCGAGAGCTCCTGGTGCTGGAATCCCAGCGAGGTTTGGGGTCAAAGGGGTCTGAAATCCCAACCTGTCCCACCCTTCCCATGGCCAGCGACGCTTTCTGCTCCTCCAGGTGCTCCAGCCTGGCCTCGGGCACTGGCAGGGATGGGGCAGCCACAGCTGCTCTGGGAATTCCATCCCAGCCCCCCATCACCCTCACAGGGAGGAATTTATTCCCAATATCCCATCTATCCCTGCCCTCTGTCCTGTCCCTCCATGCCTTGTCCATCTCCAGCTCTCCTGGGGCCCCTTTAGGCCCTGCAAGGGGCTCTGAGTTCTCTTTGAGCCTTTTCTTCTCCAGATGAACATTCCCAGCTTTTGAAGTGGGATCAGGCTAAGGGTCCCTCTGGTCCTGGATCCTGCCTGGATCCCACCTGGATCCCACCTGGATCCCTCCTGGATCCCTCCTGGATCCCTCCTGGATCCCACCCGGATCCCACCTGGATCCCACCTGGATCCCACCTGGATCCCACCTGGATCCCTCCTGGATTCCTCCTGGATCCCTCCCGGATCCCTCCCGGATCCCTCCCGGATCCCTCCTGGATCCCACCTGGATCCCTCCTGGATCCCACCTGGATCCCACCCGGATCCCTCCCGGATCCCTCCCGGATCCCTCCTGGATTCCTCCTGGATCCCTCCTGGTACCACAGCCAGCACCGAATGCATCCCACAAGGACAAGGGAGCTGCAGGACATTCACCCCACCCCTCAAATTCCACTTTTTCCAGGTGACTCAGGTGTCAGACCAGGGTTTGTGCTGTTGTCCCTCCCTGACCGCAGCAGCAGCCGGGTGACAATAAAAGCTGATTTCTCATGAAGGCCCCACCTGCGAGCTCTGCTCAGTGACCCCACAAACCAACGGGATTTGTGTGTGGACACCTCATCCTGGGCTGTTCTTCCTCCAAGTCTGGGAGAGCCCTGGGCTTGGATCCCTGGTGAATGAACCTGAAAGCCAGGCTCATAAAAGTCACCAGAAAGAAGCTGCCACACCAGTGCTGTGCAGGGAGAACAAACTGGGCAAGAAATCCTCCTTCTGAAATCATGAATTTCCCAAAGAAAACCTTCCCTAAGCAGAGAAAATGAAAAATCTCCTCAATAATTGATTTCCCAAACCGTGCAATGCTCTCGAAAATGCGGATTTTCTTCCTGGAGAGGAGAATTTCTCCCAGACGTGTCTGAGCCGGGATGCTGGGGGTGCTATCAAAATCTCAGCTCCCCCTTGCTCCCTTCCCCACCCCTCGGAGCCGTCCCATGGCCAGGAGCTGGTGTGAAGGGACTGGGACCGGCCGCATTCCCCCTTTCATCTCGGGGTGTGACTTTATTCGGTTATTTCCTGGCAGTTTGGTGGGCTGCAGGCAGCTCCTCGCAGCTGGGAGAGCACCAGTTCCAGGCTTCCCTCCTGCCTCAAAGCCTTGTGGCACCTGGAGAGGGAATTCCTGCAGCCAGGACTGGGAAAATAAAAAATCCAGGAGTCCTCCTTGTCTTAGAAGTGTCAGAGCACTTGGAGATGGAATTTTGGTATTGAGGACTGGGAGGGCAAAAATTCCAGGGTTTCTCTTGTCTCAAAGCATTGCAGGACTCAGAGAGGGAATTCCTGGGAAGGCACAAAATCCAGGAGTCCTTCTTGTCTCAGAAGTGCTGTGGCACTTGGGAGAGGGAATTCCTGTGGCCAGGACCGGGAGAGCAAAAATTCCAGGGTCCCTCTTGTCTCAAAATCCAGGGTTCCCTCTTGTCTTGTGGCACTCGGAGAGGGAATTCCTGCAGCCGGGATTGTGCCAGATCCATCCCCGAGGCTGCTCTCTTCCAGCACCTCCTTGGGATACAGGAGATCTCCTGCCTTGCAGAAATTCCATCATTTTCCTTCCCCTGATTCCTGCAGGTGCCTGAGGTGCAGGTAAATGCCTTTGTGGCAGGGTAGGCTCTTAAAAATGATGGCAATTAAACCAGTGAAATCCTCTCCATGTGGGAAAAAAAGGTTTTCTTTTCATGAAATATATCCCAGAGTTGTTCTCGGCTGGAGATTTAACGCCTGGATTTGAAATCTCCCGGCTTTTCCCAGGAAAAACTTGGCTTTTCTCCTTGAAGACCCCACTGAAATTCTTTATTTGGGATATTTGGATTTGGCTTGGGGTTTTTAATATCATTTTTTGAAGGATTCTGATGCTGCTCTTAACCTGGATCCAGGGAGGGCAGGCAGGCAGCAAAACTTTCCCCCAGGACAGCAAAATTCCCTCTCCTTTCCTTGCCATTTGCTTGGGAGGGATTTTCCTGCCAAGTTTATGGCCAGGCCTTGCATTTGAAAGGAAAATTGCTCTTCTTGAGCTGATGAGAGCAGGAGAAGAAACAACACAAAGCAAAAGGGGAGGTGAAAGCCTGGCCAGAGGCTTCCAGCTGCAAGAGGAGCCCGTGGTGTCCTGGATTTTCCCATCCCAGGCCGGAATTGCGGCGGGTTTTGTTTTTGAAGCGGGATCTGGGCGATGCAGGACATCCCCAGCCCTGTGCAGGGTGGTTTCAGCAGCAGGGGGGAGGAAAGGAAGGTGCTGAGGTGAGGCTGGAGGAGAGGAGGTGACGCCAGTCCCACCTCACATCCCGACATTCCGCACGCTTCCAAGTTTGGGAACGAGTCCTGGTCTCCCATGAATTACCCCAGGGTGCTCCCAACACCCCTCCTGCTCCTCAGGATCAGGGCAGATTTAAAAAAAAAAAATCTATTTTTTTTTTAAAAATAAATCTGCAGAATGGCTGCAAATTAATTTCTGAGAGTTCTGTGCTTTCCTTTTCCTGGAATGCATCAAACATTGAGAGGTGGAGGGAAGGGCTCCTCCTAAATACCCCTGGATACCCTGGAAACCTCCCCGGGAATGGGGAGGGAGGGAACCACGCAGGCAGCACGTGGGAATGGCGGGGCTCAGCTTTTCCTTGGGATTGCTGCTGAGAGGGGAATTTCCTGCTGGAAATCTGGGAATTTGTGCGACGGGGAAAACGCCACCATAAGGAACTTCTTCCTTCTTGAAGCCTCGTTTACAAAGCCCCTGCAGAAGGCTGAGAAATGTTTTTGATTGGGATGAAAGCAACAGAAATAAACCCAAAGAAAGGAGAAAATCCGGGTTTATGGCATCCATTTGGCCCTTAATGGATTCATTCCCGTGTTTCTCGCAGCCTTTAACATTTGGGCCGGTCATAAAGCGCCTTTTCCTCCTCTGCTGCCCTGGATCCCTCCCCAGATGGCTGCTCCCAGCCTCCCACGCCACCTGACCCTTTGGAAAGTCCTTTCCCAAAGCTGCTGCCTGCTGCTCCCTCCATATCCACGCAAAAGCTTTACACTGCGAATATTTTTGATGCATCCTGCAGGACAATTCCTGCTGCCTCCCATGAAAGCGTTTCCAGGCTCCGAGACCATTCCGTGTGTGTGCCACAGGAAGAAACAACTGCAGCCCTGTAAACACAGACACTTCCTGCCCTGCTCCACGCAGACAGCGCCGCTGACCCAAATTCACCCCCTTTCCTGCAGAAATCCTCCCGGCTTTAACACGTTTCCAGCGCAGTGTAAATGTCAGCCTGCTCTCCGTGGGGCTGGGCTGGTCCAGGAGACATTCCCAGCCGGATCCCAGCCTGCTCTGCTCTGGAATTTCCATCCTCTCATACACCTGGGCTGGATCCCTGGGGCTCCACGTGTCTGACACCAGCAGGAGCTGGCAGCAGAGCTCTGCGGCCTCTGGAATGTCACCATGGATGTTCTGGTGTCACAGGGAAAGGAAGTGAGAAGGAATTGCTGCTTAAAAGGGGGGGAAATCACTTTTTTTAAAAAAAAAAAAATAAATCTGAGAATGGCTGCAAATTAATTTCTGTGCTTTTCTTTCCCTGGAATTCATCAAACATTCAGAGGTGGAGGAAGGGCTCCTCCTAAATATCCCTGGGTACCTCTGGCAGCGTGTGAAGGAACTGTCCCCTCTGTCCCCTCTGTCCCCTCTGTCCCCTCTGTGCCCTCTGTGCCACCCCACACCTGGCCAGGTGTGCAGGCAGCATCAGGGGAGGGAATTTGGGGTCAGCTCCGCGTGCTGGGGGTCTCTGCCAGCCCTGGGGACATGTTTGGGACCACTGTCCCAGCCCAGCTTTGCCTCCCTGGGCTTTCCCGGGATGCAGATCCAGGATCCTGCTGCCCGAGGGCTGGGACAGAGGTGCCAGTGCCACAAAGTGCCACTGCTGGTGGCCTCGGGGCTCAGCCCGAGATCTGGGATGGGGCACTCATGTTCCAGCGGTTCAGCCCGTGTTTGTAAGAAATAAATCCGTTTAAAATGTCATTTCCCTCCTTTTCTGACACGGGGATGGAGCCGCTGCTGAGCTCTGGGCGCTTTCCAAGCCCCATCCTTCCTCCTGTGCTTTCCTGCTGCCCCATGCCGGGATAAGGCACAAACTGGGAAATGTGAGGGTCTGAGCTGGGCCGGACCCCCGCCCCAGAGAGGAGCCGGGAGCATCCCGGGGGAGCGGAGCAGCCTGCCCGGGGTCAGGGAGTGCTGCAGACGGGAGGCACACGCCCGGCGGGGTGGCAGCAGGAGCTTTAATGATGGTTTTATTCCGGTAATCAGCGAGCAAATAACGCGGCCACACCTGAGAGGGACCGGCTGGGCCAGCCCGGCAGGTCCGGGGCTGAGTCAGGAGCGGCAGAGAGCGGCTGCTGGCCACGGGAACCTCGGCTCCCTGGGCAGGGCACGGAGCCTGCCCGGAGCTTGGGGTGACTCAGGAGCGGGACAGACCTGGGACAGCCTTGGGACAGACCTGGGACAGACCTGGGACAGACCTGGGACAGCCCTGGGACAGACCTGGGACAGACCTGGGACAGACCTGGGACAGACCTGGGACACTCCTGGGACAGCCCTGGGACAGCCCTGGGACAGACCTGGGACAGCCCTGGGACAGACCTGGGACACTCCTGGGACAGACCTGGGACACTCCTGGGACACTCCTGGGACACTCCTGGGACAGCCCTGGGACAGACCTGGGACACTCCTGGGACAGACCTGGGACACTCCTGGGACAGCCCTGGGACAGACCTGGGACAGCCCTGGGACAGACCTGGGACAGACCTGGGACACTCCTGGGACAGCCCTGGGACAGACCTGGGACAGACCTGGGACACTCCTGGGACAGCCCTGGGACAGACCTGGGACAGCCCTGGGACAGACCTGGGACAGACCTGGGACACTCCTGGGACACTCCTGGGACAGACCTGGGACAGCCCTGGGACACTCCTGGGACACTCCTGGGACACTCCTGGGACAGCCCTGGGACAGCCCTGGGACAGACCTGGGACAGCCCTGGGACAGACCTGGGACACTCCTGGGACAGACCTGGGACAGACCTGGGACAGACCTGGGACAGACCTGGGACACTCCAGTACACACCAGGACACCCCAGGACACCCCTGGGACACTCCAGGACACCTCAGGACACTCCTGGGACACCCCTGGGACACTCCAGGACACTCCTGGGACAGCCCAGGACACTCCAGGACACCTCAGGACACTCCAGGACACCCCAGGACACTCCAGGACACTCCTGGGACAGCCCAGGACACTCCAGGACACCCCAGGACACCCCTGGGACAGCCCAGGACACTCCAGGACAGCCCAGGACACTCCAGGACACCCCTGGGACACCCCAGGACACTCCAGGACACCCCAGGACACCCCTGGGACAGCCCTGGTGTTCCAGTGCCGCTGGAATTTGGGCAGCAGCCGCTCTCTGAGGCTGCATTTCGCTGTTGGTTCCTCTGAAATGCTCTGTGGGTCTCTCTGGGCTGTTCCTCCTCTCCTCTGCAGCTGATGGGGCAGGGAGATCCTGTGTAAACAGGAATTTCATCCCCAGTGGGGTCTGGGGGGCTCTGGGGGTGCTTCCAGCCTGCCCTGTGACCCCTGTGGAGCCTTTGCTGGGACCCCACAGGGTTTTTCCTCGGTGTCCCTAACTCTGCTTTGTCCAGGGATCCCCGAGGAGTCATCACAGAATCAGGGAATGGTTTGGGTTGGAAATGCCTTAAAGCTCATCCTGTTCCACCTTTCCCTATCCCAGCTTTCTCCAAGCCCTGTCCAAGCTGGCCTTGGGCACGCCGAGGGATCCAGCCCCAGCTCCTCTGGGAAATCCATTCCCAGAGGAACAATTCCTTCCTGATATCCCAGTGAAAGCTCTGTGAATTCCTGTGCATCTGAGCTGCTGAGGGGAAAACTTTGGGCTTTCCTGGCCTCTAGTTGGTGGCTTTTTTGTGAGCAGAACTCTCCAGAAAATCTGGCCCATGGGTACTTTTAGGTCTTTTCTGCTTCCTCCTGAATCATGAATCCTTTCCAGCATCCTAGGCTGGCCCTGGGAAGCCTCAGGAGGGATTTCCAGGGAGAAGAGGGGATGGAGGAGCTGCTACTCCTCTCCCCCACGAGTCTTTGGCACCAGTGAATCCCCGGCAAGTACTGGCTGCGTCCTTTTCGATAAAAAGAGAAGGATTTGTTTAAAGCAGCCAGAAAAACCCCATCCCCTCGGTGCTGTCAGCCTCAGAACGAGCCCTGGAGCCGCTCTGGACGCTCTGACACCAAGCAGGGAGGAAAACAAACAAGCAGGGAAAGCAAACCCTGCAAGGGGAAAAAAAGCAACGTGTCTGGAAGACATCTCAAGGGCAGGCAGTGATGGGCAGGAGCGCTGCTGCCACTTCCCGTCACGTCAGGGCAGAGGAAATCCGCACAGACACGGATTCAGCACCCGGGAAGGGCTCGGGGCCGGGGATTCTGACAGCTGGAGTCCGTGGGAAGAGGGGCCAGGAACATCAGCAGTGCCCTCAGCAGGGTCTGTGCTCCCTCAGGGACGGGGGAAGGCTCTGTGCCCACAGCCACTCACCAATTCTGGGAATCCTGCTTCAAAATCCAGCCCTGGCACCACCCTCTGTCCATGCCTGTGGCCTCTGATCCAGTGGGGTTCCCACCTGAGGGTGAAGACCCCTGGAAAAGCGAGATTCCTGAGCCCTCTGAGCTTAGGGAAGGCCCATTCCTGCGATTTAAGGGTCATTCGGGGTTTTTTTAGGACAGCCAGAAAGAATGAAATGCATTGTGATTCAACCCTGGTGAAAGTGAGCTGGGAAAGGCAGGAGCAGATCCTTAATCCCCCTCCCACGGCTCCCAGATCCCGGAGCTGACGGGACAGGATCCTGGGATCGCTCCCACAGCTCTGGGATAAGGCTGGAAAAATTCTGGAGCCAAACTTTTAACCGTGGTCACCACAAAACCCCGTCCCCAAGTGCTGCATTTCCAGGGATTCCAGCACTTCCCTGACCCACAGGAAAATCCTGGGGACGGAGAGGAGCAGAGAGAGGGGGAGATTCCAAATGGGGACTTGGAGCATCCAGCCAGTAATTCCTGATTTTTCCTCCCCACATCTGACTCGGGGGGAGAAGCCTCTGCTATCCCATGCCAACAATTTAGCTGGAAGAAGAGAGGTTTATTGCCTGTTGAGTGCTTTTCCAAACGGGACCTGGAGCCTTCACACACTTCCCTGCCTCTCCAGCATTCTCTTGTCCCTCAGAGGCAGAAGGATTTTTATCTTCATCCAGCACTGAAAAAAAAACAACCCAATAAATAAAAATTTAAAAAAAAAAGAAAATCTGTAAAACCAGCTGCCTTAAAAAATAAACCTCTTTTCCCAGCCTATGCTAATAATTTACTCTTATTCCAGGTTTTATTGGAGCTCCTTTCAAGGGAGCCCCCCTCGGTAAATACACATAACTCAGGCCAGGAGGATTTCCTCCCCGCTGGGACTTTTAATGTCCAAAGCAGAGGTGTCAAACGAGCGGCTCAAAGCCCCGTGGTGGCCCCGGAGAGTTCCACATCTGGCCTGGATCTCGGTGCTTAACACATTTTAACTCTTGCCCCGAGCAGCTCCGGATTTCCCTCGGCAGCTCGAGCCGAGGGTTAGGTTTGATTTAAGGGGCTGAGCGCTGCAAGGAAAAGAAAAAAATAAATATATCGATATAAAAATAAAGAAAAAGGAGCTGTTGAAAGGTTCAAAGGGCTGCCCCGGGCTTTGGGAGCGGGCTCGGAGCTCCCCCGGAGCAATGAGCAGCATCCCCGGGATGGGCTTGGGAAAAAGGGAGGGAGCGGGGATGGCCCTGCTCGGCTTTATCGCCTATCGGCTTTATCGTGACATCGCCACACGAGCCGCTCGTGGCTCCGGCTGCCTCCAAACCAGTTCCTACCGCTGGGCTGGCACTGGGAGCACTGGGAACACTGAGAGCAGTGGAGGCACTGGGAGCACTGGGAGCACTGGGAACACTGGGAGCACTGGGAGGACTGGAAGCACTGAGAGCACTGGGAACACTGGGAACACTGGGAGCACTGGGAACACTGGGAGCACTGGAGGCACTGGGAGCACTGGGAACACTGGGAGCACTGGAGGCACTGGGAGCACTGGGAGCACTGGGAGCACTGGGAACACTGGGAGCACTGGGAGCACTGGAGGCACTGGGAGCACTGGGAGCACTGGGAACACTGGGAACACTGGGAGCACTGGAGGCACTGGGAGCACTGGGAACACTGGGAGCACTGGAGGCACTGGGAGCACTGGGAACACTGGGAGCACTGGGAGCACTGGAGGCACTGGGAGCACTGGGAACACTGGGAGCACTGGAGGCACTGGGAGCACTGGGAACACTGGGAACACTGGGAGCACTGGGAGCGCTGGGAACACTGGGAGCACTGGAGGCACTGGGAGCACTGGGAACACTGGGAGCACTGGAGGCACTGGGAGCACTGGGAACACTGGGAGCACTGGAGGCACTGGGAGCACTGGGAACACTGGAAACACTGGGAGCACTGGGAGCACTGGGAGCACTGGGAACACTGGAGGCACTGGGAGCGCTGGGAACACTGGGAGCACTTGGAGCACTGGGAGCACTGGGAGCACTTGGAGCACTGGGAGCACTGGGAACACTGGGAACACTGGGAGCACTGGAGGCACTGGGAGCACTGGGAACACTGGGAGCACTGGGAACACTGGGAGCACTGGAGGCACTGGGAGCACTGGGAACACTGGGAACACTGGGAACACTGGGAACACTGGAGGCACTGGGAGCACTGGGAACACTGGGAACACTGGGAGCACTGGAGGCACTGGGAGCACTGGGAACACTGGGAGCACTGGGAGCAGGAATGAGTGAAGCGGTGGGTTTGTGTCTCCTGTAGTGCCGGGGAGCTGCGCGTGTCCTGAAAGGGAATTTGGGACACCTGGATGCTCTTCCTGACATTTTCATTCCCTTTTTGGTGGGCGCTAAAGCCTTTTCTGCTCCCTCTGTCTCTGCCTGCTCTGGTGTCCCCTCCTCTGGTCACATTTTGGGGTACAACAGGGTCCAAATCCCTGCAGGAGGAGGTTCAGGGGCTCAGCACCGCTCGGGATCTGCCCCATCCCTTGGGAAGCGTTCCCTGCTCTCCTGACAGGGAATGGGTGGGTTTGGAGAGCACCCAGCCATCCCAAATCCCTGCAGGAGGAGGTTTGGGGGCTCAGCACCACCCAGGATCTGCCCCATCCCTTGGGAAGCGTTCCCTGCTCTCCTGACAGGGAACAAATGGATTGAGCAGCCACAGAGGGGGTGGGGGAGCCTCTCCCTGGGGACGCCGCTGCCTTTTTCCCTCATTCCTTCGAGTCCTCTCTCCCAGAGTCCCAGAACCATCCCAGACCCCCCGTCCCAGCGCTGTGCCCGCTGTTCCCAGTGCCCCTCTGGCCCTGCTGGCTCCGGGCTGTCCCTGGCACGGAGCACGGAGGCTCCAGCCCCGGCCGCCTTCCGCGCCCTCCTCCCGCAGCAGCTCGGGAGGCGAAAGCTGCTCACGGAGGAACGCCGTGAAACAAGCGGCCACCGGCACAATTCCAGCTCCTGGCACGCTCCCGCTTTCCCAGGCTCCCGGGATGAGGGGCCGCTCCCAGCCCGGGAGCCGGGGCAGGATGCCGGGATGTGACTGGGAAAGCCGGGCCGAGGGAAGCCGGGGTGAAGGAGAAGATGAATAACTTCCCTGAAGGCTCGGCCCAGAGCGTGCCTCGGCCTGCCGGTGATTCAGCAGCTGATTTCACCCTCCCCTGCCCTCCTGGGACACGGACCTGCGGCCCGGCACCCGCCCCAAACAGCCCGGAGCCTTCAGGGAGGAGGGGACAGAGATGGGGAAAGCCGGGCTGAGCCCTGAAACCGCCCTGGGTGCTGGGAGAAAGGTGCTGGCAGCAGGGAGAGTGCCAGAAATCCTGCGGGAATGGCTGGAAGTGCCCCCAGTGCCCATCCCTCCCGGCATTCCAGCCGCTCCTCCTGGAGAGGAGAAGAGGAAAACCCCTCAACTCGAGCCAGAGGAGGTTTAGGTTGGATATCAGGGAAAAATACTTCACTGGAAGGATGGTCAAGTCTTGGATCAGATTGCCCAGGGCAGTGGTGCAATCCCCACCCCTGAGAGTGCTGCAGAACCATGGATGTGACATTTGGGGACACGCTCTGCTGCTCTGGTTGGCCCCGCAGTGCTGGGATCACGGTGGAACCGGTGAATTTATTCTCCAGCTTCGGTGATTCCATGGTTCCGTGGCTCTCCCTGCTTTAACCCCGAGCTCCTGGGGCCGAAAGGAGCAGGAGCAGCTCCAGGGAATTTTGTGCTTTCCAAATGGTCCCCCCCGGCCGTGGAGCTGCCCCGGGCGGGGCTGGGGACAGAGGGGACCAAGGCCACCCCCAGAACACGGCAGATGGCCCTGGGGACAGAGGTGGCTGCTCAGATTTTGGGGAGCAGCCGGAGCCGGGGCTGAGCGGTGAAATTGGGAGGCAGCTCCTTGCAGGGTGAGGGATGTGAGGGATCTCTGCAGCACCAGAGCTGTCCCGTGTGTGATTCCGTGATCCGGAATTTGGGATTCCCAGCAGCTCCCAACAGCGATCGCCGGCACGAGCTGCTCTGCCCAAAACCTCGCCTGCTTTTCCCCCGCCTTCAAAACGTTCCGAGGGCTGTGTCCAGCTGGAGAGGAGGCTCGCTCCCATTCCATGGGCTGCAATCCCTGCAGCTGTCAGTCAGAGCTGTTGTCAGGCAGAGCTGTCACGCCGGGCAGGCGGGGGGTGATTGACAGCCCGGTTTGTTATCTCCGAACGTGTCATCCCAGCCCAGCCTGACAGCGCGGCCGTGGGAGACTTCCAGCATCCATTTATTATGAGCTGGCTGCAGCAAATCCTTCCCCGGCTCATCCCAGCCCTTCCTGAGCATCCCTGCCCGGCTGAGAGATGGGATCTGACAGGGCCAGGGGGTGGAGGGGGGTGGGAGTTGGGTCTGAGGAATCCTGGAGGGTCAGTGAATGGAAAAGGGGAATTTCCACCCCTGTCCCAACTCCTCGGAGGGGATTTGAGGTGGGAAGTAGAGAATGGGAGGAAAATCCATGATCCAGCTCAGGATATGCCAGGATTCCATGGCTCTGAGAGCAGAGCTTCACCAGGGATTTTACCAGCAGTGGGAAGGAGGAAAAATAATGGGAAAGAAAGAGGAAAAGATGGGAAAAAAGGGAAAAAAGCAATGGGGAAAAAAGGAATAAAAACAATGGGAAAGAAGGAGGAAAAACAATGGGAAAGAACGAGGAAAATATGGGAAAGAGGAAGAAAAGCAAAGGGAGAAAAGGAAGGAAAGCAATGGGAAAGAAGGAAAAAAAGCAATGGGGGGAAAAGGAATAAAAACAATGGGAAAGAAGGAGGAAAAACAATGGGAAAGAAAGAGGAAAAGCAAAGGGAGAAAAGGAAGGAAAGCAATGGGAATGAAGGAAGAAAAAATGGGAAAGAAAGAGGGAAAGCAATGGGAGAAAAGGAAGAAAAACAATGGGAAAGAAGGAGGAAAAGGTGGGAAAGAAGGGGAAAAAACAATGGGGAAAAAGGAAGAAAAGCAATGGGAAAGGAGGAAAAGCAATCGGAAAGAAAGAGGAAAATATGGGAAAGAGAGAGGAAAAGATGGGAAAGAAAGAGGAAAAGATGGGAAAGAAGGAAAAGCTCCCAGAGGATGTTTCTGTGTCTCTCAGTCGTGCACTGACCTTGTCCTTGCGAGTTCCCCCTCCTGCAGCCCGGGGCTCTCAAGGATGCTCCCAGGTCACCTTGGCGGTGCCACCAGCCCGGCCAGCCCGGCCTCGGGGACACTTCACCCTTTCCCATCCCCTGGAGCCGCTCCAAGGCAGCCCAACCTCCCCCTGCTCCCGGCCAGGTCGCTGCCCTTTGGTCCCCACTAAAAATACCCGGCGGTGGATGTGTCTGAGCGTGTTTGGAGGTTAAATAAAGCTCTCCGTGGCCTCTCCCTGTGCTGGGAGCTTCCCAAAAAAACACACGGAGCTTGCCGTGCTCGGCAAAGACAGAAAAATAATTCCCAGCTGGATTTAGAAGGGAAAAGCTGCTCCAAGAAGCAAAAATGGGCTAAAAAATTCCTGTTGATTTCTCTGGGTGTCTTGGGTGTCACCAGGAGCACCCAGCACTGGCTTTGCTCGGTGCCTGGATTTGTTCCACCTTCTCCTGTCTTTGCTCCCAGATCCTGGGAGGGTAAAAGGGGATCCCACAGACCCCAGGAGCTCAGTTTACCCCACATCCCACAAGTGCCAAAACAGGGGGGACAGCAGGAGCAGTGAGGGGAGATGGAACGGGAGCAGGAAGGGTGGAAAACGCCCATATTCCGATTAAATCAGCGTCCCCGTGGCTTTATTCCATTGCTCCATGAAAAATCCTGGGATCACACATCCCACTGGGCTTTGGTTTAGGATTCCCAGAGAGAAAGTGAGGTTCTGGGATCATTTTTTGGCCTCCTCCCATGCGGGGGGACAGGTTTTAAACCAAGCCAAGGTCACGATCTGAGCCTCCCT
This sequence comes from Pseudopodoces humilis, assembly GCF_049639895.1. Taxonomy (NCBI): domain Eukaryota; kingdom Metazoa; phylum Chordata; class Aves; order Passeriformes; family Paridae; genus Pseudopodoces; species Pseudopodoces humilis. The sequence continues at coordinate 6,318,526 of NC_142223.1, read as the reverse complement.
CTCCCAGCTGATCCTGCTTTGTATTCCCAGAGAAAACCTGGGAGCTGTCCCTGGGTGATTTCCCTTTGGGTTTGGGGTCTCTGGACACGGAAACAGCTTTCAGGAGCAAACACAAGCCAGGGGCTGCTGCCAGAACTGTTCAATTCAGCTCCTGCTGCTGCCGATTGATTTTGGTGTCTGGGGGAAGTTTTGCCTTCTCCCCATCCCAGCCCCTGCGCTCCCGAAGGATCCGGGGAATCCCAACACAGCCCCTGAGCTCAGGATTTGTTGCTGGTTTAACACCCAAACGCTGCCAAGAAACACTTGGGCTGCTCGGAGCTGCCTTGGCTGAGCCTCCGCGGATCCTCGGGGCTCTGCTCCATCTGCTCCGCTCTATTTCTGTGCCTCGGCCTTGGAATCTCGCTCTCCTTTGGAAACCAGGCTGTTTACAAATATTTGCCTGGGAGAAGTTCTGCTGCTCCAGCAGGGAGGAGGAAAAACCTCTCAGCTCTGCACGGGCAGCACCTGGATCCAGCTGTGAGGGGGAAATGATCCAGATGTGGGCGATGGGTGCCCATGGCAGGGGCTTGGAACAGGATCATCCTCCCAATTCTGCCATTCCAGCGTCTCCCAAGTAGCCAGAAAGACCCAATTTGCCCAAAAAGAGAAGAAAAAAATAAGGATTTATCACTCCAGAGCTGCCTGCTGGCAAATCAGGGAATAAAATGAATGGAGAGGCAGAGGTGAGGTGGATGCAGGGAGGAATAATTTCATTTATGGATTTTTTTTCGTAGGAACAGCAGAGTAGGGATGGGGAGAAGCTCCCTTTGGAATATATTCCATGTTCACATATTCTGCATTTAAATTCCCACCTCCTCCTGGGACTGTTCCATGATGTCTCTGACATGAGATGAGGACGTGAAGCAGGCGGCTCCCTCCCAAATCAGGATATTCCCAGATTCCAGGATTCCAGCTGCAACATTTGAGGAGCATTCAGGAGTTTTGCCATTTCCGCCCAGTTTGTGGCCGCTCCGGGGAGATGCTCCCAGCAAAAAGCTGGTGAGGGTCTGAATTCCTAAAAAAACCAAGCTGGGAACAGACTCTGATGGCTTTAAAACCTCAAAGCCTGATGGAGGGCCGACACTTTTAATGCCGCTGTTCAGTTTAAAGTTGATTTTTAGAGTAAAACTCATCCTTTTTTAAAGCCCTGTCAGCTTTGGCAGAGCCAGCCTGGGGCTGATGCCGAGCTACCTCCCCAGGAAAATGTGGAATTTGAACCTCACTTCACGGCTGTTGCCTTCAACTTTTGGGAAAGGGTTTTTTTGGGGGGGAACACCCCCGTTCCAGCCAGCATTCCCAAGCTCTGGGAGGTTCCCAAATCGCTTGTGCAGCTCTGCAATGTGCTCGTGTTACACTTTTAATCCATCTGTGGATGTTGGAAATGCAGGTGCTGGCCCCAGGCCCCAGCAGAGAGTAATTAATAGAATATTAAATAGGAATAATTCTGTTCTTGGTGGGGGAAGGAACATCCTGTGCTGCTCCCAGGGGCCGGAGCGGGGACGGAGGGTCCTGTTCCTCAGAAACACAAACTCCCGGCAGAGCAGCTGGACAAGGAGGAGCTCTCAGAGTTCTCATTCGGGGGCTGTGCCCTCTGTGTCCCAGCAGAGCCGGGATTCCTCCGGCTCTGGGACCGATGGAAAACCAAAAATCCCTGCCTTGAACAGCTCGGGGTCACCTCGTCATAACCTCCCTGAGAATCGGCGCAGCTGGAGGAAGGAATTTGTTATCCACACGGAACATCTGTCCTCGGCCACGGGGACGGCCGCCCTTCCTCCCCACCCCCAGCATCCACCTGCCGGATTTGATGTTTTATTTCCCTTCCTTTCCCCTGGCGGTGGAAAGCTCACCTGAGCCGGGTGGGTGGCGCTGGGTTGGGTTTCCCTGCTGGATTCGCTGCTCCCATGGAATGGGAGAGGGAGATAGAGCAGGACTTTGGCTTTGAAAGGGCCGCTTTCCGGCCCTGCCTGAGAGGGGCTAAATGGGAAGATCTGATTAAGCGTCTCAGTGCGGTGACCCTGACCTCAAAGAACGCGCCGAGGCTCGGGAGGAACTTCATTTCAATTAATCAGCTTAACAGCCCGAGTGGAGCTGCCCGCGTCCATTGAGCCGGGCTCCCGCTCCTCCTCCTCCTCCTCCTCCTCCTCCTCCTCCTCCTCCTCCTCCTCCTCCTCCTCGCCATCCCAAGGGCCGGGGCTGCTCTGGGATTGCCCCAGTCACTGCCCTGGGGCTCGGGGGTCGGCGATGCCTTCATCCCCCTCATCAGCAGCCTTTGGAATATCAGGGACACCGCAGAGCCCCCATCCCTCTGGGAGCCTGCGCTTCCCAAGGGAAATGTGGGAAGCGAGGGATGGCTTTGCCCCCTTTTCCAGCCTCTCCTGCGCTCCCGGGCAGGGAAGGGGAGCAGGGAGCAGCGGGGACGGAGCTGAGGCTGCTGGGGAGGCTGAGGAAGCAGCCGGATAATCCCAGGAAGGGTCACAGCACCGTGGTCAGGGTGGGGCTGAACGGAGCCTTGAAGCTCTCAGGAGCCCCTGCTCGGGGGGAAAGGCCAAGGACAGGAGCTGGGAGGGGAGGAAGGCTCATCCAGAACCTCCAGTGATTTTCCAGGTGCTTTTTCTTTTCCCCTGGTGACTTGGGCAGGCCCAGGGAAGGGCTCTGGCTCCTGGCCGGAGCCTTTCCCTGCTCTGGGCAGCGTTTCTCGGGGTGCCCGTGGGGTCACGGCTCTGTGGAGCCACAGCTGAGCCCCTGCCGAACATTCCAGCGAGTTTTGTGCCTGGAACTCCATTCCCGGCTCCTCCGTTTAGCTGGAAATGGCTCGTTAACACCTCTCCCCACATCCTTTCCCATGGAACGAGGCGCAGCTGCTCCGGCTCGGCTGGGATGAGGAGGAATCTCCACTTTTCCCTCTGTTCCACTCCCAGCTCTCCTTCCCGCACCACACCCCGATCATTCCACGATTCCCGAGAATTCCCGGCCTCCTGAGCCATTATCGCTCTGGCTCTGCGTCCATCCCTTTGGACTTTTCCCTCCGGGGATCCGCGCACTTCGCTCTGGCCCTGCACCTTTAAAGGGACAAGGGCAAATTTCGAACCCTCTGGAAAAGCGGCTGCACTCGGGAGCTGCTGCGGGGAAATAACCTGGAAATAACCTGGAATTAACCTGGAAATAACCTGGAAACAACCTGGAAATAACCTGGAGCTAACCTGGAACTAACCTGGAAGGGGCCAATCCGTGCTCTGGCTCCAGCCCGGGGATGGAACAGACCTGGGCATCTCCTGGGGCCACCTGGAGTCTGTGGCAATGCCATTCCTTGGGAGGATTTGGGATTTCTGGGGAGCGGCCCAGCCCAGCGGGGCCATTCCAGCCCCAGCTGGAATGCAGCAGCGCTGCCTCGGGGGGCTCGGGGGGCTCCGGCGAGGCCGTGTTGGGGTTCCGGGCTCCTGCTGCAGAGGGAGAGCCCCGGGGAGAGCTCCAGAGCCCCAGGGGAACACTCCAGAGCCCCGGGGAGAGCCCCAGAGCCCCAGGGGAACACTCCAGAGCCCCGGGGAGAGCCCCAGAGCCCCAGGGGAACACTCCAGAGCCCCGGGGAGAGCTCCAAGGCGCGTTTGCACCGCTGCCACCACTCAGAAGCTGGAACGGGGAGAGGGGCTCGCTCCGCCTGGCTCAGCCCCGAGTGCCCCGGCAGGACAGGGAATGTGCCGGGTCCCGGGGCGATCCGGGCGGTGAGAGCTGCCCCAGGGAGGGATTTGGTTGCAGGCAGGCGACAGCCAGGCTTTCATCTGCTCTTGCGAGCCTCCTTCAGACGGGAGAGGAGGGGTAGGGCCCGGCTGTGGGGGATGGAGGAGAACTGCTGGAACATGATTTTTATGTCTGTGATTGCATAACGAAAGCTCCTGGGAAGCTCCTGATTCAGACGGATCCCTCGCTCTGCCCGGGTGATGGAGGGCTCTCAGACTGATCGATTGCCCACGCTGCGGTGCGGAGGAATTGCTGGACTGGATCGGTACCAGGCTCCGAGCAGCCTGCGCTCCTTTATCGAGCCGCGCCTGAGCCATCAGGAAGCTGTAAAAAGCCTTCAGGAGCCGATAATCTGCTTTTTATACCCCCGGCACACACAGGCCCCGCTCTCACAGAAGCTGCAGCCTGCTTGTTAATAGGAGCAGACCCTGAAGGATGGAATTGCATTTCTAGTGTAAAAAATAAAGATAAAAAATAAACCCGCCTGGGTTTTTGTCATTGGATGCTCTGCAAATAGCAGCTCGTTGTGAGCTGGGAAATGCTGCTGGTCCCACCGGGCTCATCCCCCCCGCCCACCCAGCGGGACAATCCCCAGGGGGATCAGGGAAATCGGGGTCCCACAGCCCCCCAGCCGAGGTAGGAGACGCCTCTGGCCATCCCAGCCCGGCTCCTGGCGTTTCTCCTGCACATTCCAGGACAGCCCCACCTCACAAATTTGGAGCAGAGCGCACAAAAAGCTTCGCCCTCCATCCCGAGCATTCCCTCTTAATGTTTTTTTTCTCCACACCGCGGCCCTTATTAATTGGCGACAATTGGAAGCGGTTCATTCTCCGTGTGCGAGAGGCTGCAATTGCTTCCACTTGGCCACGATTCAAGTGCCGGGGGTGAGTCAGAATGGGTGGCAAAACTGTCTTTTCCTCAGTCCCCCTGCTCAGCGGCAAAGAAAAAGCCACAACCCCGAGTTATTCTCTTTTATGAGGTGGGCATTGTGAGGCCAGGCAATTGAATTTACAACAGCATTGAGTATCAGAGTCTATCTGGCCCTGTCAATGAGAGCGCCGGGGAAAAAAAAAAAAGACACACATTAACCCTCAGCTCCGAGTTCCCAGGAGTTTCAATAGGGCTCCCAACTTCCCAAAGAGCCCGCTGCATACTCGATGAGACCCTTTATACCTCCTAATTACCCTCCTGACAATAGGGACAGACTCTCTCGCCGCTTTTGTGGGCTCCGAGTAACTTCTGTGCAGCCCACCCCCACCCGAGCGCGGGGAGGGGGAGAGCAGCCGCCTTGGGGAGCAGGTAGCAGGCAGGAGGTGTTTCCTCAGCTTCCAGATGCCCATTTTTTTAGGAATCCTTCTTCTGACTGCAAAACTCAGATGATATTTAACCCCCCCCCGGCCCCATCACTTCCCCCAGCCCCCAGTTTCTTACCCAAATCCCTTCCAATTCTCCTTAAATAGGGCCATAAAGTCCAGTCCTACTTTTTTTTGTTGTTTTTTGCACACAGAGAATGAGCCCGTCCTTGCCCACTCTCAAACAAAATGAAAGGGTGGAAAATAAAAATAAAAAAAAAGTCTATTTCAAAGAGTTCCTTTATTGAAACACCTGCATTTTTTTTTCTCTTTTCGTTTTTGGAAGTCTTCGACACAGGCACGCACACACCCACAGACCAACGGGATACAAACAACTTTGGCATTATAACTTTTTGAATATTTGTTACAAAACTATTTCTCATTTATTTTTTTGTTTGTTTGTTTGTTTCTTTAAAAAAAGTATCTCAAATAAAGGCATTTTAAAGGAGTAAAAATACAAGTCGAGATCCCAACCTCTGAAAATAATAAATAGCACGTTCATAGCGAGGTCCTTTTCTTCCTTTCTGCTTAAATCTGCTTAAAAAAAAAAAAAAACCCAAAACGTAACAGGGGCTCCATACAACGGAGCCAAGGAGTTGTTTTGTTTTTGTTTTGTTTTGGAGAGGGGGAATGACTGGAAGGAAGTCACCAGGGTCTCCAGACGGATTCACTGCGCTCTCCCACGGGACTCCCGGCCTGGGACGCTGGACCGATGCTGCCCCCAAATGATGTCAAGCCTTGCACGGGCGATGCCGAGGGGGTGGCGGCCGCGCTCCCCGAGCCGCCGCCCGCAGCGCTGGCGTTGGCGTAGAGCGGAATAACCGGTCCGGAGCCGGCCGGGAAGGCCGGGTTGGGGATGAGGAAGGCGAACTGGCCGTCGGTGGCCGGCACCAGCTGGAAGCCGCCGTAGACCTTGGGGGACAGCGCTTCGGCCGGGTTGAGCTTGCAGGGCACGGGCACGGCGGCTCCAGCTGCGGCCGGGGGCAGCTGGACGTGCAGCGGCTGCTGCGCCAGATGTGCGGGCTGGGCGGGCGGCGGCGGCGGCGGGGGGTAGTTCATGGCCACGATCTGGCCCAGGCACGCCGAGAGGTGGCTCAGGAGCCGCGTGCGCACGTCGGTGTTGACCCCTTCGCAGGTGGACAGGAACCGGGTCACCTCGTTCATGCACTCGTTGAAGCCGGCCCGGTACTTGCCGAGGACGGTGGGGTCGGCGCTGAGCGCGGCTGGGGGGAGGAGGGGGCGCCAGGTGAGTGGCAGGTCCGGAATACCGGCCCCGGTACCCTGTCCCCGGTTCCTGGTCCCCTGGCTCTCATCCCGGGTGTGTGGAGCCCGGTTCTCGGTTCCCAGCCCCCGTCCGGAGCCCGGTTCCCGGTTCTCTGTCCCTGAGCCCGGGTGTGTGGAGCCCGGTTCCCGGTGCTGTCCCTGACCCCGGTTCCTGGTCCCCTGGCTCTCATCCCGGGTGTGTGGAGCCCGGTTCTCTGTCCCTGAGCCCGGGTGTGTGGAGCCCAGTTGCCGGTTCCCAGCCCCCGTCCGGAGCTCGGTTCCCTGGCTCTCAGCCCGGGTCTGTGGAACCCGGTTCTCGGTGCTCTGTCCCTCACCCCAGTTCCCGGTCCCCTGGCCCTGATCCCGGTTCCCAGCCCCCGTCCGGAGCCAGGTTCCCTGTAAAGAGCCCAGTCCCGGTCTCCTGTCTCCAGCTCCCGTTCTCTCACCCTCAGTCCCCAGTCATCGGTCCATAGTCCCGTTCGCGGTGCCCCGCCTTCAGTCCGGATGCCCGACCCCCGGTCCCAGTGCAGCCCCCGATCCTCATCCCCGTCTCCCGGTCCCCACGTCCCGGTGCAGCCCCCGATCCCCGCTGGGGATCCCGATCCCCGGAGCCCCCGGGGCCGGCACTCACCGGTCATCTGCGCCCGCTGCAGGTTCCGCAGGTGCTTGACGGTCATCTCCAGGATGTCCGCCTTCTCCAGCTTGGAGTGCCGCGAGCTCTGCGGGACAAGAGCGGCTCGGTGAGGGCTGCCCGCGGCCGGACACCCCCCGGTGTCCCCGCAGCCCCACTTACGTCCTTCTTGAGCGCGTCCAGGATGAGCGTCTTGAGCTGCCCCAGGCTCTCATTGATCCGCGCCCGGCGCCGCTTCTCCATGATGGGTTTGGACGACTGCGGGGAGAGCGGAGCCGGTCAGCGCCCCCCGCACATCCCCGGGACCCCCAACACCGCACCCCATCCCCGACCGTCACCGACCTCAGCACGGCCGCGGGCTTGTCGCCATCCAGCTCCGCCGCCACCGCTGCTGCGCCCCGACCGGCACCCTCCTCCTCCTCCTCCATTTACCTTCCGGTGCTCGCTGGCGCTCCGCGGCTTGTCCGGCGTGTGGCTAGCGCTGGCGGGCGCGCCGGCGATGGGCGAGGCGGTCGGTTTCTCCATGCCCGTGTCGGCGGGCATGGCTGCTACGGCGGTGAGGAGCGGGAGACCGGGAGCGGTAACCGCGGAGGGGGGGAGGAGGAAGGCGGGGGTGGGGGGGAAGGGAGAACCGGAGGGGGCGAGCAGCGGCGCGGGCGGGCGAGCGCGTGCGGCGGCGGGCGCGGGGCGCGTGCGGCGGGCGCGGGGCGTGAGGCGGCGGCGGGGGCGCCCCCCGCCCCTCGCCCGCGCCCTTTTATAGCCCGGCGGCGGCGGCGGCGGCGGCGCCCATTCGTGTGAACCCGCCGCCGCCGCCGTTCCCACACTCGTGCTCGGCCAATCAGCGCCCGGCCCGCGCCCGGCGCCCGCGCGTCCCGCGTTCCCATTGGTCCGCGCCTCAACCCCCCCCGCCCCCTCTCCGGGGAGCCCCGCCCCCCGCCCCGGGGGGGCGGGGACCGCCCCCCGCCCCTCCGCGCGGCCGCGTGGGGTGCGGGAAGGCGGGGGGGTGAGGGGGTGGAGTGTGAGGGCACAGCTCGGGCGGGGCGGGTCCCGGCCCCGGCCCCGCCGCGCCGGCCCCGGCCCTGGCCCCGCTCGCTGCCGCCCGCCCCGTGACACCCGGCCCGGGGGCGGTGGCGGCGGCGGCGGCTGGCGCGGCACGCGAGGCCGCGGCCGGCGGGCGGCCAATGGGCGGGGGCTGCGGGCGGGCGCGCGGGCGCTCTGCTCTCCCATTGGCTGCCGCGGGCGCCGCTGTCAATCACGGCCGCGGCTCGCGCGGTTCTTCCCCCCAGCCCCCCCCTGCTCCCCCCGTTCCCAATCCGCTCCCCGCCCCCCCCGTTCCCATTCCCATTCCCGTTCCCGTTCCCATTCCTCCTCTCCCCCCGTTTTCCCGTTGGAGCACGTGCCGGAGCGCTCCCGGATCCATGGGAAAACCCCGCCCCGCCGCACCGCCCGCGGGGCCGCCGCCTTCCTCCGCTCCCGCTTCCCCTGCGCTTCCCCGGCTCCCTGCGGCCCCGGGAAGCGAATCCCGGCGGTGGCGGAGCGGGAGGAAGCTGGATGCGTCCGGGGGGGTGAACCCCCAGCGCCTTCTGGCGCGCCGGTGATGCTCCGGTGCCCCGCGACCCCCCCGGTTCAGCCGCTCAAGAAGGGTCAGCACCCCCCTGCAGCCTTGAGGGACCCCCATTTGTCCCCCTCGCCTTTATTTCCCCCGGTTTGTCCCCTCCCGCAGCCCCCCGGAGCAAATCCCGCTGCGGTGCGGCTGCGGAGCCCCGCGACCCCCGGGGTTACCGGGCAGGAGGGGACAGGACCCCCCCTGTGCCACCCGTGCCCGGGAGGAGCCGGGAACTCGTCCCCCCTCCCTGAAATTGGGGGCTCCTCCGTGACCCCCGGACGGGCAGGTGGCCTCTTGCCCCGATCCTGGTGATTTTTGTCACTCGGGCTGATTCACACGGGGCTCTGTGCCCCGATTTTGGTGATTTTTGTCACTCGGGCTCTGTGCCCACCGGCTCAGCCTGGCACCTCACATGTGCCAAGGGAGGTGCCAAACCCACCCCCCACTTTTCTGTGCCACCTTTGGGACGGGAGCAGCGTGTCCCCAAAAACCTGCGGGGCTCTGGGGAACCCCAAAACCTCCTGAGGGTCACGCTGCCCACTGGGCTCCCGTGTCCCTCAGAAATTGGGGTAACGTGGCAGAAATTCGGAGAACATGGCAGAAATTCGGGGAACGTGGCAGAAATTCGGGGAACGTGGCAGAAATTCGGGGAACGTGGCAGAAATTGGGGTAAGGTGGCAGAAATTGGGGTAAGGTGGCAGCCCCGGAGCTCCTGGCTGATTTCAAACCCTGCCCATTTAAAGACCTTTCCGGGGAACGCGGCCCTCGTGTGAAATCTCGCTGCTGCAGGCTTTAATCTTTTAATAATCATAAATTGGGAATTAGCTCCGCACAGGCCAACAGCTGAAAAAGTCGGGAGGATTCCTCGGCTGGAAAGGCGCTGCTCCTTTTTCCCCCCCTTTCCTCACCAGTTCTGAAGGATAAAAATGAGGTTTTTTATAAAACTCTCAGGAAAACGCGCCCGGTTCTGCCGCTGAAAACCGAGGGCGGCCCGGCTGAGTTTGTGGGAATTCTTTGGGAGGAGAAGGGAACCACACGTGGAATTTAATCCCCAGTTTTGGCCTGACTCCTGCTTTGCTCTTAATTTGCTCCAATGAATCATTCCCAGAGGAAAAGGAAGGGAAGGGAAGGGGAAGGGGAAGGGAAAAAGAGGGAAAAAGAGGGAAAAAAAGGGAAAGAAAACCACTTGGAAGTATTCCCATCCTCCCGGCTGATCGGATCCCGGCCCTTTCATCTCCGGAGCAATTCCAGGTGCTTTGCCACATCCAGGCTGCCGAGAGCACCCAAGGCAGCCGCGCTGGAGGAAGCGGCACCATCCTCCCGCAGACATCAAAGGCTCCAGGAGAATTCATTTATTTCAGGAGCCTTTTCCTCTCTCTCCCCAAGGCGCACGTGACCACAGGAACAGCAATTCCGGGCTGAATGATGATTTTTGCTGTGTGGGAGGTGGTGTTTGTCTGGAGGAGTCTAAATGGCAACAAAGTGAAGCCCATTCCTCTGGAAAAAGGGCTCCGAGGTGCAGGTTGTGTCCCTGGGGAGGAATAAATGTTATTAAAGGGCTTTTGGAGTGTCACTGCAAAGGTTCAGGGCTCAGTTTCCTTCTGAGAGCAATAAACTGCAGAACAACAGCCCCTTGTGCAATCTCCCTGAAAATGAGGGAGGTTGTAAAAATCCTGGGAGGAAATAAGTCATAATAATAATAATAATCAAAAAAAATAATGTCCCTCCTTCGGCCGCTGGTTCTGAATGCATTAATTACATAATTACACTGAAAAAAACAACAAAAAATGAAGAAAAAAAAAGTCACGAAGCAAGGATTTCAGCAGAATCCACATCAAGTGATGCAATTCCCGGGCGGGGAGCAGGGAGCTGGCTGTGCTCCTCTCCAGAGGGAATTCCATGGGATAACTCGGGAGAATTGGTGCCGTTCTGAACCCCTGGCATCGCTCCCAGCCCCGCTCCTCCTGTTTTCACCATCTTCAGGTTTCAAAGGTCGGTGAAACCTGGGGAAATCTCATTTCCTTGCGCTCAGCTGCAGCCGGAATTCTGTCCTCCCCCAGGATCGGAGCCTGGGTGGTTTTATTTTTGTTTTATCCCCACCTAAAGGCCCAGCTGGATGTGCCCAGGGCCATTTCCCATTCCCAGAGGTTTTACAGCCTTTTAGCGGCGATTGAAACCGCACAATGGGGACAGGATGGGGACACCGACACTGCCCTGCCACCCTCCTGGAGCTGTGCCTGCCCACCTTCCCACCCCTGCAGCTGCAAACTGCCCCCGAGCCCAGGAGGAGCCGGGAAAATTCCCGAAAAACCCCTGGGAGGTGCGAGAAGATCCATGGGGACGCGGCGGATCCCGGGAATTTGCGGGAGGAGTTGGGATGTCAGGGTGGGGAGCGGGGCTGAGCAGAGCTCAGGATTTCCTCCCCCTAAGCCGCTTTTCTCCAGCCCAGCCCGTATTTTACAGCTCTTTTCCATCTATTTCGTCACCCATGCAAGGTCCACGGGAGATGCCAGGGAAACAAATGCCAGGACTGGCCAACCCTGGGATGGCAGCTGGGATCACTTCCATTTATCCCCTTGCAGCTGGAATTGCAATTATTTCGCTCCTCTCCTGCAATTCCTGCCTTGTAGCGCTACCCCAGCTTGGGATAATTCGGCTTTTCCAGCCTCTGCTGGGAAGTGAAAGCCTTTAAACAACCTCTGGATGGACACTTGGGATTTTCCTTCTTAGGGCTTATGTGCAAAGTCCCTGTGATTCCTCTCTGGGCATGGCCTATATATTTAATCTTGATCCCTTTTTTTATAAAAACCCAACAAATAAAACCCCCTCGTGTTCACACATGGCGCGTTTTTAAATAAAAACAGCTTAAAAGCTTGGAATTCTGATGGTGTGAGGAGGGTTATTCCCCCGATTCCGGGGCTGGGGAGATGAGCAGGGGACAAACGTCTGCTGGCCGTCCCCACTTGTCCCTGCCCAGCTCCCTTTGATCCCTGAACCCCATTTTATTACATCCAGCCCCCTAAAAATTGGCAAGGCCGCTGAAAAGCTTCGCATGGAGCGGGAAGAGGCTCATAAAGGATCCCGGAGGGGCTGAGTGAGGTTTTTGTGGGGTTTTGTGGGGGTTTTGTGCGGTTTTGTGAGGTTTTTTGGGGTTTTTGTGAAGTTTTTGTGAGGTTTTTGGGGGGTTTTGTGGGGTTTTTGTGAGGTTTTTGGGGGGTTTTTGTGAGGTTTTTTGGGGGGTTTTGTGAGGTTTTTTGGGGGGTTTTGTGAGGTTTTTTGGGGGTTTTGTGAGGTTTTTTCTGGGGTTTTTGTGGAGTTTTTGAGGAGTTTTTGTGGGGGTTTTGTAGGTTTCTGTGAGGTTTTTTGGGGTTTTGTGGGGTTTTTGTGGCTGCCCCTCCCTGGCGCTGTTTGCTCGAGGCATTGTTGGGAACAGCTGGGGCTGTTCAGCCTCTCCAGCGCTGTTTGCCCAGGGATTGGGCTCTAATCCCTCCGGGATTTCCCCGGGCCTGATCCCATCCATCACCTCGGGCCGTGTCACGGGGAATGCCGAGCCAGAAATGAAGACATTAAGGGCTGGCAGCTCGCGAGGAGGTTTTTTTTTTGGCCGCCCATAATGGGGAACAAATTAGAGCGCAGCCTCCAGCCCCGAGCATCCCCGGCAAACCTCCCGTGGCCTCTTTTGTCCCCGCGGAGTTTCCAGCTCTAATCAGCTGAAATTAATTAGCGGCGCTCACGTGGCCGCCAAAATCCCCCCCGGACGAGCCCAGGGCCAGGAAGGGGTTTGGGGAAACGCGGGGAAGTTTTTGTGTCCTGATCTGTCCCATCCCTGCTGTGCTCTGCTTCTCCCATCCCTCCGGTGCCAGTTTCCATCAGAAATCCTCCTGCAGCTCAGCCATTCTCCAAAAATCCCCGTGATCCAAAACCTGCCTGATCCCAGAGGCTCTTCCATCTTTTATGTGGAAAAGAAATCTTGGGAAGGGCTGTGAACATTGGGAATGGGCGGTGGAACAATTCCCCATCCCTGGAATTGTTCTGGATGTGGCTCGAGGACATCACGGGCAGGGAGGTGCTGCAAGGCCGGGCCTTGAGGCCTTTTCCAGCCTTGAAAATTCCGTGATTCCCCGAATCCATGGATCCAGCACCGAGCCCCAAGCTGTGCCAAAGGCTTCCCCCATCCCCGACTTTCTCCCTGGATCCCAGGAGCTCCCAGACCAGGCGCATTCCCGGTGTCCAGCCCGCTCCGGCTGCTCTGGGAACAAAATCCCAGCAAACCCAGGCGCTGCCGGGGCTCTTCCAGTTGGGAGAGGAGATATTTCCAAGAACATTCCTGTCTGCACTAATTAACTCCTCTTCAAGGACATCCTTTTGAGGCTGGGAACGCAGCGGTGCCAACGCCGCCGCAGGAATCTCGCCCCGTTAGAAATGGAGATTTTTTTATTTTATTATTTTTTTTTGCTTTGCTCTTTTTCACGAGGAAGCAAATGGGCTTTAATTTCTTTTCTCCCCTCCTTTCCTCCTTCCCCGCCCTTGGAAATTTTCCTAAAAGGAAATTGCGGCGGCATAGACAAAACCCCCTTTTTGAAGATTTTGCCCCGGTTTTGTCTCTCTCGGTGCTGAGAGCTGAGGAGGAGCCGCCGCACAGAATAGCCCAGCTGATTGAGACAGATGTTCCCTTCTTCTGCAAGTGCCAAAAACTCTGCCCAAGCACGGATCTGCTGACTTTCCCTTCCCTGGAAAACATCTTGAGAAGGCGGTGGGGATGGAGAGAGGCAGCGCCGTGCCCGGGTTCCCAGCCAGGGGTCCCTTCCCGTTCCTCTGCGGACACAGAAAAGGGGCCGAGCCCTGAGCGGGCAGGAGGCAGAAAATCGAGTTAATCACAGCGGTGTGAGGCGGCCTCGGGCAGAAAATCTCCTGCCACGCCTGGCACCGATGCTGTTCTCAATTATCCGAGGAGTTAAAGCCCAGCACAATTCCAGCTGCTCGGAATTCAGAGGCGAAAACGTCTCCCGGGAGGTGGTGGCGGTGGGGATGGGACTTTCTGGCAGGGCTTTAAGTGAGGATTTTTGGTTGGCACTCAATAAAAATGTCACCATGAGAGGGGCTGATGGTGCCACGCTCTGAGCCGGGAGCCGGGCTCAGCTTCCCAAGGGATTCAGCCCCTCCTGGTCCTGCTGCTTCGCTCCAGAGTTTGGGGAAGCCTCAACTTCAGCCGGGAGCGGGGGCAGGATGGCTCCTAAGGGACACAGGAGCACAAAAAACTCATGGAAATCCTTTTATCCCTCAAGTTTTTCCTCAGAGCGGGTAAAGCCCATCCTCGTCTGCCACCCAAACGCCCCCTCTGCCATCCACGGCATCTCCCAGCCCTTTTCCTTTGCGTTTCCCTTCACCTCCTGAGGTTTCTATTCCCATACCTGGGGGAAAGGAGGGAGGGGAAAAGAAGCCATCACCTCTATTTGCTTTCCTTTGAGCAGATTTGTCGTTTTGCCATCTGCAGGCGAGCGTGCTCCCCCACAATGGGGTTTGTTTGACTTCCCCGCTAAAAAGATCCCTGAGGTTTTTTTTGATGTTTTTTTTTTCCAGGCCCTGTCCACAGCTTTCCCCCGCCTCATTCCTTTCACTGGGGCTGTTGATGAGCTTGGCCTAATCAGATTAACTCAACCCAGACACAGCAGTGGCAGTTTATTCTCTTTTAAAAGGACTCCACGGCTTCCTACAAACTTTTTGTAAACTCTTCATCTCCGGCTCAGCTCCTTTGTAAGCTCGATCCAATGGGGCCTTTGAGAGCCCCACACTCGCGGGCAATGAGGAGCTGTTAGAATGGGTCACTAATCCAAAAGAGGGGAGAAATTCCTTTAAAGCCGCGCGCTGAGGCTTTGGGAGCACGGACAGGCACCCGCGGGAAGAGGGAATGGAATTCCCGAAGAGCAGGGACATTTCATTCCTGGCCTAAAGTCGATTTGTTTTTGGGAAAGCCCGGTTTGTTTACACACCTGGATGTGTTCCTGGCTGCTGGGACGCGCTTTGGGATCTGTCCTTTGTCCCTTCCCATCAAACAGCCCTCGGCAGGACCAAGGAAAACAAAGCAACAGCTCCAGGATCGGTGCTTGGAGTTTGGGGTCTTCACCTCATCCTTCTTTTGGCAGGCACCAGGAAAAAATCCGTGTGAGACCTTCAGAATTCCTGATCCACATCCAGAATCCTGGAATTGTCAAGGTTGGAAAAGCCACCCAAGGTCATGGAGCCCAATCCGTGCCCAGTTTGTCCCCACCTTGTCACCAGCCCCATCCTTGGGCACCTCCAGTGATGGGGACTCCAAAGCTCCCTGGACAGCACATTCCAAACTCCCACATCTTTTCCATGAGGAAATTCCTCCCCATGTCCAGCCTGGAGCTCGAGGCTGTTTCCTCTCATCCTGCCACTGAGATAAGGGCAGGGGCTCCTTGCTGGGATGAGTTTGGAGATGGTTCCTGGAACAAGCCGGGATGGTGGGAATGTCCCTGCCCATGGCAGGGGGAGGAATGGGAAGAGCTTTAAGGTCCTTTCCAACCCAAATCACTCCATGAGCTTCCATTCCCTCGTTTCCCCATTTCTCCACAGGCGTTCCTCCATGTAAAAAAATTTTTTGAAAAATTCTTTTTTTGTTACATTATTAAAATTCCTTCTATTTGCATCATTCCAGACCTTTTCCTCCCAGGATTTCCCCTTGTGGCCGCCGTGACTTTGTGATTGGCACCTCGGAGCGGGCTCATTGTGGGGAGGATTTCATGGCATTCACGGGGGTTTCCACCTCTTTAGAGGCGCACAGAGCAGATTAACGTTGTGACTTCATCCCCCTGCCATTGTCCCCGCGGCTCCGAGTCACTCCGGGCCTTTGATAAAACCTGTCCCGCTCACAGAAAACTCCACAAAGCGCACAAAGAGCGCAACAACTCCCTGAAAAATTCCCCATTGTCTTCCTGGCGAAAAGATGCTCATTTTTCATGGTATCAGCTTTATATGAAAAATTCAATGGGATGGCAAAAAGAGTTGTCTCCACTGGGAGGGACGGCCGGGACACCCAGCCTGGGCCACCTCCCCGGGCGGGGACAGCCCCAGCTCTCCATGCCCCTCCTGGAGCTTTTGCTCTCCAGGGGTTGGAACCTGAACGCTCCAAACCTCCTCTGAACAGGGAAAAATATTAAATTTTTGTTTTTGTCTGAAGAAATGATGCCTGGAGTGAAAGCTGCTGGAAAAGAAAATGGGAATAATTGAGCGGAGGATTTGGATTTTGAAGTAGATGATTTGTTTTTAAAGTGAGTTTAACGCTGCTGGTGGCTCCAAGGGATATTGTGAAGTGTGGGAGGAAGGAAAATGGACACGTCCAGAGAGAAGTGGCCAAAATCCAGGGACAGTTTAACCTGTGAGGTCCCAAAAAGCTGCCAGTGGAGAGGTGACACCAACCCAGCACCCCCGTGGTCACCACCAGAGCGTGTCCCCAAGTGCCACTGCCAGGGATGGCCATTCCCGCTTCCCTGAGCAGCCTGAAAAGGGAATTACTCCGGCTGGGGAGGGGCTTTTCCAGGTTGGAAAACTCAAGCAGCCCCTCTGGAGAACTCCAGGACCATTCAGGCAGCTCAAGGGGATGTGGAATTCTCCACTTTCCAGGCTCCTCCTTTCCAGGTCCCAGCAGCTGCCTAGTTAATCCAGAGGCTCCCAGGGCTCCCACAGGCTGGGATGTGATCCTGGAGCCACAGCCTCCTTCCTACCCCCAACTTTTAACAACAGGAAACCTTTTGTTTAAAAAAAGAAAAAAAAAAAACCCAACCAAAGAGAGAAAGAAAAGGAATTGGGGCTTGGGAAAGGCAGGATTTGTCCCGACCTCATTATATGCTAATTGGGATTTTAACAAGGATTGCCCAGTCCTGAGCAGGTGGCCAGTGACAACTGGTGACAACGTGGCTGTGACTGGGGAGCAAGCGGTGACATCAGGAGAGGCTGGGAATGTGCTGGGAGCCGGCTGAGCCGAGCTCTGCCTGCCCGTCTGGCGCCCCATCAATAATTAATCAATTAATGAGACACCTCTCTGCGGCACCTTAAACACGGGGGGAGCTGGAATCAACCCTGGAGCTGCTCAAAATGCGGGAGCTGGGCCCGGGTGTGGAGAGGCAGGGCTGGAATGGGCTGGAATGGGAGCCCTGGCAGCTTTGGGGAGCGGTTTGGGATTAAAGCCTGGAAGTGGGGTCAGGGTGGATATTTGGGATAGATGGAAATCATGATCCTGGACAGTGGAGAGACTCATGGAGCTGGGAGGGAAATGCAGCAAAAACTGGATGGGAAATGCAGCAGGAGCTGGGAGGGAAATGCAGCAGGAGCAGCACAGGGAATGCAGCAGGAGCAGCACAGGGAATGCAGCAGGAGCAGCACAGGAAATGCAGCAGGAACAGCACAGGGAATGCAGCAGGAGCAGCACAGGAAATGCAGCAGGAGCAGCACAGGGAATGCAGCAGGAGCAGCACAGGGAATGCAGCAGGAGCAGTACAGGAAATGCAGCAGGAGCAGCACAGGGAATGCAGCAGGAGCAGCACAGGAAATGCAGCAGGAGCAGCACAGGGAATGCAGCAGGAACAGCACAGGAAATGCAGCAGGAACAGCACAGTGAATGCAGCAGGAGCAGCACAGGAAATGCAGCAGCAGGAGCTGGGAGGGAAATGCAGCAGGAGCAGCACAGGGGATGCAGCAGGAACAGCACAGGGAATGCAGCAGGAACAGCACAGGAAATGCAGCAGGAGCAGCACAGGGAATGCAGCAGGAGCTGGGAGGGAAATGCAGCAGGAGCAGCACAGGAAATGCAGCAGGAGCAGCACAGGGAATGCAGCAGGAGCTGGGAGGGAAATGCAGCAGGAGCAGCACAGGGAATGCAGCAGGAGCAGCACAGGGAATGCAGCAGGAGCAGCACAGGGAATGCAGCAGGAGCAGCACAGGGAATGCAGCAGGAGCAGCACAGGGGATGCAGCAGGAACAGCACAGGGAATGCAGCAGGAGCAGCACAGGGAATGCAGCAGGAGCAGCACAGGGGATGCAGCAGGAGCAGCACAGGGAATGCAGCAGGAACAGCACAGGAAATGCAGCAGGAGCAGCACAGGAAATGCAGCAGGAGCAGCACAGGAAATGCAGCAGGAGCTGGGAGGGAAATGCAGCAGGAGCAGCACAGGGAATGCAGCAGGAGCTGGGAGGGAAATGCAGCAGGAGCAGTACAGGGAAATGCAGCAGGAACAGCACAGGGAATGCAGCAGGAGCAGTACAGGGAAATGCAGCAGGAACAGCACAGGGAATGCAGCAGGAACAGCACAGGGAATGCAGCAGGAGCAGCACAGGGGATGCAGCAGGAACAGCACAAGGAATGCAGAATAAGCACGTGGGGAGAAGAAGGAACATCTCCTCCAGGCACTTCCATCCCCTCTGAGTTTCCTGCCGGCATCTCCTCCCCTGGAGCCCCCAGCACGGGAAAATCCCGGCTCAGGCCCCTGAGGTCTGGCCCGGCTCCGAGCAGGAGCCCCAGGTGTTCCATGGGATGCTCCAAGCGATCCCTGGAGCCAGCAGCGCTCCCGGATTCCTCTCGGGCACTGCCCGGGAGCTCCTGGCCGCGGGCTCAGCGCTCCTGCGGGCGAGGAGCCAGCCTGGAAAGGGAAAAGGCGGCCGGGGCAGGGCTGGGCTCCCTGGAATCGGGTGGCATTTGGAATTCCAGAGGCTGGGGAGGCTGCGGGCTTTGCCCGGGGTGGTGTGAAATCCTCCATCCTCTCCCAACGTGCCGGGCATATCAACACCACCTTCCCCGGGTCCCCGCGGCATGGCAGGGGGAGAAAGGGTTTAATGAAAAATTTAAAGGCCGGCGTCTTAAAATAAATTCCAATCCCGGCTGAAATTTCACAGCGGCTGCTAAATGTCTCTCTCTCGCTGCAGGACTTGTGTGAGGGGACAGAAACAATTGCTCCCCTTCCAGGAGGGGAAAATTGGGCCTTGCTGGGCTGGGGGGAGACGGAGCCGGCTCCTCCGGAGGGGCGGGAGGTGATGGATGTAATTAAAAGCCCCGGGGGAGGGAGAAAGGGAGGAGGGAGAGAGGGAAGAACAATAAATGGACGCCGCTTATCTGGCGGCTGTGAGCTGATCTTCCTGGACGTGGAACATATGGGATTTTCAATAATGGATAAACACTTCCAAGGGGACCTGCAAATGTTGGCTCTTAACGAGCTGGGATGTGCCCGAATCCCCCCGAATTCACCTTTTCTCTGCTCCCCCGGTCGTGGGGGGCTCTGCAGCCCCAGCAGTCCCCGGGTGCTGGCACAGCTGCCCCGAGGCTCCAAAGGGGAATAAAATTGCCCCGAGCTGGGTTTGGGCCAGGCCAGCGGGTCCCGTTCCCCTCCTCTGCTCTGGGATCCTTCACTCGCAGCCCCCCGGGCTCACCAGGACACCTCGAATCCCACTCAGAGCTTTGGGCAGCCCAGGGCCTCTTTTCCAGGTGATGCCTCTGGAAAATCCATCCCACCAGCAGGGTCCGGGTTTTGCTGAGGTGACAATCGGCAGAAAATGTCCCTGCACCGCCCCGGGAGCTCTGCGAGACCAGCACCAAACCCGCGGGCACCAGGGACACTCCTTCCCTCCTTCCCTCCTTCCCTCCCTCCCTTGGGGCAGGTACCTGGCAGCCAGGGCTGGGAACAAGGCTCTGGAGGATCCCTAATCCACTCTGGCAGCGGCACTTCCCAGAGAATAATTAGAGCCAAGTGACAGAGGCAGTGAGTGGAAATTGATGAATGTAATTAAAATCTCAGGGGGAGAGAGCCAGGGAGATGGGGAAGCACAGAGGAGCCGAGGGAGGAGAAGCGAGGGAGGTGTTGGGATTGGGATCCTGCGCTGGTTTAATTAATTGGAAAAAAAACCCCAAAGAACTCCAGGAACTTATTATTGATAAATTCTTATCTTTTCTTCTCAAAGAAATCAGGGATTTGAAGCCTGAAGGACAGCCAGGAGCAGCAGCTCGGAGCTGATGGGAGAAGCCAGGTTTGCTCCAGCCCTTCCCAGCAGGAAATCTCGGGGATGGCCAAGGACGGGCCCTGCTGGGCACTGCTGGCTCCAGAGCCGAGCCCCAGCTTCCCATGGGATGGCCAGGGATGGAAACCCCTGGGAGCCTTTCCTGGGATCCCTGAAAGCTCTGCCATGAACCTCCCAGGATCCCAGGAAAGCTCAGTGTGAACTTGGAGAGGCAAGGTGGGAGCGCTGGGACTGCACTGACCAGAGCTGGTCCTTCTCCCTCTTCTCTCCTCCTAAAAATCCCCTTTTTCACCCTTTTGGGATGTCTTTGAATGGCCTTTCCCCTCCTGTGCAGCCCCTTTGGGGAGCTCTGGAGAGGTGGGCGAGGGTTTTTTGTTGGATTTGCGCTGGGTGAGGCTGGTGCTGAACAGGCTGTTCCTGGAGGAAGTAATTTCCAGGGAGAACAATGGAATATCTGGGAATGGGGCTGTTTTTCTGGCCCTGATGCTGCTCTGTGCCCCCAGCCTGGAGCCGGGAATTGCAGGGGGAATGAAGGAGCTGGCACAGAACATCTGCTCCCACCTTGGTGTGTCCCAGCCACCTCCCAGCTGGATTTCGGAGCTCAGGGAAGTCTGGATTCCATAGGGAAGGAGGGAAACTTTGTGTCCTCACCTTGAGGAGAACCCCATGGGTCAGCTCTGGGGTTAGCTCCCTGTTCCTGCCTCAAGCCTTCCGTCCCTCCCTCAGGATCAGCCCCTCTCCAGAGGCAGATTTTGTCCCTATCCCCCTCCTCGTCCCTCCCGCGCTGCCGATGGATGGGAAATTTGAGGAATGCTCAGATTTTACTCATTAGCCCAACCTCCCGCTGGCCCTGGTTTAAAACAACCTGCAGGGGCTTCCCTTGATCGGTGATGGATGAGTGGCAGCCGTGGGGCAGGGCAGACACCGAGCCTGCCCGGGGCCGGGCTGCCTCCGCTGCCCCGCTCTCCTGCTCCTCCGAGCCCGGACACAATTCACCGGGAGTGTCAATCCACCAGGATTGTCAATTCACCGGGAGTGTCAATCCACCAGGATTGTCAATTCACCGGGAGTGTCAATCCACCAGGATTGTCAATTCACCGGGAGTGTCAATCCACCAGGACTGTCAATTCACCGGGAGTGTCAATCCACCGGGACTGTCAATTCACCGGGAGTGTCAATCCACCGGGACTGTCAATTCACCGGGAGTGTCAATTCACCGGGACTGTCAATTCACCGGGACTGTCAATTCACCGGGACTGTCAATTCACCGGGACTGTCAATGCACTGGGAGTGTCAATTCACCGGGACTGTCAATTCACCGGGATTGTCAATTCACCGGGACTGTCAATTCACCGGGACTGTCAATTCACCGGGACTGTCAATTCACTGGGACTGTCAATTCACCGGGACTGTCAATGCACTGGGAGTGTCAATTCACCGGGATTGTCAATGCACCGGGATTGTCTCCCTGTGGCTCCTTTCATTGGGCCGGGCTTGCCCGGGGTCAGCGAGGAGCTTCCCTCGGCTGCTCCTTTCCCTTTGGCTTTCCCAGGCTCGGGGGAGGGCAGGGAGAGGCTTTGAGCACCCAAGGGGTCAGGAAGGGGATTGGGATCTTGTTTGGGAATCCCAAAGTTCAGGAGGGCCTTGTCTGGGCACCCCAGGGAGCTGGGAAAGCAGCGGGACCTGGTTTGGGCACCCAAGGGATCAGGGAGAGGAATGGGATCTTGTTTGGGCACCCCAAAGATCTGGGAGGGTAGCGGGACCTTGTTCCCCACAACTGATCCAGCTCAAGCCATGGAATCCCGGAATCCCAGACTGCTTTGGGGTGGAATAGACCTTAAAGCTCATCCCATTCCACCCCCTGCCATGGGCAGGGACACCTTCCAGTGCCCCAGACTGCTCCAGGCTCCAGCCTGGCCCTGTCCCCAACTCCTGGTCCTGCTGGGGGTGTCCTGGAATCCTCTGGAGCCCAGCTTTGACCTTCACTCCCAGCAATTCCCAGTTTTGTGTTGCCGGTCCCGGGTCCCGCGGCAGCCCGAGGGTCCCTGCCCTGCAGAGCTGGAGAAGTCCTGAATTTGGTCACAGCCATTCCCACCCCTCTGTCACCTGCAGAGCGCCCGGAGTGAGCCCGCGGCGCTTCCCCCATCCCAGAAGCTGCGGAAATCTGGGAAAAGGCAGGCGGGATGTGCTGCCCGCATCCCGCACCCGGCCGGAGGCGCTCGGTGCCCCGGGAAGGGCCGATCCAGCCGGGACCCGCCGCCCTGGGCTGCGAGAGGTTTGGGTTTTGTTGTTGTTGTTGTTTTTGGGGAAGGGGAGGGGCCGTCTCTGGGGCTTTCTTGGAATCGCGTCCCCGCGTTTTTGACGGGAAGAAGCTGGCGTTCCATGAAAGCCTCGCGCTCGTTATTTAACGCTCAAGCCCTTCAATTAGTTCCATCGGATTCCCTTTGATGCTTTTGTTCGCGGACGCTTCCAGCGCGCACGGGGAGCTGCTCCACCTCTCTGGGGCTGCCCCACTTTGATCTCCGAGCGCCTCCTGCCACTCCCCGGCCGCTGCGGAGGCGGAATCCGGGCCCAGCGGCCCCTGGCCGGGCTCTGGCACCGCCTGGTCCCCCCCGCTCCTGCCCGCTCCAAAACCAATATTGACCTCCCCGCCAGGCCGCTCCCATCAAAGCTCGCCCGGCAAGTGAAGTTTTCCCGAGGAGTCTCCAGGTGCTCGGGCTGGCGGGGAGGGGACAGCGGCCAGCGCCGAGAGGGACCCGGGGGATGCCCGCGGTAGGCGGCGGCTCCGGGAGCCCGGACGGAGCCAGAACGCGGAGGGTCCGCGCAGGAATTAACGGGGAGGGGAGAAGGAGACGATTCGGCACCGAAATTCCTTCTCGTGGGAATTCTGCAGCGCTGTGTGCCACAGCCCTGCACCACAGCCCCCCAGCCTGGCCACAGAGCCTTCCCTTTCCCAATTCCAATCCTTTTCCCAATCCCATTTCCATTCCCTTTCCCATTCCCATTTCCACTCTCCATCTCCCAGTTTGCCCACAAGAGCTTTCCCATTCCCATTCCCATTCCCTTTCCCATTCCCATTCCCATTTCCATTCCTATTCCCATTCCCATTCCCATTCCCATTCCCTTTCCCTTTCCCTTTCCCTTTCTCATTCCCATTCCCATGCCCATTCCCAAGCTTCCAAACTCTCCCCACCATTTCTCCTGACGAGTTTGGGTCTCCCAGGATTTGCAGAAGAATCCATGTGAGCTCGGGAGTGCCCACAAGCTCCAAGGATTTGGCTCCAGGGGCCAGAGCAGAGGGAAGAGTGGGAAAACGTGGGAAAAGCTCTTGTGCCCCAGTTCCGGCTCCTCCCGGTGGCTGCTCCCGGTTTGGGGTCTTGGTAACGGGGCTGGAATAGGGAGGAAAGTGGGTGGAAAATGGGGATGTCGGTGAGGGATGTCCCCTGGAAGCAGGAATTTGGAGGAAAACCACCTGGGTGATGTCCAGCTTGGTCCTGCCCGTGCCAGGGACAGCCTGGAAGTTGGGGATTTGCTCCCAGGGTTCTCAGGGAGGAGCCAGGGACAGCTGTCCTTGCTTTGGGGGTGATACCTCAGGTCACCATCCCATGGCCACCAACACCCCCGAGCAAGGCAGAGTGACAGAAACCTGCAGAGTCCAGGGCAGCAGAAGGATGGCCCAGCACTTTCTCAGAGCAAACTGAAAAACCCTCAGGAATTGGTTAAAAATGCATTTATTGAAACAAAAAAGCAGCTCAGAACAATGGGTGAGAGGAAGGAGTGGGGCCGGCTCTGCAGCCAGGGGCTGGGATGAGACATGAGGAGCTGAAAACCCAACTGGAAAATAAATCCCAACCTTCACAGCCCTTCCCAAGTGCCCAGAACATTCCCCCTGCCACCGAGGTCAGAGCCTGGGAGCGTTCTGGGGAAGGGGCAGAATTGAGGAGAGCAAACAGCTCTTATTATTCCTTATAATTATTGGTCCTTATTAGTCCTTATTTGTCCTTATTATTTGTTATTTGTCCTCCTCTTTGTCCTTCTTTGTCCTCATTATTCCTTATTATTTTCTTGAATTCCCAATATTCCCCACATTGTGAAATTCCAGATTCTCTGGAGGAATGAAACCAAAGGGAGCGTCGGGACCGAGGAAAACACAAACCACTTCCAGCCACATCCTGATGAGCCCGAGCCTTGTGTCAGCTTCAGGGGACCCAAGTCACACACGGAATATTCCTTTTGGGGCAGGGACATGAAAGGTTGGGACACGGGAAGGTTGGGAATGACATGGGAAGGTTGGGACATGGGAAGGTTGGAAATGGCATGGGAAGGTTGGAAATTACATGGGAAGGTTGGAAATGGCACGGGAAGGTTGGAAAAGCTTCCCCGAGGAGGCCAAAGCTGCTCCCCAGGCAGGCTGGGGTGTGCCTGGGGCTGCTCCCTCCTCCCTGGCCTGGAGCTGGAGGCAGATCCTGCTCCCATCCTGCCGGGAATGCTTCTCCATCCCTGCTGGGATCATTTCCCCGTGGATAGGGTTCAGTGGGACTGAAAGGACCCCACAACCCCGGTAATTTGTCCTTTGTCGGGGCTGAGCTGACATTTCCCTTCAGCCGGGGTGCTGAGGAGGGAGGAATAGCTCCCTGTTGTCCTTCCCAAGGCACTCAGAGCTCGCTAACGGGATATTCCTTTCTCCCGGGGAATCCGCCACTTCCAGCAGCCAGGATCGGTTACTGGGGCTCGAGCAGGCGGCCTTTGGGTGCCCGTCCCCGTTTTCCCAGTGGGAATATTATCCCGATGTTGTTGTTCCTGAGCAGGGTGACTCAGGTGGGAGCTCCTCCCTGTCCCGGCCGGTCCCGGAGCTCCCAGCAGAGCCAGGACAGCAGGAAAATCCCGGCTGGGAAGGCGGGGAGCTCTGCTCAGCTCTCCAGGGAGCTCTGGGAGGAAAGGCTGGGATTGTTCACCCGGGAAGGAGTTTTGGGGTGACCTCGCCGTGGCCTGGCAGAGCCTGAAGGAGCTGCAGGAGAGGAGGAGAGGGAATATTTACAAGGGACAGAGGGACAGGAAAAGGGGGAATGGCTTCCCGCGGACAGAAGGCAGGGTTAGATGGGATATCGGGAATACATTCCTGGCTCTGGGATGGAATTCTCAGAGAAGCTGGGGCTGCCCCATCCCTGGAAATGTCCAAATGCTGGGTTGGAGCAACCTGGGATGGTGGAAGTGTCCCTGCCCGTGGATGGGGTGGGAATGGATGGAATTTAAGGTCCTTCCAGCCCAAACCATTCCATGACTCCGTGGCATGGCCCATGCAGGAGGAGTTGGCACAGAGGAGGTGATGCCCTGCCCGGATGATGCCCTGGCCCAGAAATGCATTGACCACAAATGGAGCTCGGCTCTCCATCCTCCCATGGGATGAAACTGGATAAGGGAGCAGCAGGAATGTGCTCAGCACATTGAAAAACCCAGGGGGTGGGGCTGGGAAAAGCCTTCCTGGAAGGTTTTCCTTGCTGGTGTCTGCCCAGGGCATTTCCCAGCCATCTCCAGAGCCACGGAGCCACCAGAGCCTGGATTCTACAGGCCAAGGCCCGGGGGGAATGGTTCCCCGTCTGAGCACACACAGAGGAACCCATTTCCCAGGAATCCTTCTCCTGCCTGCCCTCAGCCAGTTCCGAGCTGCAGCAATTCCAGCCTGGCTTTGGCTTCTCCCGGTGCAGTGCCGTGGGCATGGGAGAATTCCAGAGGGAGGAATCCCACCGGAGCAGCTCTGCGCCCTCACAGCTCCGGGATTTCTGCGTCTCTCTCCCTGCTGAAGGTGCAAACCCTTCCTGGAGGGCAGCCAGACACTGGATAAACACCCACCCAGGTTCCAGCAGGGAGGGGGAAAGGATGTGCAGGAGCGATGGAGACCCTCTGGGAAGCTCCAGAGGGCTGAGAAGGTGTTGTGGAGCTGCTGCGGACAAATGTCACCCAGGGAGCGGCTGCTGGATCCGCGGCGCCCCGGCCTGGTGTCAGCATCCATTTGGGAAAGGCTCCGTCAGGCAGAGCTCCAGAGAAATCCCATTCCCTGCTGGGTGGGAGCGCGGCCGATCCGCCCCAGAGCGAGCCAGGGCAGCTCCTCCGCGCTCGGGAGCTGGAGAGGAGCCAGGGCAGCAATCAGCGCCATCGGGCCGGGCGATAACGCCGCTTATCAGGCTCCAGCCGGCGGCTGAGTCAGCCCCGGCATCGCCCTCCAGCCTGGCGGGCTCCGAGCGGGCTCCGGGCCCTTCCCGCTGATCAATCCCCCCAGAAACCCCCCGGGATGGGGCCGAGCACCCCCGGAGCATCCCCGGGCCGGCTGTGCCGATATCCAGCCGGGAATGCGGGGATGGCTTTGGCCTGCCCTTGGTGGCAGCGGGCCCGGGATGTCGCGGTGGGGGCTGGGGGACACCGGGAGGATGGAGGCGGCTGCGGGGGGCAGGGGGAGAGGGCAGGGGGAGGTTGGAGGAGGCTGCAGGTGAGGAGCAGACAGACAGACAGAAGGAGCAGACAGACAGACAGACAGGAGGCTGCAGGTGAGGAGCAGACAGACAGACAGACAGGAGGCTGCAGGTGAGGAGCAGACAGACAGACAGACAGGAGGAGCAGACAGACAGACAGGAGGAGCAGACAGACAGGAGGAGCAGACAGACAGACAGACAGACAGGAGGCTGCAGGTGAGGAGCAGACAGACAGACAGGAGGAGCAGACAGACAGACAGGAGGAGCAGACAGACAGGAGGAGCAGACAGACAGACAGACAGACAGGAGGCTGCAGGTGAGGAGCAGACAGACAGACAGGAGGAGCAGACAGACAGACAGACAGACAGGAGGAGCAGACAGACAGACAGGAGGAGCAGACAGACAGACAACCAGACAGGAGGCTGCAGGTGAGGAGCAGACAGACAGACAGACAGGAGGAGCAGACAGACAGACAGACAGACAGGAGCAGACAGACAGACAGGAGGAGCAGACAGACAGACAGACAGACAGGAGGCTGCAGGTGAGGAGCAGACAGACAGACAGGAGGAGCAGACAGACAGACAGACAGGAGGCTGCAGGTGAGGAGCAGACAGACAGACAGGAGGAGCAGACAGACAGACAGACAGGAGGCTGCAGGTGAGGAGCAGACAGACAGACAGGAGGAGCAGACAGACAGACAGACAGGAGGAGCAGACAGACAGACAGGAGGAGCAGACAGACAGACAGACAGGAGGAGCAGACAGACAGACAGGAGGAGCAGACAGACAGACAGGAGGAGCAGACAGACAGACAGACAGGAGGAGCAGACAGACAGACAGGAGGAGCAGACAGACAGACAGACAGGAGGAGCAGACAGACAGACAGACAGACAGGAGGAGCAGACAGACAGACAGGAGGAGCAGACAGACAGACAGGAGGAGCAGACAGACAGACAACCAGACAGGAGGCTGCAGGTGAGGAGCAGACAGACAGACAGGAGGAGCAGACAGACAGACAGGAGGAGCAGACAGACAGACAGACAGGAGGCTGCAGGTGAGGAGCAGACAGACAGACAGGAGGAGCAGACAGACAGACAGGAGGAGCAGACAGACAGACAGACAGACAGGAGGAGCAGACAGACAGACAGGAGGAGCAGACAGACAGACAGACAGGAGGAGCAGACAGACAGACAGACAGGAGGAGCAGACAGACAGACAGACAGGAGGCTGCAGGTGAGGAGCAGCCCGGCTCCGGTGGGCTCCGATGGGCAGAGCCGCAGGTGCGCGGGGGAAGCGGAGCAGCAGCAGCAGGAGAGCAGCGGAGCACGCAGGGAGCAGCACCCGTCTGATGCCGGCATCCCGTGGCTCCCGCAGCCTCTCCGTGCAGGGGAAACGCGGTGCCGTGATCCCGAGAAATCCCAGCGCCGCTGGATTTTGCTGGGAAGCTGGGAAACACCACCAAATTCAGCTCCCGGCAGGTGCAGCTGCTCGGTTTGGTCACCCTTGCTAAGAAATCACAGGGAATTTCTCCTCTCTCCCACTCCCCAGGAGCACAGGCAGTGGGTCCAGCATCAGCTCCTGCATCCCAGAGCTCTCCTGCATCCCAGAGCTCTCCTGCATCCCAGAGCTCTCCTGCATCCCAGAGCTCTCCTGCATCCCAGAGCTCTCCTGCATCCCAGAGCTCTCCTGCATCCCAGAGCTCTCCTGCATCCCAGAGCTCTCCTGCTGGGAATGAGCCGGGGGAAGGGAGCCGGGAGAGCTCAGCAGGATGACAGCGAGGATGGGAATGCTCTGGAGCAGCTCGGAATGGCTGGTTTCCCTGCAATATTTACTGTCTCCACCTGGCACTGCTGGATCAGGGATGCTGCTTTGCCAGGGCCCAGAGTTCCCAAATTTCAGCTCCATTTAGAATTTAAAGCCTGTGACCCACGGCGGTTTGGAGCTGAAACAGGTCTGGAAAAGGCAGAGTTTCTTTGCAGAGCACAAACTGAGCTCTGTTTCCTTCCTACTCATCTTTCAAACTTCCACAGGTTCTTCCCCACCGAGCTTTGCTGTGAGTCTCCCTTTTCAATCCTCCACAATTCCCAGGGTTTAACAACAGGATGAGAGACAGATCCGAGCAGGAAAACCCCGGGCCAGAATGTTCGGTGTCTTTGCAGCTGGAGCCGTGAACGTGGGGGAGAAGGGGAGAAGAGAGGGTGGAAATTCCACAGCATGAGCCACACACTTCCAAAAAAAAGAAAAAAAAAAAAAACAAAAAAGTCAAATTCCCTGCTATAAAAAACAGTGGAAAAAGCACACAGGATGGTGAGAAGAGCTGGGGACTTGGAGCAGCTCATTCCAGGGGATCCCAGCAAGCACCTGCACATCGTTCATCTTCTTTTATTGCCCTCTCGCAGCTCCTGGCTGGCTGTTAATGCAAATCTCGATACCCCCTTTGGAAAGAGACATTTTCCAGGCCTTCCCGAGTGCTTGGGAATGCTGCTGGCCCTGTCTTCTGGCCAGATAAATAGGCCAGGAGAAGGATTTGGGATCAGGGATATAATGAAAGTGTTTTCCCCGTCAGAATTTCCCTCAGGTTGTCCCAGCCTGGGCTGAGGGCTCTGATCCAAACCCAGATTTTCTGGAATTGCACCTTGGCACCTGTGGCTCCGCTCAGCCCCAAGGAACCACTGGAGTCGAGGTCTGAAAATCAGGATTTTCCCCCACTTCCAGGATATTTTTGTCCTTACAGCCTTTACCCAGAGCTGGGGGGAGTGCTGGGACACAAATGCCACAATCCCATTCCCAGGGGGAGCACAGGGGGATCCAGTGCCCAGCGCAGAGGCAGAGCCCCAGAAAGCCCAGGGAGTGCAGGACTGCCTTTTCCAAGAGGATGGGATAAGGGGATAATCCTGGCCCAGCCCAGGTGTGGTAGGACATGTTTGGGGCTAATCCCTTGTCCTTATTTTCTTCTCAGCGTGGGAAAGCAAATCACTGCTTTTAATTCCCTTTTCCAGCCCCCAGTGCGGAGGGAGTGGCCCCAGGTGAGGGAGCCTCGGCTCCCTGGCTCGGGGTGTCCCTAGGGATGGGATCCAGGTAGGGAACGGTGGCACCCGCTGGGGCCACAGGGTGACCTCAGCCCGGGGAGGTGACACAGCAGGGCCCAGCAGAGGACGGGGAAGAGCGGCCCGGGTTCATCTGGGCATATCCCTTGCATCTGTGACAAGGATTTTGTTTCACCCGGGGGTGCTAAATCTGAGTTTTAGCAGCCACAGAGGCTCCTGCACCTCTCCCTCGTCCCTGGCCTCGATCCCAGCAGAGCCGAGATCCCAAAAACACTGTCAGGACAGGGAGAAGAGAAAACAGGGGAGCTTGGGCAGCTTTGCCCAGCTCTCCCTTTGCCACGTCTGTGTCCCCGGTGACCCCAGAGCATCTCCCTCCCTCCCCATCCTCCGGGAGCCTCTCCTCCCTCCGCAGCTCCTCCCGCGGCTGCGATTCTCAGCTCCCGGACCGGCAGCAGCTCCAGACACATCTTGCGGCCACACGCAGAGCCGATAATCCCATTCCGGAGCCATCCCGGAGCCATCCCGGGGGCAGAGCCCCGCACGCCCGAGCCGGAGGCTGCAGCGTGACTGGAGCCGGGCTCTGCAGGGTGGGTGCGATGAGACTTTCAGCACCTGGAGCTAGCAGAGGCGTGGGCAGCATCCTGGAGATGATTAATGCTGGGGGAGGCGGAGAGAGCCCCGGCCGAGCGGGAGGGAGCGACAGCGACAGCGACGAGCTGCCTGTCAGTCACGGCCACAACTCCCCCCCTCCCCGGGGAGATGATAAATCGGGTTTGCCACCTGCTCCCACCTCTGCTGACTCAAACCGTGGCATACCTGTGGGGCCGGCACTCCCACTCCGAGATTTTCCAGGGTTTATTTTTTGGAGAA
This sequence comes from Pseudopodoces humilis, assembly GCF_049639895.1. Classification (NCBI taxonomy): domain Eukaryota; kingdom Metazoa; phylum Chordata; class Aves; order Passeriformes; family Paridae; genus Pseudopodoces; species Pseudopodoces humilis. Next base: position 6,288,492 of record NC_142223.1, on the reverse strand, counting down.
TGGTAAATCACAGTAAAAAAACCCTGGAAATCTTGTGTGGTGCTGCTCCTGTCGCAGCTGCCTCCCAGCTGATCCTAAAACCCTCGCTCTGGATCCAGCTGATCCTAAAACCCTCACTCTGGATCCAGCTGATCCCAAAACCCTCGCTCTGGATCCAGCTGATCCCAAAACCCTCGCTCTGGATCCAGCTGATCCCAAAACCCTCACTCTGGATCCAGCTGATCCTAAAACCCTCACTCTGGATCCAGCTGATCCTAAAATCCTCACTCTGGATCCAGCTGATCCTAAAACCCTCACTCTGGATCCAGCTGGTCCCAAAACCCTCGCTCTGGATCCAGCTGATCCCTGACACCTCGCTCTGGATCCAGCTGATCCCAAACCCCTCGCTCTGGATCCAGCTGGTCCCTGAGACCTCGCTCTGGATCCAGCTGATCCCTGACACCTCGCTCTGGATCCAGCTGATCCCTGACACCTCGCTTCCCGAGGCTCTGGAGACCCGGCTCCTGGAGAATTCCCTGTCCAGCCCCCAGGGGGACGGGAATGAGCGGAGGGTCCGAGGGAGCTGTGCCGGGAGCAGCTCCGCGCTGCTCGGGGGCAGGGCCTGGCAGGACCTGGCAGCCGAAGGAAGCGGCTCATTAGCCATCAGCGCTTCTGCCCCTCTCATTACGGTCATTACCAGCTCCTGCCGGCCCCGGGGCCCGGGAGCCTCCGTGGGATCAGCAGAGGAGCTCTCGCTCCCCGCGGGGCTCCCTGGGCAGATTCCCGGTGGGATCTGCAGCCGCCCCCTCCCCACCGCTGGCTGCATTTGGAATATGGGAATATCGGTTGTATTTGGAATATGGGAATATCGGTTGTATTTGGAATATGGGAATATCAGCGACTTCTGACGGTCCGGTCCGCCCGAGCTGAGGCGAGCAGGGCCAGCCTGGGAACCGGGGTTTTCCCGGGGGAGGGGACGCCTCATTCCCGGTTTGCGGGGCGATGGATTCAGCCCGGGGCGGCGGGGGCAGCCGGGGGAGCTGTGTGGCCGGGCTGGGCTCTGTGGGGCTGCCGAAGCCCACGAACCGTCCTGGAGCCATCCCGGGGCCGTCCCGGTGCCATCCCGGGACCATCCTGGAGCCATCCTGGGGCCGACCCGGAGCCATCCCGGGCGGAGCCATCCCGGTGCCGTCCCGGAGCCGTCCCGGAGCCGCTCCGGAGGCGCGGCCGGGCTGCGAGTGCCCCCGCGCGGTGCCGGGGCTCGGGATGGAGCCGGGATTAGGGATAAAGCTAGGGATCAGGATGGAGCCGGGACGGAGCCAGGGATCAGGATGGAGCCGGGAAAGGGGTCAGGATGGAGCCGGGACGGAGCCAGGGATCAGGATGGAGCCGGGAAAGGGGTGGAGATGGACGGAGCCAGGGGTAGGGATGGATGGAACCGGGAAAGGGGGTGGAGCTGGGGATGGATGGAACCCGGGATGGAGCCCAGGGTGGGGACTGGGATGGATGGAGCCGGAGATCAGGATGGAACTGGCAACGGAGCTGGGTAAGGATGAAACTGGCTAAGGATGGAGTCAGGAGTTAGGGATGGAACTGGGAATGGAATCGGGGATCAGGATGGAACTGGGAATGGAATCGGGGATCAGGATGGAACTGGGAATGGAATCGGGGATCAGGATGGAACTGGGAACGGAGCTGGGTAAGGATGGAGTCAGGAATTAGGGGTGGAACTGGGAATGGGAATGGAGCTGGGGAAGGATGGAGCTGGAAATGGGGATGGATCCAGATTTGGTGCTGCAGTGATGGGAACAAGACCAAGAGTATAAACCTTCTGGGAGGGGAAGTGGGGGAGGAAGAGCGAGGCCTCAAGGGAAGTTGATTTTGGATATTTGGATATTGGGGACAGCTTTTCACTGCAGGGGTGGCCAGACTTTGGAGCTGTTCAGGGTGGTGCTGGAATCACCACCCCTAGAAGTGTTAAAAACCTCCTGAACGTGACACTTGGGGACGCGGTTTAGTGGTGACCACGGCAGTGCTGGGGAATACTCGGATTGGATGATTTTGGGGGTATTTTCCAACCTTTCCTCCCTCTGGTTGTTTCCAGGCCCTGAAGTGAAAGCCAAAACTTCCCGGTGGAGATCCCAAAAGCTCCCGCAGGGCAGGGGGAGATGCCAGGGAGCAGGAGGAGCTGGGAAATGTCCCGCTGCCCCTTCCCTGCCGAGCACAGCTGGGGATTCACCTGCAACCAGCAGGGAAAGAGGGAATTCTGCAGCCTGGGGCTGGCGGGGAAGGGGCTGCGGTGCCTCCATCCCCCCGGGCTGGGCGCTGGTGACCGGGAGGGTAACGGGGTTGGATTGAACCTAATCCTCATTAGCCTGAAACCCATTTCAATTAAGCCAGGCTGGGCTCCTCCTTTGTCTTTCCTTTAATTGGAGCGTTCCCGCTGCTAAATGGGCAGCTTAAGCACGGCCGGGAGCCTGAGAAAAGCGCGGCGTGTCCCCCGGTGGGGTTGGGAAGTGCAGCAATGACAGAATAATCAGCTTCTTCCTCTTTGTGGCGGCTCCCGATTCCCAGCGCTGGCCCCCCCTTCGTGGGGTTCGCCGGGGCTTTCAGGGGCCCCGTCCCCATTCCCCGTCCCCATTCCCCGTCCCCATTCCCCGTCCCCATTCCCCGTCCCCATTCCCCGCCACTTCTCCTTCCTCTCCTCCCGGCCTTTGTGCCAAGGTGGGAAAGCCGAGCCCGGCTTGGAAATTCCTCCCTGAAAGGAGAAAACCAGGAATTCTTGGCTCTTTATCCCATCCTTTGCTCACCTGAATTTCCCTCCTCCACCCTCTGGGTGTTCTTTATTTTTGAATTTGGGATTTCTCCACCCAATTTTCCTCCCTCGTGCTCTTCATCTCCATTTTCCCCGCGCCTTTTTTTCCTCAAAAAAATCCTTTCCTGTCACTCCCGCTCCCCTTCCAGCGACCCCTTTGGTGGCCACCACGGGCCCGGTTTTGGCTCAGCAAAACTTCTCAGTCTCGGTGGAAGATGTGAGAAGCAACTGGGTGCCCATGCATCAATTAATTGGGTTCTCCCGCACAAATTAATTGGCCGACATGAATAAATTAATTTTGCGCCCATGCGTGAATTAATTGGGTGCCCATGCACGAAGTGGTCGCGCGCTCATGCGCGATGGAATTGGGCATTCACGCAGAAATTAATTGGGCGCGCGTGCATGACGTCATTGGGCGCTCATGCACACGTTAATTGGGTGGTCATGCATTAATTAATTGGGGGACCATGCATAAATTAATTGGTTGCCCAGGTGTGACGCCAAGGTGGTCCTAACCGGGAGCAAAGAGCTCACACGTGAACTCACATCGGGCGCTCGAGCGCGGCCTAATTGAGCAATCAAACGTGAATTAATTGCGTGGGGCTTGTCAGGTGCTGTGCTAATTAGGCCCTCGTGCATAAATTAGCGGGGCGGAGCTTTGGGGCCTCTAGCAGGTCCAGAGGGGTGTGAGGGTGGGAAGGGGCTGGAGCCCGCTGGGAATGTTCTGGTTGGGGGATTTGGGATCCCCAAATTCCCTCGTCGGGGTCAGAGGGGTTTTGGCAGCTGGTCAAGCTCCAGCAGGAATTCCCAAGCATTCCCGAGCTGTCGGTGTGATGGAGAAGTCAGGGCTCAGCAGGAAGTCTGGGAATCTCTGCTTCATTAAGAAATCCATAATTCTCCCTCCAGGACCATCCATAACCTGTGGAGGCTCCCGTGGTTTCAGGAATCTGAACAAAACCCACCCAGGTCATTCAAACCAACTCAGTGGCGCTTGCTGGGAGGGGGTAAATTACTCTTAATTAACATTCAATTAATGCATTTGATGACTTTCTGTGTTCCCATGCGGCGCCCTGGATCCGCCTGCACCAGAAATTGTGGAGGTGGAAATCTGGGAACCTTTCTGTGTTTTCCAGAGGGGATGGATCCCCCTTTTCGCCTTTCACCATCCTGGGATGGCGCAACTCGAGGAGCTTCAAGGTCCCAGACCAGGCTGGGATTCCGTGATTCCATAATCCTGGGATTTTCCTGCACATCCCGAGGTCTGGAGAGGCTCCAGGGGTGGAGTGAGGCTGTGAGAGGTGGGAGAGCTTGGGGAGCTCCTGGGACCCTGCTGCTGCTGCTCCCTGTGGAATTCCTGATGGAATTCGTGTGCTTCCCACTGGCTCCTCTTCCCAAAAATCCGTGGATCACAGCACGTGACCTGACCTTCACAACCCCGCATCACAGCACTGGGAACATTCTGATAGAATTTACAGAATTCCCGAGGCCCCCGCGGGACGCTGGAATCGCATCCCTGCCCCTCCCGGCTCAACCTCTCTCCCCAAACAGCTCACCAGCCCCGTTTCTAGTATTTCTTTTTTCCCCTCTTTTCCATATGGTGCCAAGCCCACCTTGGGCCAGATTCCCGCCTGGCAGACAGCTGGGAACAGAGGGAAAACAGCAGCCGCCGCTCCTGGGACTTGCAAAGGGCCGCAGCAGGATGGGAGAGGGATGCAGCGCCGGGAGCCGTCTCCCTGGAAACCGCAGCGTGGGAGACATAATGAGCAGTGTCCCTCCCTCCTTCCCTCCGGCTGCTCTTTAATTCCTTCCTCAGCTTCCTTTGGAGGAGGCCGGGGAGCCGCCGGCCCCAAAGCCCGGCCTTTTGTGGGTTTATGACACTCGGCCTTAGAAAAGCTCGGGTTTAACTCAGCTGCCGCTGTAACTTCTGGGGGAGGGAGAGGGGAGGAGGTCATGGAAAGGGTGCTGGGGATCCTCGGGAAAAGCGAAGCGGGGAAAACCTCCTTGGATCCCTTTTCCTCGCCGTTTGGTTGTTCCCAAAACAAAAGCGGCGTTTAAATGATGTGTTTGGGATGGGGCCATCCAAAGGCGCTCCGGGATAGCGCCCACGGGCATTCCCTTGGTGCTGCTGGGAAAAGCTGGATGTTCCCACCCTCCAAAGGCACATCCCAACATTCGGGGAGAGGAGGGACAGCGGCCCCAGGGTCCCCGTGGAGGTGACACCGCGGAGGACGAGCTCCCCGCTGCTCCAAAGCCTTGGAGCTGCACCCTGGGGGAAGCTGGAACCAGGTGGGAATTCTGTCCTGGTGCCAGGAGAGCTGAGGAAATCCAGCTCCATCTCCAGAGGATCCCTGGGACACTCAGTGCTGGGACACTCAGTGCTGGAGGGGTGTGACCTCTGCTTCCCGGGACATCCTGAACCCCCCCCGTTTCTGTCCCTGATCCCCCCGTTTCTGTCCCTGATCCCCCCGTTTCTGTCCCTGATCCCCCCGTTTCTGTCCCTGATCCCCCCGTTTCTGTCCCTGATCCCCCCGTTTCTGTCCCTGATCCCCCCGTTTCTGTCCCTGCCCCCCCGTTTCTGTCCCTGCCCCCCCGTTTCTGTCCCTGGGCAGTGAGGATGGAGGGAGCTGCCTTTGGAATCCCGCTCCGAAGCACTCGGCACGGGAAGGAAAAGCTCCTGCCGCCTCCTCGTGTCCCCAGGCTCGGGGTGTCCTGGTGTCCCTTTGGAACCCGACCCTGCCTCGAAAAGGGGGAGCGGCCTCTGGCATCTCCCACCCCTCAAAAACGGGGAGAAAAAATGTGAGAAAAGCAAAATATTCGTGGCAAACTGCGCCGGGGAGGGGCAGGCGGGGGCTCGGCAGAGCTTTGGGGTCTCTGGGGGATCGGAACTCTTCCCCTACACCCTGTGGGGCACTGCTGAGCCCAGAGCTGGGGAGTGACCTCCCCTAATCCCAGGCGTGCTCCTCTCCTGCTTCCCTGCTGGATAAAGCTCGGAGGAGCTGCCAAGCGGGAATTGCTCCCAGGGAAGGGCATCCAGCGTTTCCCCAGCAGTGGAACCACCCCTGGAGCTCAACCCAGCCCCATCCTTTGCCTGCTCCCTTTTTATCCTCCCCCTCTTTATTTTTCCTTCTCTTTTTTTTTTTTTTTTTTTTTTTTTGTTATTTGAGAAATGAATTTTTAAAAACTGGAATCACTTTTCCCCTTCTGGTGGGATTAAAACCCTCCCCATTCAAGCTCCCCGAGCAGGAAACAGAGGGGGTTTTATTTTATTTTCCCCCTCTGATTTCAGCTCGGAAAGCCGTGGCACTGAAAGCCCCTGGCTCTGAATGACCCCCGGGCCCTGAATGAGGAGCCTCTCAATTAAAAGTTTCCCATTGATGCCGCCTGAATGAGACCTTGCTGGGGAATTCTCCGCGCCTCAATGGCCCGGGCCCTCAGCAAATATTAAGGGGCCAATAGATTTCCCACAATATTTGTACACCTTCCTTTGTGGGGATTTTTCTCTCCGCTGAACCAGAAACCTTTAACACATCCGCTCCCGACGTGCTGCTCATTAGGGGCCGCTCCCGGTGTCCCCCCCCGGTGCCACCCCCGTGTTCCCCCCCTGTGTGTCCCCCCCCGGTGTCCCCCCCCGGTGTCCCCCCCCGCTGTCCCCCCCCGGTGTCCCCCCGGTGTCCCCGCCTGTGCCATCCCCCGGTGTCCCCCCCCCGGTGCCACCCCCGGTGCCACCTGCTCGCATTTATCCAAGCCGAGCTGGGAGTTCCATGGAAAAAGGAGGGAGCGAGCGGAGCTCTGCGGCACCCCCAGGACAAATCCCGGCTTTGGGGAAGGGTTTTGGGGGCGCTTTGGGGGCCCCCAGGACAGCAGAGCCTCCCCTTCTATTCCCGGCCGCCACAAAGGGGACTCGAGTTGGGGACAAAAGCCCCGGGACACTTCAGCAGCCCCCAGGGCCCGGCTGACAGCTCTGATTGTCACGGCCTCATTAACGATGCTAATTAGCGCCCACGCCGCGCGGCCCGGCGGGGGTTGGGGCGGGCAGCGAGGGGTGGGCCCTGCATAATTTATTGTCGCTTAATCTCATTAAAGGAGGATAAAAAGAGGGAGAAGGGAGTGTGGGAATGCGGGGAAGCTGCTCCGGCCCCCCTCGCTTCCAGGGACTCATCCCGGGGCTCCGGGCGGGGACGGGAGGGATGGAAGAGGGATCTGGGCTGGGGGCTGAGCTGGGATCTGGGCTGGGGGCTGAGCTGGGATCTGGGCTGGGATCTGGGCTGGGGGCTGAGCTGGGATCTGGGCTGGGGGCTGAGCTGGGAGCTGAGCTGGGAGCTGAGCTGGGATCTGGGCTGGGGGCTGAGCTGGGATCTGAGCTGGGATCTGAGCTGGGATCTGGGATGGGGGCTGAGCTGGGATCTGGGCTGGGATCGGGGCTGGGATCTGGGCTGGGATCTGAGCTGGGATCTGGGCTGGGGGCTGAGCTGGGATCTGAGCTGGGATCTGGGCTGGGGGCTGGGCTGGGATCTGGGCTGGGATCTGGGCTGGGATCTGGGCTGGGATCTGGGCTGGGAGCTGGGCTGGGATCTGGGCTGGGATCTGGGCGGGGATCTGGGCTGGGAGCTGAGCTGGGATCTGGGCTGGGAGCTGAGCTGGGATCTGAGCTGGGATCTGGGCTGGGGGCTGAGCTGGGATCTGGGCTGGGATCTGGGCTGGGGGCTGAGCTGGGATCTGGGCTGGGGGCTGAGCTGGGATCTGGGCTGGGATCTGGGCTGGGATCTGGGCTGGGATCTGGGCTGGGGGCTGAGCTGGGATCTGGGCTGGGATCTGGGCTGGGGGCTGAGCTGGGAGCTGAGCTGGGATCTGGGCTGGGATCTGGGCTGGGATCTGGGCTGGGGGCTGAGCTGGGAGCTGAGCTGGGATCTGGGCTGGGATCTGGGCTGGGATCTGGGCTGGGATCTGGGCTGGGATCTGAGCTGGGATCTGAGCTGGGGGCTGAGCTGGGAGCTGAGCTGGGATCTGGGCTGGGGGCTGAGCTGGGATCTGGGCTGGGATCTGGGCTGGGATCTGAGCTGGGATCTGAGCTGGGATCTGGGCTGGGATCTGGGCTGGGGGCTGAGCTGGGAGCTGAGCTGGGATCTGGGCTGGGGGCTGAGCTGGGATCTGGGCTGGGATCTGGGCTGGGGGCTGGGCTGGGATCTGGGCTGGGATCTGGGCTGGGATCTGGGCTGGGGGCTGAGCTGGGATCTGAGCTGGGATCTGGGCTGGGATCTGGGCTGGGATCTGGGCTGGGATCTGGGCTGGGAGCTGGGCTGGGGGCTGGGCTGGGATCTGGGCTGGGATCTGGGCTGGGATCTGGGCTGGGATCTGGGCTGGGATCTGGGCTGGGAGCTGAGCTGGGATCTGGGCTGGGAGCTGTCCCCACACACTCCCAAAGCCGTTTTCCCTGCCTGCAGTGCTCCAGAGCAGGACTGGAGAGGCTCCATGGATTTTCCTGGTCCTGGACAGGGCTTTCCTTGCCCTGCCTTTGTGGTCAGCAAAGGTTTGCAGCCTCAGGCTGGCCCAGATGGGAATTACTCCATGATTTCCATCCTCAGACAGGAATAACCCCTGGATTCCCCTCCTAGGGTGGGAATAACCCCTGGATTCCTCTCCTAGGATGGGAATAACCCCTGGATCTCCCTCCTAGGGTGGGAATAACCCCTGGATTTCTCCTCCAGGATGGGAATAATCCCTGGATTTCCCCCCAGACTGTGGCCAGACAAGCCCCTGCCCCCCATGGGCTGAGTGAGGGGTGCAGGGGGTGTGACCTGGATGAAATTTGGACTTCAAACTGTTCCCTGGCCTCAAGGGTCCCAGGAAATCCAGGCATTCCAGCATAAATCAGGGTCAGGATAAAGCAGAGTGAGGAAAGGGACTCCTATTTATTTTTTGCTTTAATTTTTTTCCCCTTTCTCTAAGAGCTTTCCCTCTATTCCATGGGGGCATCATTCCACGAGCTCGGCACCGGCCTTGGCAGCTGGAGCGTGAAGTGGAAAGGAAAGAGCTTTTCCCAAGGGCTCTGCGGCAGCGAGGAGAAAATTTCCTGGAGAAATCCCAGGAGACGGCCAGGGAATGTGATGGAGAGGGGCACCAGCTGCTGCCTGACACCCCCGAGGTGTCGCCAGGGAGGGTGGGAGCACCTGACCGTGAACTGGAAGATCTCTAAGATCCCTCCCAAACCGGATTTTCCCAGGATTTTATGATTTTCTGTCTTTTTGCACAGCTTTTCACCTGCCCTCCTCTAGGGCAAAGGAATGAGGGAACCTTCGGGAACGCGGGACCTTTCCCACATGGAATTTGCGCTCCCACTTGGAGATGAGGAGGGATCTGGCTCTCCTGGGCTCAGAGGGAAGGACAGAACCCTGAATCCCAACTCCTGGGGGCTGGGAAAGCCGAGCCCCTCTATCCCTTGGAGCAGAAGGAATCACCATTCCTGCCCTGCAGGAAAATTGGGAACACCGGGGGTCACCGGGCTGCTTCGCTGAGGGGATCAGCCACTTCTTCCCAGCCCTGATCCCAGTGACCCCACTGACCCCACTGATCCCACTGTCCCCATTGATCACTGACCCCAGTGATCCCAGTGATCTCACTGACCCCACTGATCCTACTGACCCCACTGATCCCACTGTCCCCATTGATCACTGACCCCAGTGATCCCAGTGATCTCACTGACCCCACTGATCCTACTGACCCCACTGATCCCACTGTCCCCATTGATCACTGACCCCAGTGATCCCAGTGATCTCACTGACCCCACTGTTCCTACTGACCCCACTGATCCCACTGTCCCCATTGATCACTGACCCCAGTGACCCAGTGATCTCACTGACCCCACTGATCCTACTGACCCCACTGATCCCACTGTCCCCATTGATCACTGACCCCAGTGACCCAGTGATCCCAGTGATCTCACTGACCCCACTGATCCCCCTGACCCCACTGATCACTGACCCCAGTGATCCCAGTGATCTCCCTGACCCCACTGATCCCCCTGATCCTCCTGACCCCAGTGATCACTGACCCCACTGATCCCCCTGACCCCAGTGATCACTGACCCCACTGATCCCCCTGACCCCACTGATCACTGACCCCACTGATCCCCTTGACCCCACTGGCCCCACTTACCCCACAGATCCCAGTGATCTCACTGACCCCACTGATCCCCCTGACCCCACTGATCCTACTGACCCCATTGACCCCACTGATCACTGACCCCATTGACCCCACTGATCACTGATCCCACTGACCCAGTGATCCCCCTGACCCCACTGATCACTGACCCCAGTGATCCCACTGATCTCACTGACCCCACTGACCCCCCTGCTGGCTCTACGGATGTGGGGAAATCTGGGAATCAGCTGCTTTGGAAGAGGGGGTTGGGTTTGGAGCGGGGGAGGCAGAGCCAGAGCAGCTCTGGGAACCGGGGAGAGACACCTGGGGGGGCTCCCTGGAGAGGGAAAGCTCCGGGGAGACTTTGGAGCCTCTCCCGGTGCCTAAAAGGGGCTTAAAGCCAGAGGGAGCCCCCGTTTTCCAGGGACAGATGGAGCCAGGATGTGGGGAAGGGGTTTAAAGGAAAAGAGGAGAGATTTAGATGGGTTTCAGGAAGGAATTCCTCTCTGTGAGGCGGGCAGGCGCTGGCACAGGTTATTCCATGGATACCCCAGCCCTGGAAGTGTCCAAGGCCGGGCTGGACTGGGCTTGGAGCAGCCTGGGATGGTGGAAGCGGCTCTGGGATGGGATCAGGGGATGTTTAAGGCCCCTTCCAACCCATCCCATCCCTTTGCCCATGCACAGCTGGGATGAAGGAACCGAACGGGAGCTGGGGATGGAAGCCAAGCCCAATTCCAGCCGGGAATCCCTCCCCAGCAGCTTCCCGAGGCCGGAGCCTGCTCGGGGAGTCCAACAGTAGCACTGGCAGAGCTCTCCGAGCATTCCCGGCCTGCCCTGCCCTCCCTGGGGAGCCATCCATGCCGGGAACATGTGGAATTCCCTGCTCCATGTGCCCTGCAGATGCCTGGAGCATGTGGAGGGGATGATTCCAAAGCCAGGGGACACAAAGAAATAAACGCATTAATTAAATTAATGATGAAAAAGCTTTAATCAGCCCTCCCTCTCCCAGGCTTTGATGCTTTCCTCAGCCTTTGGGGTTCTGAGGCATCAGGCTTGGAGCATCTCAGGAAGGCCCAAGGGTTTGTGGAATTGGATATCCCGGCTCCTGCTGTGGGGAAGGGTGGAGAAATCCTGGAGTCTCCATCCCAGGGAGCTGTGGCACCCTCAGGGATCTGCAGGTGAGACAGGGAGTGGGAAGGGATCCACAGGGATCAATCCAACCTTTATCCTTGCACAGACTTCCCCAAATTCCTCCCCGTGCATCCCTGGCAGCCTCGGGAATGTTCCCGTTCCTTGGAGAGCCTGCCCAGTGCCCCAGCACCCTCAGGGGAAAGAATTCCCTAAAATCCACCCCAGCCTCCCGAGCACAGCTCCAGCCATTCCCTGGATCCCGTCCCTGTCACAGAGCTCCGGGATCGGAGCTGTCCCGTCCCGAGGGAGCCGCTCCAGGGGCGCACACGCCAACATCTGGGAGCCAGGGGCTGCTCCAGCTCCCGGGAAGGCGCCCCGCGGCTCCATGGAGCGGGAACAATCCCGCTTTTTATGGAAACACACGGCTGACATCTGGGGGAACAGGAAACAGCGTTGTCCCAGCAACGGCGTGTCCCCGCTCCATGGGAATGCCGCGGGATCGCCGGAGCTCGGGAATTCAAAGCCCACGGCGCCTGATGGATGGGCCGGGCTCCGTGGGGAGGATGGGATTAATCAGCACCATTTTTCCATCATTTTTCCTCATCCCACACCTGCTTTTTCACATTTTTTCCCCTATTTTTCTGGCTGTTCCCCATTTCCTCTCCTCTGATCCCTCGTGGGATCTCGGGGCCTCATCCCCGTGCCAGGGGAGGAGAGAAGGGTGGGAAACCGTGGCTTTTCCTTGGGAATGGGGCTGGGATGCCGATGGCAAAGGGATTCTTCAGGCCAAACATCCCGCGTTTTGCAGCCCAGCTTTGGGCAGGCACGTGGAATCCTGGAACGCTTTGGGCTGGAAGGGACCTTGGGATCCGCTCCTGCCACCTCTTCCACACCTCCCGCCACCCCGGGCTGCTCCGGCCGGCCTGGGACACTCCCAGGGATGCGGCAGCCGCGGCTTCCCTGGGAAATCCATTCCAGAGCCTCCCCACCCTCCCAGGGAAGGATTTATTCCCAAAATCCCATCCAAACCCCTCTGTCAGTCTGACACCCTGGGAGCTTGAAGGGGCTGGAAATTGGGAAGTGCAGGATCTGCCCCGTGTCCCGGCAACCCTCGCACGGTTGGGCTTCCCGGGGACTCTTTGGGAATGGGAATGCTGCCGCTGGATCCCATCCCTCTCGGGTGGCTGCTGCAGCTCCTTGAATTCCTTCCCAGAGCGCTTCCCGCTGTTCGGGCCGGAACAATTCCCGAATTCCCGGAGCTCAGCCGTGTCCCGCCCGTGCCCCAGGAGGGCCCGGGGGCTCTGGGATGCTGAGCCCGGGCCCTCCCCGCGGCTTCCCGTCCCTGCTGATGTCTCAATAACGCCGGAGACGAGCTAAACCCGCAGCTCCGTGCGCTCCAAAATTTGATTTACAGCCGCCTTTCTCCCGGCTGAGGAGGAGGAACAATCCCCAGGGCTGTGGCGTGGGTCCGTGCCGGGCAGGGATCTCCGGGAAGGGGCTCTGGGGACGGTCCCGCGGTGTCACCACCCCGTCCCTCGGGGCTCCCCCGGTCCGGGCAGCCGCGGGCCGCTCGTGCCCTCTGCCGGTCCCTTCTTCCCGGTGCGGCTCCGGGGCTGGATCCTCAGGGATCTGCGGTTCCCGGAGTTATTAACCCCCTCGGCTCGGGCCTGGCCCTGCAGGAGCCTGGCAGAGCAGCGCGAGGTCAGGGATGCTCCGGACCGGGATCGCGGCTGGATCGGGATGCAGTGGGAAAGCCGAATGGCAGAATCCTGGAATGGTTTGGATGGAAGGGACCTTCAATCCCATCCCATTCCACCATCCCAGGGTGCTCCAAGCCCTGTCCTTGGGCACTTCCAGGGATGCGACAATTCCGGACAACCTTTTCCCGTGTCTCACCACCCTCACAGGGGAAAGTTTTCTTCCTCTCATTTATCCCAAGCCTCCCAATCCACGATCGTGTGATTATCCTATGGATCTGTTGGAGCTGCCTTTTCCCAACCCTCCTGCTCCGGGATGGGGAGGGAGATGCTCGTGCCGAGCCCAAATTTCCCCGCTCGCTCCCCTCCCCACGCTCCCCTCCCCGGGCTCCCGGTGCTGTCCCCACCTGCCTTCCCTTCTGCTGCTCCACCGCTTTTTTCCAGGAGCGGCAGTGTTTCCCTGCGCTTTTCCTGGAGCTGCAGCGCAGTTTCCATCCACCAGAGGCCACTTTCCTCTCGCGTTTGCTGCTGCGGCTCCAGGGAAACTTTGGGAAGAGGAACCCGCCCGGGACAACTGGGATGTTTGTCCCACTTCGTGGCTTGCTGGGATTTTCCTGTCCAGCTCCTTCCCAGCTTTTCCTCACTGCTTCTTGCTAGGAAGAGAGGAGTTGGTAAGGAATTCTCTGGAGTTTTTTTGGGATTGTATCTCCAGCCCTTATCTCCTGAAAGAATTCCTTTGTGGTGGGTGGGAGCAGAGCCCCGCAGGTTTGCATCCCACCGCCGGTGTCAGCGAATCCAGCGTCTCCTGCCACGGGAAAACCTCACCCTGGAATTCCAGAGTGCTTTGGGTTGGGAGTGACCTGAAATCCCACCCCACTGCAGCCCCCTGTCACTTCACACTTCCAGAAGGATCTGGGCACTGTCCCCCAGGATGAGCCTGCAGAGAGCTCGGAGTGGATCCCAGATCAACGGCCGTCCTTCCCAAGCTTTCCCATTCCATGAATCCCACTGTGCCCTGCTGGAATGACCCGGGAAGGAGGGCAGTCACCCCTCCAAGCGGCTCTGGGCCCAGGGAGTGCCTGGGGGAAAGGACCGGACCAGAAATCCTAGTGGGAAAACTTCCCAGCCTTGGGGGCCAGGAAATTCCCCCTGGGCAGTGCCCGAGCCCCGAGCAGAGACCAGAAAGGAGTGGGGACATTCCAGAGGGATGGGGACATTCCAGAGGAGTGGGGATATTCTAGAGGGATGGGGAGATTCCAGAGGGATGGAGATGTTCCAGAGGGATTGGGATATTCCAGGAGGATGAGGGTATTCCAGAGGGACATTCCAGAGGGATGGGGACATTCCAGAGCCAGCTGGGCACTGTCCTGTGCCCTGGGCTGGCCCTGCTGAGGTGGGCTCTGCCTGAGCCATCCCGGGATTCCACGAATCCTGCGGGGGAGCAGAGGGAGCCTGGGCTGCTCTCCCCCTCCTGATCCCTTTCCCTGTCCCGAGTGCCCACCTTCATTCCCTCTCCCAAAGCCCCAGTTTCCCTCTGCACTGCGGGATCCACGGACTTCCCACTCCCTGGGAGCGATGCCCACTCCCAACTTGGCCGTTCCTGCTTTTCCAGGTTCCTGGGGTTCCATCCAGCCCTGCCGCTGCCAGGGGCTGCAGCCAGCCCTTCACTTTAGCTCCATTAAATCTCCTGGCTCAGCCCTGATCTTTAACTGAGCCTTCCCTGCCTGGCTCCCTGCGGCTCATCCAGCCCTGGGCCGCTTCCAGCACTGCGGGGAAGGAAAAGGATGGAGGTGGCACTGGAGAGGGACCCGCCCTCAGTGGGGTGAGCAGTGGGGTGGGAACGCTTCCCTCTGCTGCTGCCTGCCCGGGGCATGGATGGACACAGGGATGGATGGATGATGGATGGATGGATGGATGGATGGATGATGGATGGATGATGGATGGATGGATGGATGATGGATGGATGGATGATGGATGGATGGATGGATGGATGATGGATAGATGATGGATGGATGATGGATGGATGGATGATGGATGGATGATGGATGATGGATGGATGGATGATGGATGGATGATGGATGGATGATGGATGATGGATGATGGATGATGGATGGATGGATGATGGATGGATGGATGATGGATGGATGGATGGATGATGGATGATGGATGGATGATGAATGGATGGATGATGGATGGATGATGAATGGATGATGGATGGATGATGGATGGATGGATGATGGATGGATGGATGATGGATGGATGGATGGATGGATGATGGATGGATGGATGATGGATGGATGATGGATGGATGATGGATGGATGGATGGATGATGGATGGATGATGGATGGATGATGGATGGATGGATGGATGATGGATGGATGGATGATGGATGGATGATGGATGGATGATGGATGGATGATGGATGATGGATGGATGGATGGATGGATGATGGATGATGGATGGATGGATGGATGGATGATGGATGGATGGATGGATGATGGATGGATGGATGGATGGATGATGGATGGATGGATGGATGGATGATGGATGGATGGATGGATGATGGATGGATGGATGGATGATGGATGGATGATGGATGGATGGATGGATGATGGATGGACGGATGGATGATGGATGATGGATGGATGATGGATGGATGGATGATGGATGGATGATGGATGGATGATGGATGGATGGATGGATGATGGATGGATGGATGGATGATGGATGGACGGATGGATGATGGATGGATGGATGATAGATGGATGATGGATGGATGGATGATGGATGGATGGATGGATGATGGATGGATGATGGATGGATGGATGGATGGATGGATGGATGGATGGATGGATGGATGGATGGATGGAGACCCTGGAAAGGGCACATGGAAATCCTCCTCGATTGGGATTTTAGGGAGGAGAAATGGATATCAGGGGCCAGGGCTCACTGAAGGAGGGGAATGAAGGTGCTGAGGAAAATGGGATCAGGTGACTGATGGCACCAAACAGGTTTCCCAAAAATGCTGTGGCTTCCCCAGGCCAGGCTGAAGGTGTCCTGGAGGTGTCTCTGGAAGGCTGGGCTGGAATGGGATGGTCCTTACAGTCTCTCACAACCCAAACCATTCCCTGGTTCCATGAAAACAAGAGAGGGGATTTCACCTGCTTTCCCTGCTCCGGGGCCTCTCCCCTCAGGTCCCTCTGACACCTCACACTCAATCCAATCCCAGCCTAAATCCCGGCCCAGCGCTGGGATCGGGTCCATCCCGGAGCATCTCCTTGGCTTTGAGCTTTGGGAGAAGGGGAAGGGGTGGAGATGCTGCTCCCACCCCCTGGGCAGCCCCTGCTCTGTGCTGGCCTGGCCCACCCAAACTGGGAGAAAACCAGTCCAGAAAGGACCAAGCCAGCTTTAAACTGGTTTCTGAGCAGGCTGGAGCAGGATGTCAGAGGGAGGAGACGGTTTCTGTGCAGGGCCCAGCACCAGCCAGCCTGGTTTGGCCACGTTTGCTACAAAAAGCAGAACCAGAATTAATATTTGTGCCCTGCCAGCTGTTCCCAGGCTGAGCTCAGCCCTGCTCTGCTGCCCTGGGAGCAGCAGGAGCTGCATGCCCCTTCCCGTGGAGGTTCCTGGAGCACTCCTGGTTTCCAGCAGGGGATTGGATTGACTCGGCTGTGAAGCCAGGAGAGAGAAGGAGCTGCTTGCAGCAAATCCTGCCTGTTGGGACTGGGAGCAAGCCCTGGGCAAGGCTCTGGTCCCAGGCTGAGCTTTGATTTGAGCTCAGACAGGGCAGCTTCCTTCCCTTTCCTCCTGCCATCAAATCCTCTGGATTCAAACTTCTGCCTCTTCCACTTTGGAATGTTTCCCTTTCTTTTTTTTCCCTTCTTGACCATCCCATGAACGGGAAGGGATCGCTCCCAGACACGACAGGATTCCTGATCACAGGAAGGTTTGGGCTGGAAAGGGCTTTTAAGATCATCCCATTCCCATGGGCAGGGACACCTCCCACCATCCCAGGGTGCTCCAACCTGGCTTTGGGCACTCCCAGGGATGGAGCAGCCAGACTTTTCCAAGGAAATCTGTTCCAGTGCCTCCCCAACCTCACCTAAAGCTCTTTTAGGCCCGGAATGGGGGAAAACGAGCCAGGATCCCTCCTTGAAGTGGGAGCAGCGGCTGCAATCAGCTCCTCCACCCCCAGCTCTGCCTCCAGAGCCTCTCCCCTGCCCAAATCGCCCCCTTTGCCGCGCTGCCGGCAGTGCCAGGGGTGCCCCCAGCCCCGGGCTGTGAATGGTGCCACTGTCGCTGCCCGTGCTGAGGAGCTGCTCCGCTCCCAGCCCGGCTCTCCAGCCGGGATTATGTGTCTGGACAAGCCCTCGGCAGCTGTTTTCCAGCTCTTGCCTAACAAAGAGCACTTTCATGGCTCCAGGAAAAGAGCAGGACTGGGCTTTGCAGCTGAGCCGGGGGCAGAGGGGCTCAGAGCCCCCTGCGCTGCCCCTCGGGGGGTGTGGGCGCTCAGGCTGGCACCCAGGGGCAGGGACAGGCTCTGTGTCCCTGGAATTCCCCTCCCTGCCTGCCCCAAAACATTCCCAAGCTTTCCTGGACGCTGCACCAGCCCCACTTTTCGCTGCTAAAACCGAGCCCAGCCCGCCTGGGGCTGGGAAATTGGGGTTTTCCCTGGTGGGCTCAGCTTTTCCCCCTCCCCCTCCCCTCTCCCCACCTCCCGTTCCCCTTTTCCCAGCTGGAACACCCCGGGAGAGGAGGAGACGAGCTGGTCTGGAGTGCCTGAGTCAGAGCAGCCCTAATGGATGAGGCTGCAGCACTTTGGATAATTGGAAGGCTCTGCCAGGCTGCGCTGCCCTGGCGGAATCCGGAGGCTCCGGCGCTGCTGGGCCCGGCTCCTTGGCTCCTCTCCCGCTCCCTGCAGCAAACCCGGTGGCCTTGCCGGGACTGGGGTGCCTGGCCGGGTGGTTTTAGCTCAGCTGAGGATTTAGGGCAGGGTTGGGTCTCGACAGAGGTGAGGGGACTTCCCTTGGGCTGCAGCAGGTGCAAGAAAATTCTCCTCCACAGCCCAACAAAGGAGTTTTGTAGGGGAAAGGATCAGGGAATCATGGAATGGGTTGGGTTGGAAGGGACCTTTAAAGGTTGTCCAGTCCCATGGCCCTGCTCTGAGACTTCCCCCGGATTTTTCCCTTCCTCTCCAGCCACTTTTTGTCGGGTTTTCAAAATTTGGATTCAGCGCTTTGCAGTGGATCCAAGAGGGAAAGGAGCAGGGTGCTCTCCTCCATGGATCCGTCCCTCCATCCTCTTCCACCTCCAGCTGCCAATTCCTTGGCTTTCCCTGCGCCTGCTCCATCCCTGGGAAGGGAATTCCTCCTGAAATCCCTCTCAGCCCCGGCCAGCAGGTGCAGAACCCCTCAGCTCCCGTTTTCCTGCTCCCACTGTCCCAGCGCGGCCTGAGCTGAGCCGGGAGTGAAGCCGGGAGCGATACCCGTGGTTTTGGTGTTCCAGCCTCTCTGGGACATCCGTCCATGTGGTTTGAACCGGGAACAAGCGGGAGGCCAGCGCTCAGTGCCTGAGCCAGGGGCGGAATGCGGGAATCCCGGGCAGGAAGAGGTTAAACCGCGCTCCGTGTGTGTGCGGAATGACGAATGCAGAGCCCAGCTTTGGGCAGATTCAGATCCCGGCAGGATGAAATATTCCCTGGTCATTCCCTGTGTGTGACTCACAAACTGATTCCAGAGAGAAGAAATCTTTTCAAAGCTCTCACTTTCAATGTCTTTTTTATTCTTTCCCCCCCCACCGTTCTTTTTTTTTTTTAATTTTTTTTTTTTTTGCCCACGCAGCAGCTGCAGGAAGGGTTTGGGATAAAATTCCACACAAAAGCCTCCATCTCCTGGAGAGCCTGGGCCAATAAATCCTCCTCAGAGGATGAAATGGGCTCAGGGGAGTGTGAAACCACAATTTGGGAGGGCTGAGTCCCTCTGTGCCCACCCCTGGGCATTCCAGTCCTTCTGGGAGAGGCTCCAGCAGCTTCCCAGGGGTTGCCAAGGGCCCTCGGAGGGACTGGGAAAACCTTGGCTCCTTCAATCCTCAAAAAAAAAAAGAAAAAAAAGAGGGAGAAAGGGAAAAACTGGATCCCTGCATGCTCTGAATCTAAATATTTCCTCTTTCAGGTCATGTTCTGCTTCGTGTTTTCCATCAGGGAGCCCTTGGAAGCTTTGGGAGCCTTTGTGGGGCTGGGCAGTGCCAGGGATGGCTGTGCCCACCCAGGGACCCCCGGCAGGGAGTGCAGGGAGCTGGGAATGCCCTGCCCGTGGGATTTCCCACATCCCCATGGGTTTACAGCTCGTGGCAGAAGGAAATAAACGGGATTTACCAGGAGGAGTTGCGGATTCATCCCTGGAATTGTCCAAGGCTGGGCTGGAGCAAGCTGGGCCGGTGGAAGGTGTCCCTGGAATGCAGGGGGTGGGATGGGATCACCTTTTAGGTCCCTTCCCACCCAAACCATTCCAGGGCTCCCCATTTCTCTGGGACAAGATTCCATGGAAGAACAGGCCCAGGTTCTCAGCTCCTTGGGATAAACTGGAGCCAAATTTGACGTTCCTGGCATCCCAGAGATGGTGACATCCCCCAAATGTCCTTGGCACGGCGTGGCCAGCTGGGAAACCCAAACCCAAACAGCTGGGAACACACTGGGGCAAGCCAGGGAATTCTGGAATTTAACACAGGAAAGGTTTTTGGTGTTCGATTCTAAATATTCTTTCTTCATCCCTGCACCCATGGCTCCCACATCAAATCCTGGGACAACCCAGGGTGGGATGAGAGCAGCCACTGGGGATGCCCAGTTCCAGCTGGACAAAATTCCCAGCTCTCCTTCCACAGAACGTGGGCTCAGAAATTCTCTGGAATTTAAAGCAGGAGAGGTTTTCAGGGTTTGACTCCAAATATTCTTCATCTCTGCATCCATGACTGCCACATCAAATCCAGGGAATTCTGTGTTGGGATGAGGAGGGACATCCAATTCCATCTGGACAAAATTCCCAGTGCCCCTTACACCCAACACAGGAATTCCTCTGGAATTTAAACCAGGAAAGGCTTTATGTCTTTCATTCCAAATATTCCTCAGCCCCACCGATGCATCCACGATTCCTACCCCAAATCCCGCTCCATCGGGCTCCCTCTCATCTCCTGAGCCTGCAGGAGCTGAATTTCTCCCTTGCTGGCAATGCAGAAATGCTGTGGCTGCACTTTCCCTGCCCAGCTAATCCCATTTGTCTCCTCGCTGCTCCCAAAATGCCTTTTAAGGATTCCCAGCAATGCAGCAGAGAAATCCATTTGCCGGCACGAGGCAGCCAGGAGGGGAATTTTGATTTCCCAGTTATTAGTGGATGACAAGGTGAGGGAACCAGGGGAAGATTGATCGCCCAGAGAAGCATTTTTTACTTTCCCCAATTAATCCTGGCATGCTGGTAATCAATCCAGGAGCGGGAGGAATCAGGTGGGAGCGCTTCCCTCTGCTGCTGCCTGTCGGGGGGGATGGATGGAGATGTTTTCCCCTGGAAGTGGCACAGGAAAATCCACTTAGGTTGGAATTTCTGGGAGGAAAAATGGATATCAGGGGCCAGGGCTCTCCTTTCCCTGCACAGAGAGCAGACTGAGGCCATCAATCCACATTAGGGAGGCTCTGTGGCCACATAGAATTCCAGCAGGAGGAATTCCAGCAGCCCCCAGGCGTTTTTGAGGATGGGATTTGATCCTGGGGGATCGTTTGCCCTCAAGTTCACGCTGGGTTTTCCTTCTGCTTCTTTCCCTTTTTCTCCTTTTGATTGTGGTTCAAAGAGTCCTTGTGGGTCACTGGGTGCTTTGGGCCCTGAGCTGGGGTTAAGTTAAACTCTGCTGGAGGTTCAGGGCCACTAAAACAAGCCCTAAAACACCTGTAGGGGCGTGGGGGCTCTGATCCCCAGGATTTGGGGCCAAAAATCCCAAAAATCCCTGGGTGACCCCAGCCCTTCATCCCATTCCAGGCTGAATTCCTCCCACCCTGTCATTACAGCTCGGAACCCGCTGTGGTTTGGAGATTTCTCCTGGAGTCGCTGGAATTTGGGCACATTCAGCACAATTCCCTGCTTTTCCTGCCTCTGGAGCAAAGCCTGGATCCCAGTGCCTCCAGATCTGCCATTCCAGGAGATCAGCTGGGAATTTTTAACCCCGTTTTAACCCAGTTTTTAACCCAATTCAAGGCTGCCAGCCTGATCTGGGGAGGAGAACGCTGAATTCTCGATTTCCTTTCCCCAGCATGTGACAGATCCCTGTGAGTTCCTTGATTTTTATTTTTTTTTTGGGAAAGGTCCCAGTTTTCCTGTCCCTCAGGAGAGGGCCAGAGTGACCTCCCTTGGATGCTGCAGTGGCTGAGGTGAAATCCAGGAATGTGGGGCTGCTCCCAGCCCTCTGCCCCTCTCTAATGAACAGATTTACTAATTTGGGACTCATTATCCAGGCAGACACGCAGCATCCCAGGGGCAGCTTGTTCCAGCTGCTCCGGAGTGACATCCAGAGGGTTTCTAACAGCACACAAAAGGAATTTGGCAGCGGCAGGAAGCCACCAGGAGGGATTCAACTTGAAAGAGAAACAGGGAAAGGGGGAAAAAATCACATTAAAACATTTTGGAGTTTAAAGAGATGGAGCAGGGAAGGAAACAGGGATGAGGAGGTTGGAAATCAGGGATGAGGATGATGGAAATCTGGGTTTTCCTCACCTTTATTTGCTTCCAAGGCAAATATTTGGCTCTGAGCCCTGAGGGGTTCCTGCCCTGACATGTGGGCAGTGCCAGGCCCTCCCTTCCCTTCTCCCCTTCTTCCCTCTCCACTTATCCCCCACTCCCTCCAAAAAAACCCTTGGAATTCCCACCCAAAATCCTGCAGAAGTGCGAGGAAACAAACCCTGCCTGAATTCCCTGCGGTTTTTCCAAGATGTTTTGATTTTCCAGAGGCAGACTAAGCCACCTCCAAACACATTCCCGGAAGTTTTCCCCAGCCCCAGGTTCACAAGGAAGAGCCGGGACAAACCCCGGTGTTTTGTGTATTTTTGGGAGCTGCTGTTTATTTGTTTTGGGCGCTGATTTGCCGAGGAATTCGCCTCGCTTTTCCCACAGAAACGTCCCAGGATTTTCTGCCTGTTTCTCCTTTCATCAGCTTGAGGTTCAGCAGTTCCCTGTGGGAACGTGCTGCTCCCTGCACATTGGCCCTAAAAAGGTGATTTTCTTCTTTTCCTACCTTTTGGAAAATCCTTGTCCTTCTGGATCCCATGAAACCTCCACAAGAAGAGCCAGCTCCTCACATCTCACCTCCACCAAAAAACCCCTCAAGGCCAAGCAATTCCACTCAAACCACGCCAGATTGGGGCAAAAACATCCAAAAAAAAGCTGTGAAATCCATTTTTCTCCTCACATCCCAGCCCTGAAAGCAGATGGAGGGGTGGGGCTAAAAGGAGACAACTCAAACACAGAAAATTGTCAAAATCCAGCAGAAATAATTCCTCCCCTCTCCTCCCCGATGAGATTGTGGAGCAGGGAGTCCCAGCTGGTTCCTTCCACCTCGAGCTCAACTTGTTCCTGGGATTTCCACTCCAGCAGTGCTCGAGGAATACAATAAAAATTAATTATTAAAACAGCAGGATAAAAAAAAAATATCAGCTGCCAGGGCACTGAAATATTTTTAGCTGATTGCTGGAGTTTATAACAACAGAAATGGAGTCATGGAGCTCCTCTGTGAGGATTTCTGAGGCCTGGGCTGGGCTTTGAGGGATGGAGGCTTCCCAGTGCCCCTCATCCAAAAATTCTGAGGTTTTTGGGAGGTTTTTTGGTAAGAAAATCGGATTATGTGGGTTTTCTTCAGGTCACTTCATCCTGGAACTTCTTCAGGGGAAGCTTTGAGTGGCAAAACCTGGGTTGTGAGGCCTGTGGGGCCTGGGCTGGGCTTTGAGGGATGGAGGCTTCCCAGTGCCCCTCATCCAAAAATCCAGGCTTTTGGGGAAGGTTTTTGATGAAAAATGAGAATTGTCTTTGGGTTACTTCATCCTTCAACTTCTTGGGGTTTTACAGTGTAGGGAATTCTGGCAGGTTTGGAAGTTATTCCTGAGCAGGAGGGCCTGAGCCTTTTTTGGTGAAAATGATCTCCTGAAGCCATCCCTGATGGAGATTTTATCCCTGAGGTGATAAAACCCTGCCTGCTTTGGATCAGCACCTTCCCTCAGTGCTGAGCTGAGAAATTCAGATTTCTGAGGGAGAAATGGAAGTTTTGAGTGGAAAGAGAACTGGGTTGTGAGGCCTGTGGGGCCTGGGCTGGGCTTTGAGGGATGGAGGCTTCCCAGTGCCCCTCATCCAAAAATCCAGGCTTTTGGGAAAGGTTTCTGATGAAAAATGAGAATTGTCTTTGGGTTACTTCATCCTTCAACTTCTTGGGGTTTTACAGTGTGGGGAATTCTGGCAAATTTTGATGTTATTCCCTACCAGGAGGGCCTGAGCAGGCTCTGGGCCATATTTTTTGGTGAAAATGATCTCCCTGAAGGCATCCCTGGTGGAGATTTTATAAAACCCTGCCTGCTTTGGATCAGCACCTTCCCTCAGTGCTGAGCTGGGAAATTCAGATTTGTGGGGGAGAAATGGAAGTTTTGAGTGGAAAGAGAGCAGGAGAAGCTGTGGGGGTTACAAGAAGAGCCCCAAATGTCTGTGGGAACACCTGGGTTAAGAAAGAAAATGTCCAGGGTGCGTTCCCTGCAAACCCCTCAGGATTTGGGATATTTCCAGGCAGATTTATGGGCTCTCTGGCACTCCATCCTCTTCAGGGACAAACTTTGGAACACTCAGCAAGATTCATTTATTTCTACATATTAAATAAAAGAGAGAAGGAGAGGAAAAGGAGTGTGACACCCACAGGGACAAGCAGCAGGGCGAGATTGAGGTAAGGAATTATCTGGGAATTTAGGGAAGGGCGGGAGCACACAGAGCAGGATTCTGCTGTGGGTTGGAACTCGTTGATCCCAGGAGGAACACGGGGACACCTCATGTGTCACATCCTCTGCTGGCAGGTGGCACCGGCGTGGCTGAACCTCACCCTGGCAGCGGGAGCTGGGCCTGGCTCACACACGGGGGATTTTTAGGGCCAGCAAGTGAAACCACCCGGTAAAGCGCCTCTGGGGGCTCGCTGATTTATGGAGGGCAGAAACAACATCCCTCCCCCGGTGCCACTTCACTTTTCATTCTGTATCTGCCCTAATTGCTGGGGACAGCTGGGGAAATGGCCCTGCAGCCCCCGAGGGGAGCGGGGCCACGAGGTCACGGTGCTGCGGGGACAGAGCCGCGTTCCCCGGGATCCGGAAAGTCAGGAAAGGGTGCCAGGAGATGGGATTTAAGCTCTGGCCCGACCCAAACCGCCCCACGGTTCCGTGGGTGGCTCTGTCACGGCTGGGGCACAGCGATGTCCCCAGGGTGGGTCACTCGTGGAGGGCGCGCCCGTGGGGTCCCCACGGGGCAGGACCAGCCCTGCCTCAGTTTCCCCGCGTGGAAAAGCCGGGATCATCCTTGGTGCCGGCCCCGGGGGTGGAACTGGGGGTGACAGGGAGGGAAATGCCGGGGTGCCCCCTCGGGGGTGCGGGGTGGAGGGGACAAGGCTGGGGACAGCTCGGGGTGGGGGTGACAGGGAGGGCAATGCCGGGTGCCACGCCGCTTTGAGCACCTCGGGGGTGCGGGTGGAGCGGGGACAGCCCAGAGCAGGGCTGGGGACAGCCCCGAGCAGGGCTGGGGACAGCTGCCACCTGGAGTGGGGGTGCCAGGGAGGGACAGAGCCTGTCTCTGCGCATCTCGGGGGTGCGGGCTGCGGTGAGGGACACGCCGCGACAGGGCTGGGGACAGCTGCCACTCACGGCGAGGGGGTGGCGGGGCCGGCTGCGGTCCCTACACCTTTAAAAGTCTCCTCACGTTGCGACGCTGATTATCCATTAACCGAGGCGAGCTCCCCTTCCTGGGGGCGGCGTTCGCAGCGAGCGCTGCCAGCAGGGCGGGCGGGCGGCCGCGCTGCCTTCCTCTCTTCCTTTCTCCCTTCTCCCTCCCTCCTCTCCCCCCTAACCCCCGCTGCCTCCTTATCAGCAATTCAGATTGCATGCAAATCTGCGCGCTTTCTTCCAGGGCCACGGCAGCGAGCGCCGAGCGCTTCTCGGCGGCTTCGGGGAGCCAGATCTCCACCTCCGCCTCCTCCTCCTCCTCCTCCTCCTCCTCCTCCTGGGATTTTCCTCCTTCTCCCCTCCCCTGCTCTCCCCTCCCCTCGCTCACTCCCTCCCTCCTCTCTTTCTTTCCTTCTTTTCACCTCCTGGAACAAAAGTGGCCCTTTCGGCTGCGCCAGCGCTGCCTGCGAGCGGGGCCGCTTTGTCTGCGGGGCACCGGCACCGGCACCGGCTCCGGGCCGCCCCCGGCACCGGGCCCATGGGCACCCCGCGGGCGGCCGCTGCCCGGCCGCTGCCGGCGCTGCTGGCCCTGGCAATGGCACTGGGATTGGGATTGGCGAGCTGCCCCGAGCGGGAGCTGGAGCGCAGGGAGGAGGAGGCCAACGTGGTGCTCACGGGCACGGTGGAGGAGATCATGAACGTGGACCCGGTGCACCACACCTACTCCTGCAAGGTAAAAACGCGGGGGCAACTTTCGCCCCGCGCAGGTTTTGGGGTGGAATCGGGGGTTTTAGGTTGCGGAGAGGCTCCCGCAGCAGTGGCCGGGGTTGTGCGGGGGGTGGGGAACCTCCAGAGGTTGCTTTTTATGGACATTTCCCTCTTTGGCTTTGGCGTGATGCGGAGCTGCCTCCCAACTTTCCGTGCCTGGCTGCTGGGAAGGTGCTGGGAGCCGCTCCTGCCTCCAGCCGCGGCTCGCTGTTTACTTTAGCAGCATCTCGAGTTCCTGCAGCCCGAGCTATTGTTTAACCACCAACCTGGCCTCGGGCTCTGGGGCTTTTTTATCTCCCCCCGAAGCTGAGAGACGCTCAAGTCCCGAGCAACCTGAAATCCCATCCGCCCGCTTGACAGAAAACGTGCCGGATGCCTTAACCCTTGCCAGGGCAGGGTTCTCGCTTGCAAGGACACGCTCTTCCCTTGCCTTTTCCTCTTCTCCCCGTTGCCCTCTTCCTCCCCAAAATTCCTGCTTTCTCTGCCTGCGGTTGGTGCCGAGCAGGGCCGGGGGCGATGCTTTGGTGGCAGAGGGGAAGGTGAACTTTCCCCGCGGTGTTCTGGAGCATCCCCCGAGCATCCTCCAGCCCCTGCCCGCCCAGCTGGTGCCCGGTGCCAGCTCCCAGCGCCCCCCGACCCATCTGCAGCTCGGCGAGGAGCCCCTCCAGGCGAGAGCAGGCACCGTCTGTTTGCGGAGTGTCTGGCACATCCTGGGTGCTCCGCGGAGAATTAATGAGCTGCTGCCAGCAGCCGCTGGCCTGTGGGGCACAGATGGATGTGGCCACCTGAGGCCGGCGCGAGGTTGCCACAGGAGGTGGCCCAGCGGTGCTGGTGGCGAGGCAGAAATGCCAGGGTGAGAAATAAATCCCTTTTCTCCCGCTGCAGACTCACAGTGAGGTGTCTGCCTGGCAGAAAATCATCTTGCAGCAGCAGGGCAGGACTCTGGGATGGGGAGAGCTGGGATACAAAAAGCTGGGATGGGGAGAGCTGGGATGTAGAGAGCTGGGATACGAAAAGCTGGGATGGGGAGAGCTGGGATGGGGAGAGCTGGGATGGGGAGAGCTGGGATAGGAAAAGCTGCCTGCTCAGCAGCTCTGCCTCTGCAAGGTGCAGTCCAGCCCCAGCTGGAGCAGCCAGGATTGGAATGGGGCTGTCGGTGGTGGCTTCCTGTGAAGCACGATCTGAATTCCTTAAACCGAGGAGGGAATCTCTTCCCTGCCTTTCCCTGAGCAGTGCGCGGGAGAGGTTTGTGCTGCTTGCTCTGGAGTTTGGGATTTTGCTCCTGCCCACTCCTGGTCTCGAGAGAGCACAGAAGGGCCAGGATGTACTCCTGAGAGACCATTCCAGCCTTGGAGCCGTGTAAAAGTGAAAGCAGGAAAGCTTTCATCCCATCCCATCCCATGGATCCCATCCCATCCCGGCAGTGCTGTGACATTCAGGAATTTTCATAGGACAGTGGTTCCCTGTTCCTTTCCCTGCCCATCAGCCCGTGCTGTGCCATTTTTAGTGGCATTTCACGGTGTCTTTGCAGGGAAAAAAAAAGCTTTGGAATGGGATTTGGGGTGTCCCAAGGACCTGGAAGCAGATAAATCCCCCATCACTGCAATGACTTGGGGATGTGCAGCTCTGCAGCAGCTCTTGGCTTCTTGCCCTCCTCAGATCTCCCAAAGTCTTGGAATTGTGTGGATTTTGCTGGGTTGGCCATCCCTGCGGTTTATTTTGTTGTTTTGTTTTGGTTTTGTTTTAAAACCAAAAATTTTAACCTAAATTCCAAGAGCAATTTGGGATTAAACCTGACCCCTGACTCCTGCTGTCCTTGCACTGCCCCTGGGGAGCTGGGAGAAATCCAGGATCTTGTGCCGAGGAAATTCCTGCCCCAATTCCTGCTCTCGCTGCTCCCCAGACCCCGCGGTTATCTCTTGTCGGGCTCTTCCTTATCAGCAGAGGAAAGGCGAGGGCCCAGCGGGTGTGGGGAGTTCCCTGGAGCCCACACCCAAAATCCCGAGTATTCCTGGAGCTGGGTGGTCCGGGAGGGAGCGGGCACGTGGGGATCTGTGAATTCCTTGCTGGGGCATTGTTCTTCCCAGCTCGGCTCCAAACCCTCCCAGCTGAGGGCTTCCATAGGCGCAGATAAGCACCGGCAGAAATGTGAAGTTCATGTTAGATAAACACCCCGAAATAGCTGCCAGCCCTTCCCGTGCTGCCAGGGGAGCTGGGGAGAGGAGGAACAGGCTGACAGAATTCCCAAAAAGTGGCTGCTGTGCTCTTTTTCCGAGGGATTTGACATTCGTGACTGCAGTTTCTGACTTTTCCCCCAAGCTGCTGCCGCTCCTCTGCGCTGGCATTGTCCCTTCCTGCTCCCAGGGCCCCCCGAAGTGCCTTTTCTGGGCTGTCCCGATGTTTAGCTGCTGTTTAGAGGATAAATCCAGGTTCTCTGAGCGCCGTAGGAAGCGTGGAAAAGGATGTGGATCCTGTTCCGGACAATGGAGCACAGATTTTGGGGGGGTTTTGTGGGAATCGCTGGGACCGGGGGAACGGGCAGGGAAAAGGCACCGAGAGAGACAAAAAAGGGGAGAGGAAAGGGTTGGAAGCAGAGCTGATTCTGGCTTTTATCTCCCAAAATTTCGTGGTGACCCAGTTCGGTGCGTCCCATCCCGAGTGACAGCTCCTCCAGAGGGGACTTTGCTCCTCACCCGGCTTCACAAAACCAAAGCTGGCAATGCCCGCCGCCTTTTCCTGGCAGGAATGTTCTGTACAGGTGCTGTCCCCTTCCTTCCCTATTATGGGATGCACCGCCCTGACACGTTGGAAAATCCTTTTATTTCTGGGGTTTTAAATTTCTTTTCCTGCCTTTAAAACACCCCCGTGCGAGGATCTGCCTGGATAAAGTTGTGGCCGCTCTTCCTCTGCCCCCGCGGAGTTTAAAATCCAGCGTTTTCTGCTCTCCCCGGAAAAACAGAGCGCTCCAGGGCAGGGTCCTCCTCCAAACAGGTCCCAGCCCAATTTTTTTCTTTCGCTGCCTTCCTTTTCCTCCCGATGCTCGCTGTCGCCGGTGAGTCAGCGGTGACAAAGTCTTAATTGTGCCGCGCTGATGAATGGGATGCCCTGCAGGTAATTGCCGGGGCTCTGGTGCCTGCACATCCATTCATTAGGGTGGGGAGGAGGCCGCCGGACTCTGATGTTTCTCGGGGAGTGCTGTGGCCTGGCTCGGAGCTGCCTGAGCGCAGCAGCCACGCCAATTAACGCCAATTAACGCCAATTCCCATCTGCCGCAGAGCTGGGGGAGAATTCACCTTTTTCCCTCCCAAAATGCGAGGTGTGAAAATGCCCCGCACGCTCCTTTCAGCGCCAGCCTCGGGCTGCGTTTTCTGCTGCTGGAGGAGGTTCCCCCCCTTTTTTTTCTCCTTTGTCTGGCTGGGTTTTTGCCCTGCTTTGCTGCTCGCCTCCTCCGGAGCCTGCCCTGCGGCTGGAGCAGCAGCAGCAGCAGGAGGTGGGGCTGCGGGAAGGTGTCTTGACTTGACTGCGGGGAGAGAGCGGCTCCAGCCCGGGGAGGAGGCTGGGGAGCAGCTGGGGAGGCAGGAGAGCTCTGGGAGCGCAGGATTGTGCCCTTCTCACCTTCCCCGAGCTCACCCGGGCTGTCCCGTGCGGCTTCCCGTGGGATCAGGGCCAGGGAGGCTCTTCCAGCCTCCTTCAGGGAGTCCTGGAATGGTTTGGGTCGGGAAGGAGCCGCAAGGAGCAGGGTCCGACTCTTGGCCCTGCACAAAAATTCCACCTGGCCATCCCTGGGAGCAGCTGGGGGAATGCAGTGCCCCACCACCCTCTGGGGGAAGGAAAGTTCCTGATCTCCATCCTGGCACAACTCCAGATGTTCCTTCAGGTCCTGTCCCTGCTCCCAGAGCAGAAATCAGAGCTGTCCCTCCTGAGGAAGCCTTTCAAGACCCTCTCATTCCATAATATCCTCGGGAAGTGCCGGTCCTGCTCCTTCCTCGCTCCGAGGGAGGAGGAGGAGGATGAGTGTGAGCAGGGCTTTTTTTAGTTAAACCCAACCAAATTTCCGGGAGGTTTCTACCCTCCCTGGTGGGATTTGGGGTTTAACCACGTGTTTCTCACCCAGCTGGGAGCTGGGTTTGTGCTGAGGGACGAAGGAGGAGAGAAAATTCCTCGGAGAGCTCAGAGCAGCCCCTCAGTGCCTTTTCAGGAGGCACAAAACTTTCTCTGTCCCCATCTCGCTGCCTGCCCAGCTGGATTTGGGCTGTGCAGGGAGGGACACATCCCCTGGAGGATTTATTCCGTGTTTTGGAGCTTTGGGGTGGCTCAGCCCCCCCGGGGACCCCCACCTTTCCTGCTGGAGGATAAACGGGGCTGTCCCGAGCTCTCCATGCCTGGGAGCAGCCGAGGCATGTGCGGCTCCAGAGGAGCTGTCACAGCCCTGTTTGCACCTGGACTGCTCCTGCAGCTCAGGTATGCGGCAGAGCAGGGCAGGCTGCAGTGCTTGCGATGATAATTGGGGTGATTTATTGCTCTTTTGGATGGCTGCGCTGCCTGCGAGCTCAGCCCCCTGCGAGCCCGGGGTCCTGCTCCCAATATTTCACCAGAAGGAGAAAGTGTGAGGAAAACAGGAGGGTGTGAGGGAGAGATAAACTCCTAAACTCGCTTCTTAACCTTGACTTGTGCCTGCAGGGCACAGGCAGTGCCGAGTTCATTCCCTTTTCCGGCCTGGCAGGTGGGGCTGGCGCTGAGCAGGACGCTCTGGCCCCGGCCCGTGGCTCCTGTGGCCGCAGGGAATGTGGGAATGACCCCGTTCCCGTCCTCCCAGTCCTGCCAGCGACACCGTGGAGGAGTTTGGCTCGAGCTCAGCCTGAACTTTGAAGCCTCTTTGATCGCGGCTGAAATTCTGGAGCTGAGGCTGCAAAAAAACCCCAATAAAAATTGCCAGATTGATGGTGGATCAGAGGATTTGCGTTCCCCGGAGCCCCCAGCGAGGTTTCAGTCCCTGGTTTGAACTCTGCAGCCTCAGATCCCGGCTGGGGACGCCGAGGGAGGGACGGGGAGGAATTTGGCACAGGGGAGAAGTCTCTGTGTCTGAACAGCCCCTCAGACACAGCTGGGACACCTGGAGGGCCACCGGGGCAGAGGCACCAAACTGGGAGGGGTCATTTTCCAGAGGGAAAAATCTGTCTGCCACCACAGGGCCACCACTCACTGCCAGGGCCACCAAACCTCACCAGGGCCACCAGTCCTTGTCTGCCAGGGCCACCAAACCTTGTCTGCCAGGGCCACCAAACCTTGCCAGGGCCGTCAGTCTCTGCCAGGGCCACCAGTTACGCCAGGGCCACCAGTCTCTGCCAGGGCCACCAATCCTCGTCCCCACCCGTTTGTGCCTCCTCCTGGCCCAGTCTGACTCTCCTGTGCCGTTTCTGGAGCCTCTCCCGTGGACGGGCGCTGCTCTCCGAGCCCCACAGCCTTTCCCAGTCGGGATTTCCAGCCCTTCCATGTCCCTTCCCAGGCTTTCCCTCCTCCCTTGGGCCGGGATTCCCTCCCCAGGCCGACTCTGTCGGGGAGGAGGGAGCTCTGTTCACTTTGCTCAGGGCTTTCCACACTTCTTGTGCCTTTTGGGCTTCTGGGATGGGCTCTGCTGGGAGGTTCTGCCAGCCCTGGGGGGCCTGGGACAGCACCAACAAAAACTGGGGAGCCAGGGTGGGCATGGGGAACCAGGGTGGGATTGGGGGTCCAGGGTGGGAATGGGGGTCCAGGGTGGGCATGGGGAACCAGGGTGGGATTGGGGGTCCAGGGTGGGCATGGGGAACCAGGGTGGGAATGGGGAACCAGGGTGGGAATGGGGAACCAGGGTGGGATTGAGGAACCAGGGTGGGCATGGGGAACCAGGGTGGGCATGGGGAACCAGGGTGGGAATGGGGGTCCAGGGTGGGATTGGGGGTCCAGGGTGGTATTGGGGGTCCAGGGTGGGCATGGGGAACCAGGGTGGGATTGGGGGTCCAGGGTGGGAATGGGGGTCCAGGGTGGGAAAAGAGGAGCCCAGAGATGGAAAAGGGAAGCCCAGAGAGGGAAAATGGGAGCCCAGAGACAGAAAAGAGGAGCCCAGAAGGGCAAAGAACAGCTGAGGAAGGGGAAAAGTGGAGCCCAGAGAGGGAAATGAGAGCTCAGGGAGGGAAAATGAGGAGCCCAGGAAGAGAAATGGGAGCCCAGGAAGGGAAAATGGGAGCTCAGAGATGGAAAATGGGAGCCCAGGGAGGGAAAATGGGAGCCCAGGGATGGAAAATGGGAGCCCAGGGAGGGAAAATGGGAGCCCAGGGAGGGAAAATGGGAGCCCAGAGATCGAAAATGGGAGCCCAGGGAGGGAAAATGGGAGCCCAGGGAGGGAAAATGGGAGCCCAGGGAGGGAAAATGGGAGCCCAGGAAGGGAAAATGGGAGCTCAGGAAGGGAAAATGGGAGCCCAGGAAGGGAAAATGGGAGCCCAGGGAGGGAAAATGGGAGCCCAGGGAGGGAAAATGGGAGCCCAGGGAGGGAAAATGGGAGCCCAGGGATGGAAAATGGGAGCCCAGAAATGGAAAATGAGAGCCCAGGAAGGGAAAATGGGAGCCCAGAGATGGAAATGTGAGCCCAGGAAGGGAAATGAGGAACCCACAAAGCACAACAAGCCGCTGAGCTCTCCCCTCCCACCACCAGGTGCGGGTCTGGCGCTACCTGAAGGGCAAAGACATCGTGACCCACGAGATCCTGCTGGACGGGGGCAACAAGGTGGTGATCGGGGGCTTCGGGGACCCCCTGATCTGTGACAACCAGGTGGCCACGGGCGACACGCGCATCTTCTTCGTCAACCCCGCCCCGCAGGCGCTGTGGCCCGCGCACCGCAACGAGCTGATGCTCAACTCCAGCCTGATGCGCATCACCCTGCGCAACCTGGAGGAGGTGGAGCACTGCGTGGAAGGTGAGGCTGCACCTGCCTTTGGGGGGTTTGGGGGGTTTTGGGGGGTTTTGGGGGGGTTTTGGGGGGTTTTCATGGATCTCTCCTGGCATTTTCATGGGTTTTTCCTGGTATTTTCACAGGAGTTTCCTGGAATTTTCACAGGAATTTCCTGGAATTTTCATGGGTTTCTCCTGGCATTTTCCTGGGATTTTCCTGGGATTTTCTTGGCATCTTTATGAGCTTCTCCTCTCATTTTCCTGGCCTTATCCTGGGATTTTCCTGACATTTTCACAGGATTTTCCTGGCATTTTCCTGGCCTTTTCCTGGGATTTTCCTGGCATTTTCACAGGATTTTCCTGACATTTTCACAGGATTTTCCTGACATTTTCACAGGATTTTCCTGACATTTTCACAGGATTTTCCTGACATTTTCACAGGATTTTCCTGGGATTTTCCTGGCCTTTTCCTGGGATTTTCCTGGCCTTTTCCTGGGATTTTCATGGTGTTGCCAGCTCTGCCGGATGCCCCTAGCTGAGTGGGGGTGGGGGATGAGGGCTGTCCCGCTGGTTTGGCTGTGTTTGGGGTGGGTGGGGCCAGGCTGGGCCTGGTGGCACTGATTTGGGGTCAGTGGGTGATGATTTAAGATCGTCCTGCACTTCTCTGGTGTTTGGGGTTGGTCTGTGAGCTCCTGGACAGGTGATTTAGGATCATCCTGCATTCCCTGTGTGTTTGGGGTCCTCACATCAGGCTGTGGGCTCCTGGACAGGTGACTTAGGATTATCCTGCAATTTTCTGGGTGTTTGGGGTGGGTCACGTTGGTTTATGGGCTCCTGGACAGGTGATTTAGGATCATCCTGCATTCCCTGTGTGTTTGGGGTCCTCACACCAGGCTGTGGGCTCCCAGGGTCAGACACTGCTGGGTGTGCTGTGATTTAGGATCATCCTTTAGCTTTAGGGAGCCCCCAAAGGGAACAGGGAGCCCCCTTTGCTGAGCGTGTCCCAAAAGCAGAGGATAAACAGGAGCAGGAATGCAGGAATTCTGCTGGGACACAAAAATCCAGGATTGGCTCCCTCCTCCCTTGGATCTGCAGCAGGGGAGGCCACAGCCCCTTTTCCCAGCTGGGAATTCTGATAGGGGAATGCCCCACATCCCCTTTTCCCATCTGGGAATTCTGATAGGGGAATGCCCCACATCCCCTTTTTCCATCTGGGAATGCCCCCACATCCCCTTTTCCCATCTGGGAATTCTGATAGGGGAATGCCCCACATCCCCTTTTTCCATCTGGGAATGCCCCCACATCCCCTTTTCCCATCTGGGAATTCTGATAGGGGAATGCCCCACATCCCCTTTTTCCATCTGGGAATTCTGATAGGGGAATGCCCCACATCCCCTTTTTCCATCTGGGAATGCTGACAGGAATGCCCCACATCCCCTTTTTTCCATCTGGGAATGCTGACAGGAATGCCCCACATTCCCTTTTTCCAGCTGGGAATGCCCCCACATCCCCTTTTACCATCTGGGAATGCTGACAGGAATGCCCCACATCCCCTTTTTCCAGCTGGGAATGCTGACAGGAATGCCCCACATCCCCTTTTTCCAGCTGGGAATGCTGACAGGAATGCCCCACATTCCCTTTTTCCAGCTGGGAATGCCCCACATCCCCTTTTTCCAGCTGGGAATGACCCCGCTCTTGGGTCAGCAGCTCAAGAGAGCCCCGAGTGGTGCTTGGGAGAAGAAAGGAGATTTTTTTTTATCCCAAGGATGAAAAAATGGGCTATAAATATAAAATATCTACAAAAATATCCATTAGAATTCCGTAACACCCTCAGGAAGTGCCGGTCCTGCTCCTTCTCGCTCCGAGGGAGGAGGAGGATGAGTGTGAGCGGGGATTTTTGAGTTTAACCTGAGCGAATTTCGGGGAGGTTTCTGCCCTCCCTGGTGGGATTTGGGGTTTTACCAGGTGTTTCTCACCCAGCTGGGAGCTGGGTTTGTGCTGAGGGATGAAGGAGGAGAGAAAATTCCATGGAGATCTCGGAGCAGCCTCGCAGGAGCTGAGGATCCCACAGGGAGAGGGGCTCCTCTCCGGGAACCGCGGTGCCGGGACGGGGTGGAGGGTGCGGACTGCGATGGGAAATCTCGGCTGGATACCAGGAAAAAATCCTTCCCTGTCAGCTGGGGAGGCTCTGGAAGTCAAAATTCCATGGATTGCCCATCCTGGAAGCACCCAGGGCCAGGCTGGCCGGGGTTTGGAGCAGCCTGGGGTGAGGAAGGTGTCCCTGCCCACGATGATCCTCAGGGTCTTTTCCAGCCCAAACCATTTCATGGTGTCCCTCCAGGCCCTCGGGAGATGAGGAGGGATCAGGATCCGTGGATTTGCTGTAGGGTTGGGACAGGTGGCTGGGGCTGTCTCCAACCCTCCCCTCCCATCCAGCGTTTTTTGGGAAGGTTTCTGTTGTGCTGGGCAGGTCTGAGCTCCGAGCTCAAATTCCAAATCCACGGGGAAAAAAGGGAATTCTCCTCCTTCCCCGCCCTGTGCCAGCAGAGGATTCCTCCTGGCGCTTCCTGGGCTCGTTTCCTGCAGATTCTGTCCCTCCAAATGTGCACTTCCCTCTCCCCCAGGATGCTCCTGCCCTGGCAGGTGGGCTGGGATGGGAATACCAGGATGGGAAAGGCTGGAAAACCACCCAGAGCCCGCCCTGTGCTGGAGCTGATCGCTCTGAGCCGCTGGAATTGTGAGAAACCCCAAAGCCAGGGACTCCCAGGGAGCTCCAGGTGCTGCTCAGGGTTCTCAGTTTGCCATCCATCATTCCCACTTTTCCTGGGAAAGCCATTTTGGGGGTCGTACTCCAGGGATTTCCTGCTCTTCCCACACTTTGGGAGCCCCATTCTCATCGTGTTGTTCCCCTCCTGAGCTCTCTGTAGCCTCCTCCAGCCCACCTGGCTCCTGCAAAACCGAGTCTAACCCGGCCTGAGGAGCTGCTCCTGCCCCTGGGAACCATTCCCGAGCTCCCAGGCCGGGAATTCTGCTCCAGGACCGGTTTCCCATGGGCTCCTTGCAGGAGGCTTCAAAGCAGAGCTGCTCTTTGCTGCACTTTGGAGTTTCCAAACAAACCTTGGAGGGCTTTTTGCAGAAGGAATTGGAGGAATTGGAGGCAGCTGAGTGGAAAAACACAAATGTTTGGGAGTTCAGCCTCGTGTCCTGTTGCTCCAGCCTGGAAAAATCCCAGACATCCGAATCTTGTCAGTGAGGGGAGGGCAGGCCAGGGCGGCTCTGGGAGACAGCTCAGGTTGGACTGGGAGCAGAGGGATTGCAGAGGCTCAAGTGGGCAGGAAAGGCTCCAGCAGAGTTCTGAAGACCAGGAGGGGCCTGGAGGGGAATTCTGGGGGGCTCAGGGGCAGAGGAGCAGCTCTGGGCCAGCTCTGGGACACCAGGAACAGCTCTGGGACACCAGGAGCAGCTCTGGGCCAGCTCTGGGACACCAGGAGCAGCTCTGGGGCAGGTTTGGAACACCAGGAGCAGCTCTGGGGCAGGTTTGGAACACCAGGAGCAGCTCTGGGCCAGCTCTGGGACACCAGGAGCAGCTCTGGGGCAGGTTTGGAACACCAGGAGCAGCTCTGGGGCAGGTTTGGAACACCAGGAGCAGCTCTGGGGCAGGTTTGGGACACCAGGAGCAGCTCTGGGGCAGGTTTGGGACACCAGGAGCAGCTCTGGGGCAGGTTTGGAACACCAGGAGCAGCTCTGGGACACCAGGAGCAGCTCTGGGGCAGGTTTGGAACACCAGGAGCAGCTCTGGGGCAGGTTTGGGACACCAGGAGCAGCTCTGGGACACCAGGAGCAGCTCTGGGGCAGGTTTGGAACACCAGGAGCAGCTCTGGGGCAGGTTTGGGACACCAGGAGCAGCTCTGGGGCAGGTTTGGAACACCAGGAGCAGCTCTGGGACACCAGGAGCAGCTCTGGGGCAGGTTTGGGACACCAGGAGCAGCTCTGGGGCTGCTTTGGGACACCAGGAGTGGCTCTGGGATTTTCTGGGAACAGTGTGGGGTTTTGGGGTGCTGCTGTGACCACAGGTGAGGAGCATTTGAAATTCTGCTCCATGAAAAAAAGCTCAGGATGTGCTGCAGGTGCTCCAGAGGTGGAAAAAAGTCCCTTTTAATGGAACTGCAGCCAGTCCAGAGCCCTCCCCTGGAAGGAGGGCTGCACTTTCCCGAAGTTTCTCCTCACATTTTTCTCCTGGTTTCATCCCTGAGGAGCAGCCCAGGCACCGTTTCCATCCCAGGCTCTTCCCGAGGGATTCCAGGGGCTCCTGTCAGCCTGGGAATCTCAGCTCTGGCTGTGCTCTCCTCCTTCCCACCCCTGGAATTCCTTCCAGCCCTGGCACCTCCCTGTGCTCCTCAGCAGGGAGGGAGGGGGTTCCTGTGAGGGTTTGCCCTCCAAAAAGGGTTTTTTTTCCTTTCCTTCCTCCTGTTCTGTTTTGTATCCGAGATAACGAGAGCAGAACCATCACCTCCGTCCCAGCAGGGGCAGAGCTCCAGCAGCTGGGAAATGTCCCTGTCCCCATCCCTGTCCCCATCCCTGTCCTCTCTGTGTCCCCATCTCTGTCCCTGTCCTGTCCCCATCCCTGTCCCTGTTCTGTTCCCATCCCTGTCCGCATCCCTGTCCCTGTCCTGTCCCTCTTCTGTCCCCATCCCTGTCCCCATCCCTGTCCCCATCCCTGTCCCTGTTCTGTCCCCATCCCTGTCCCCATCCCTGTCCCCATCCCTGTCCCCATCCCTGTCCCTGTTCTGTTCCCATCCCTGTCCCCATCCCTGTCCCTGTCCTGTCCCCATCCCTGTCCTGTCCCTGTCCCCTCCCTGTCCCATCCCTGTCCCTGTCCTGTCCCATCCCTGTCCCTGTCCCATCCCTGTCCTGTCCCCATCCTTGTCCTGTCCCATCCCTGTCCCCTCCCTGTCCCCATCCCTGTCCCATCCCCCGGGTGCCTTCCCTCGCTCCCTGCCGTGGCAGGAACACAAACGCTCCCGGTGCCGGTGGCAGGAGCAGGGAGGCTCCATTTGTTTAGCAAATTCCTGTGGAATTTTAATCCGGAGTGGGAGGCTGTGGCTCTGGGAAGGCTCCTCTGGCCCTGCTCGGGCACATCCCGCGGCGCTTCCCTGCGGGATCGGCTCGGGAGCTGCACGTCCAGTCTGTCCCTACTGCCCAGGAGCCCTGCATTTCCCAGTTTCCCCCTGTCCAATATCCCTGGATTTCCCGGTTTCCCCCTGTCCAATATCCCTGCACTTCCCGGTTTCCCCCTGTCCAATATCCCTGCATTTCCCGGTTTCCCCCTGTCCAATATCCCTGCATTTCCCGGTTTCCCCCTGTCCAATATCCCTGCACTTCCCGGTTTCCCCCTGTCCAATATCCCTGCATTTCCCGGTTTCCCCCAGTCCAATATCCCTGGATTTCCCAGTTTCCCCCTGTCCAATATCCCTGCACTTCCCGGTTTCCCCCTGTCCAATATCCCTGCACTTCCCGGTTTCCCCCTGTCCCCTCTCCCTGCCCTTCCCGCGTTCCCCCTGTCCAATATCCCTGCATTTCCCGGTTTCCCCCTGTCCAATATCCCTGCATTTCCCAGTTTCCCCCTGTCCAATATCCCTGCATTTCCCAGTTTCCCCCTGTCCAATATCCCTGCACTTCCCGGTTTCCCCCTGTCCAATATCCCTGGATTTCCCGGTTTCCCCCTGTCCAAAATCCCTGGATTTCCCAGTTTCCCCCTGTCCAGAATCCCTGGAATTCCTGGTTTCTCCCGCCCTCCGTCCCTGCCCGTGCTGTGTTTGCAGAACCTGTCCTGGCACGGATCCTGCCCTGCCAGCCTGGAATTCCAGCAATGCCCCCTGGAGCGCTCCAGGATCCCGGGCAGCCTCCCCTGGGATCCTGCCAGCAGCTCCCGGCCGCTTCCCGGCCTCTTCCAGGGAATCCGGGCAGTGCCGGAGCTCGCCCAGGGCTGCCAGGGGAATTCTGGGGAGGCGCCGCTGGTGCCATTCCAGGGAATTTGGGCAATTTCCCGGGATGTGAGGAGATTATCAGGAAGGCACCGCTGGTGCCTCAATTCCAGGGAATTTGGACAATGCCAGAGCTCGCCTAGGGCTGGGAGGGGAATTTTGGGGAGGCACCACTGGTGCCTTTTCCAGGGAATTTGGGCAATTTCCAGGCGTGTGAGTGGGATATTGGGGAGCCTCGCTTTGGACTTTTCCAGGGAATTTGGGCAATTTCCAGGAAAATGAGGACATTATCAGGAAGGCACTGCAGATGCCTGAATTCCAGGGAATTTGGGCAATTCCAGAGCTCACCGAGGGGTGCAGGGGGAATACTGGGGAGGCACCTGCCTTTCCAGAGCTGCTTTTTTCGGATGTTTTTCCCTGAATCCCAGATTTTGGGCTGTGCTGGCAGTGGGGAACAGCTGCCCTGCGGTTTTCCCAAGGCTCGAGCAGCCGTGCCCTCCATGGAAATGGAATTCTTTCCCGCTCATCCCCCGGATGTGTCCCGTGGCGAGGTTTGTTTGGGGTTTTATCTCCCGTGGCCCATCTTTGTTTTGGAGCCGCTCAGTGGAACATCAAAGGCTGGATTTTTCCACCCACTTGCTTGGGAAAACACGGGACACGGGGCAGGGATTGGGCCCAGGGCAGATTTTTGGGTCCAGAGAGACCTTTTTGGATCCAGGCTGATTTGGGATCCAGGCTGATTTGGGATCCAGGCTGATTTGGGATCCAGGGCTGGTTTGGGATCCAGGGCTGGTTTGGGATCCAGGGCTGGTTTGGGATCCAGGCTGTTTTTGGATCCAGGCTGTTTTTGGATCCAGGCTGTTTTTGGATCCAGGCTGGTTTGGGATCCAGGCTGGTTTGGGATCCAGGGCTGGTTTGGGATCCAGGGCTGGTTTGGGATCCAGGGCTGGTTTGGGATCCAGGGCTGGTTTGGGATCCAGGGCTGGTTTGGGATCCAGGCTGGTTTGGGATCCAGGGCTGGTTTGGGATCCAGGGCTGGTTTGGGATCCAGGGCTGGTTTGGGATCCAGGCTGGTTTGGGATCCAGGCTGGTTTGGGATCCAGGGCTGCTCTTTTGAGTCCAGATCATTTTTTGGGTCCAGAGCTGCTTTAGGTTCAGAGCTGCTTTATGGTTCTTTGGGAATGACTGGAGCAGGTTCTTTGGGAATGACTGGAGCAGGTTCTTTGGGAATGATGGGAGCAGGTTCTTTGGGAATGACCGGAGCAGGTTCTTTGGGAATGATGGGAGCAGGTTCTTTGGGAATGACCGGAGCAGGTTCTTTGGGAATGACCGGAGCAGGTTCTTTGGGAATAACCAGAGCAGGTTCTTTGGGAATAACCAGAGCAGGTTCTTTGGGAATGATGGGAGCAGGTTCTTTGGGAATGATGGGAGCAGGTTCTTTGGGAATGATGGGAGCAGGTTCTTTGGGAATGATGGGAGCAGGTTCTTTGGGAATGACCGGAGCAGGTTCTTTGGGAATGATGGGAGCAGGTTCTTTGGGAATGACCGGAGCAGGTTCTTTGGGAATGACCGGAGCAGGTTCTTTGGGAATAACCAGAGCAGGTTCTTTGGGAATAACCAGAGCAGGTTCTTTGGGAATGATGGGAGCAGGTTCTTTGGGAATGACCGGAGCAGGTTCCTCGGGAGCCATCGGGGCTGGCACTGCTGAGCCTGGCAGGACGTGCCAAGGTGCCCTGGCAGTGCTGGCCTGGAGAGCCTGTGTGGGCCAGGATCCCACTTCCATGGCTTTGGATGTTTTCCCTGGATTGTGAGGGATGGATTTGAGACCTGAGAGAATACCGGGGCCCCAGCGCTGCTCCCTCAGCACCCTCTGTGTCCTGGGATGGGATGGGCTGGGCTGGGCTGGGCTGGGCTGGGCTCAGCTCAGCTCCCTGTGGCAGCTCTGAGCTCTGGGCAGTTTTTCCATGAGGTTTTCCTGCTGAATCTGCCGCTGTTGTGAGCCTGGGATTCCCGTGCAAGCCAGGACACCCCGCTGGCAGCAGCTTCCTCGGGAAGCCTGGCAGGATGTTCTGCAGGAGCCACCTCTGGTGTGGCTCAGGGAAAACTTCCCCGAGTTGATCCATGTGGTTTTCCCTTTCCGAAGAGCTTGGTTTTGCCCTCCCTGAGTATTTGGAATTCCCATCCCTTGGGAATGGAGCTGTCTTGCCTCCTTGTCCTCCACAGGCTCTGACCTCGCTGAGGGATGTTCCTCCCTGCTCCAGGGCAGCTCCAGCCCAGCTCCCATTCCCGGATTTATTTCCTAACAAACCTCAGGAGGGATTTCTGGAGGGCACAGGGACACATTCCTGGGATGGCTGCCTCGGACACACAGAGCCAGGCTCCTGCTCTGCCTCCCCAGGAGCGGCTCAGGGAAGGAGCTGGAGCTTCCCTGCTGCCGGGCTGGAGTGGGATGAAGCTTCTTTGGGATGCAGCACCGGGAATCTGGCAGGGTTTCAGGAGCAAAGTGCCTTGGACACCACAGGATTCTCCCACTTGGAAGTGACGGATAAAAACTGCTGGGAGCTTTGGGATGCCTGGGAGCAGCTCGGGATTGAGAATTCCCACCCAATTCCATTAAACTCTGCATCCCAGAGCTTCCTGCTGCCCCCTGTGATCCCCTGGGTGCTGCTGAGGCTGAGGAGAGCCCTGGAGCTGCTGCTGGCCAGGCCCCAGTTCCAAGGAAATTGCCAGAAATCCCAGCTGGAATTGTCTTCCCAGCCCGCTCATTTCTCCCAGACAGCACCTGCTCAGACTCCAGCCCTGCTCGGGCTCGGCACTTGTCCTTTCCTTGCTCCAGGGAGCTTTCCCAGCCTCTGCATTCCCTCCATCCCAGATTCTCCTTTTCCGTGGAGTTTTTGTCCTTCAGGCTGGGAAAAGGAGGAGTGGAGGGACCCAGAAGGGAAGAGAGGGGTGGGAAACTCCTGCTGCTGCAGCCTGGGGATTATCCCTCCTCCTTCTCCTCCTCCTCTGGGGTCACCAGGAGCACTGGGGGCACTGGGAATACCGGGAGCACTGAAGGCAACGGGGGCACTGGAGGCACTGGGAGCACTGGGAGCAGCAGGCCCTGCTGTTTCCATGGCCCCTGCAGCATTAGCAGCAGGAGCTGCAGCAGCAGCATTAGCAGCAGGAGCTGCAGCAGCAGCAGCAGCAGCAGGAGCTGCAGCAGCAGCAGGAGCAGCAGGAGCTGCAGCAGCAGGAGCAGCAGGAGCTGCAGCATTAGCAGCAGGAGCTGCAGCAGCAGCATTAGCAGCAGGAGCTGCAGCAGCAGCATTAGCAGCAGCAGCAGCAGCAGCAGGAGCTGCAGCAGCAGCAGGAGCAGCAGGAGCTGCAGCAGCAGCAGGAGCAGCAGGAGCTGCAGCAGCAGGAGCAGCAGGAGCTGCAGCATTAGCAGCAGGAGCTGCAGCAGCAGCATTAGCAGCAGGAGCAGCAGCATTAGCAGCAGGAGCTGCAGCAGCAGCATTAGCAGCAGGAGCTGCAGCAGCAGCATTAGCAGCAGGAGCTGCAGCAGGAGCAGCAGGAGCTGCAGCAGCAGCATTAGCAGCAGGAGCTGCAGCAGCAGGAGCTGCAGCAGCAGTGTGTGAGCAGCGCCGCTCCATCCCCAGGGGGAGGATGTTGAACATTCCAGGCGTGGGAACCCTTTGGAGAAACTCTGGAATCCGTCCCGGCGCAGGCACCGGGCGAAGGGGAAGCAGAGGAGGGGACCCTGGGGACCCTCTGGCCACCACATCTGCGGTGATGAGACAAAACACCCGGCTCCAAATCCCGTTCCTCGGGCACGATCCCGTTTTTCACAGCCTTTGGCTCCGTTTTCCAGCGGGGATTTTTCCTGAGAGCTCTGACCCCGTGCCCTGGGCTCTGCAGGCCGGACACTTCCCAGCTGTCCGTCCGTCCTGAGGGCTCCCAGGGGGTGGAAAAGGCTGGAATGCGGAGCTGTGAGCTGGGAATGGCGGCGTGGGGGAGCTCCGGGTGCCGATCCCGGAATGCAGGCTGCGGGTGGCGCGGGCACAGGGCTGGGAAGAGGCGCAGCTCGGCTCTGGAATGGCTGGAGAACGGAGAATTGGCTCTGCCGGATCATTCCAGCCACGTGTAATGAGGAAAGCGGGGAAATTGAGGTTGGGCATGGGGAAGAAATCCTTGCCTGTGAGGGTGGCGAGGGCCTGGCACAGGTTATCCCGTGGATTCCCCATCCCTGGAAGTGTGCAAGGGCAGGCTGGAGGGATCTGGGATAACGGGAGGTGTCCCTGCCCATGGCACAGGATGGGGCTGAGCCGTGCCGCGATCCCAAAGCTCCAGGCAGCCGAAATCCCCGGAGCAGCTGCTGGGACCGCGCTCCGGGGTGGCCAAACCCAGCGAGCGCCGTTCCCGGGCCCAAATCCGCGCTACGTGGGAATCGGCACCCGGAACCCGCTGGAATTTGTTCGGGACAAGCCTGGGTGGGCGGAGGGGGTGCAGTGGGGTCCCTCCGTGGGGAAGGGGCTGCAGAGGGGACACCTGGGGACGAGCTGTGGCTCTCCAGGCACTCGTGTTTCCCTGGATAACGGAGGGGCAGGACTCCTGGTGAGTCCCTGGCTGGGGAATCGCACCTGGGATGCTGCTGGGAGCAGTGGGCGGCGCTGGGATCCCCGTCCCCCCTTCCCTGGCCGGGCAGAGCCGGCACATTCCTGGCCCCGGGCTTCAAAGGCTGTTTCTGGATAACAGAGCCGGCAGCCCTGGCAACCCTGGCACGGCCCTGGCAGCAGCTGCTGCTGCGCCCGCCCGGCACAGGAGCCTCCCCCGCTCCTGCCGGGACCCCACTGCCCCCCCGGCCTCTGCTTTTGGGCTCAATCATTCTGCTGGGGGCGTTTCAGTCTCTTGGGGGTCAATCTTTGCCCTTGGGGGGCTGCAAATTTATTGGGTGACCCCCTGATCTAGGAGGCTGCAGATTTTGGGATGAATCTTTTGGGGGTGAAGATTCTTGGGGTGAATCTCTGGAAGCTGCAGATTTTGGGGTGAATCTTTTGGGGCTGCAGATTTTTTGGGTGAATGTTTGGGGGGTGGCTGCAGCTTTTTTGGGGGAATCTCTTCCCTGAGGGGCTGCAGCTCTTGGGGTGAATTTCTGGGGGCTGCAGATTTTGGGGTGAATTTCTGGAGGGAATTTCAGTTTGTTGTGGGTGAATCTTTGCCTTGGGAGGCTGCAAATTTATTGGGTGACCCCTGATCTAGGAGGCTGCAGATTTTTGGGGTGAATCTCTGGGGGTTGCAGATTTTGGGGGCTGCAGGTTTTTGGGGGGATATCTCTTCCACTGAGGGGCCTCAGCTTTTTTAGGGTGCCCCCCTGCTCTGGAGGATGCAGCTTTTGGGGTGAATCTTTGCCTTGGGAGGCTGCAAATTTATTGGGTGCCCCCTGATCTAGGAGGCTGCAGATTTTTGGGGTGAATCTCTGGAGGCTGCAGCTTTTGGGGGCTGCAGATATTTGGGGGTGGCCCCCTGCTCTGAAGGGCTGAACCTTTTGGGGTGAATCTTTGGGGGGTGGCTGCAGCATTTTGGGGGGGAATCACTTCCCTGAGGGGCTGCAGCTTTTGGGGTGAATCTCAGGGGGCTGCAGATTTTTGGGGGTGGCACCCTGCTCTGAGGGATGCAGCTTTTTGGGATGAATCCTTGTTCTGGGTGAATTTCAGTTTGTTGCGGGTGAATCTTTGCCCTGGGGGGCAAAAAAGTTTAT
Organism: Pseudopodoces humilis; assembly: GCF_049639895.1. Lineage (NCBI taxonomy): Eukaryota > Metazoa > Chordata > Aves > Passeriformes > Paridae > Pseudopodoces > Pseudopodoces humilis. The sequence continues at coordinate 6,244,380 of NC_142223.1, read as the reverse complement.
TGGGTGACCCCTGATCTAGGAGGCTGCAGATTTTGGGGCGAATCTTTGCAGGGTGGCTACAGCTCTTTTTAGGGAAATCTCTTCCCTGAGGGACTTCTGATTTTTGGGGTGAATCTCTGGGGGGTGGCTGCACCTTTTTTTTGGCTGGGGAATCTCTTCCATGAGGGGCTGCAGCTTTTGGGGTGAATCTCTGGAGGCTGCAGCTTTTTAGGATGAATCCTTGTTCTGGGGGAATTTCAGTTTGTTCTGGGCGAATCTTTGCCCTGGGGGGCAAAAAAGTTTATTGGGTGATCCTCTGATCTAGGAGGCTGCAGATTTTGGGGTGAATCATTTGGTGTTGCAGATTTTGGGGTGAATCTCTGGGGGCTGCAGCTTTTGGGGTGAATCTCGGGGGGCTGCAGCTTTTGGGGTGAATCTCTGCTCTAGGGGAGGGGGCTGCAGCTCGTTTGGGAGGAGCAGGGCCGGGCCCTTTTCCTGAGCAGGATTTTCCCAGGTCTGATCCAGCTGTTTTCCCTGTGTTTTTTTCCATGTGCTGCCCTGTCCCCTGCGGATTGTGGATTATTCATTAGGTAAGAACATCCTTCCTCTCCTCTTTTGGACGGAAAATGGGGCAGGGGAGGCCACACGAGGATGCTTTGTGTGATTCCCGAGTTGTGTGGGAGGATTCCTTGGATCTGCCTCTTCCTTGGAGCTCCCCTGGGCAGGTGGCACGGAGGGGACGGGAAGAGCTCGTCCCTTTTGTCCCCTGCCATGATAAAACCCCTCTCTCCCCGCTGGATAAAAATTCCCTGAAGCTCAGGGATCACAGGGATCCGCTTGTACTGGAAAGGGAGGTGTGAACTTCCTGCCCAGCACTCCCTGAGAATTCCCTCCTGGAAAACAAACCCCACGTGGCTTTGGGATTTATGGAGCCCTCTCCAAATCCTCAGGGTCACTTGGTCAAGTGGGGTAAATTGGGAGAGCTTTGCCCAAGGCTGTGACACTTAATTAACTCCAGGCTCTGCCACAGTGCCGTGGGAAACCTGAGCCTGGCCCCACAACCTCTGGAGAGCTGGGAAGGGACTGGGAAGGGGCTGGGAAGCGAAGGGTGCAGGAACAGCTCCCAGAAAAGGGTTGGGTGGCCTTGGTGGAATTTTAAGGGCAGTAAAAGCAGCTCCAGCCTTTATTTTTTACAGTTTTCTTTATGATTTATGATGGTTTCCTTAGGCTAGTCCATAAGTTATTCCTTAGGTTATTCCATCGATTATTCCTCAGTTATTCCTTAGGTTATTCCATCGATTATTCCTCAGTTATTCCTTAGGTTATTCCATAGATTATTCCTCAGTTGTTCCTTAGGTTATTCCTCAGTTATTCCTCGGTGGGTTGGAGGAGGCAGAGCTGAGGGATTGGTGCTGGAATCAGGCAGGAATGGGATGAGCAGGATGATGGAGAAGGATGCAGGATGTTACTTCGAGATCTCCATGAAACAATTCCAAGGGAATTTTCTCCGGAATGAAATCCTGGGAAGGGAGGCAGCTGCCCTACATGGGACTCTGGCAATGGCAATTCTCCAAAGGGAGAGGGAATGAATGTTAATGGAATCTTGAAAGACTTTAAATTTTCATGTTCCCGTCAATTATTCAGGACAGCGGAAAAGCGACTTTAAAGAGCAAAGGAAAGGGAGAGGCCACTCGGATTCCTGGAGGGGATCTGCATTTTGCTCCAGCACGGGGACACGGGGACGTTCAAAAAGCTCTGGTGCCGGGGAGGAGGGATTTTGGGAAGTTGGGATGCACTGGGGCAGGGCAGAGGGAACGTGGGCTGGCAGAATTCCCGGTGGGAGCTGATCCCGTTCAGTTTTAGCATCACCACATCCGTGCCCGCAGCAGGAGGCATTTGGGGGTCTCCGTGCTGGGAACGCCGAGGCAGGGATGAATCCTGGCCTGGGACACCATTGCCAATTCCTGACCTGGGAAGGGGTTTGGGGGATCCTGGAGCCCCACGTCCCGGTGGGATAACCCCTCCTGAGCCCCAGCCGGGGGATCCGTGTGGGATCGGGGCCGGGAGTGTTTGGTGGGAGCTGATCCCAGCCGGGGCTCTCCGTGCCGGAACGGTGGAGCAGGGATCCAGCCCGGCTCCGTCCCCCGCTCCTGAGCCGCGGCTTTGCGGGGATCCCGGAGCCTCTGGCACAGCTTTTCCTGGGAGCAGCCCGGCTCCTGCCGTCCCCATCTGTGCGCGGGGCTCTCGCTGTCCCCGGCGCGCTGCTCCGGCCTTGCCTCCCTCCGCGGCCGCCCCGCCGCTGCTCGGGGGCTCGGCAGCACAAACGGGGCTTTGATTCCCGCTGCTGGGAGCTGCCAGGCCTGGCTCCCTTCCCAGGAACCAGCGCCGGGCCCCACAGAAGCGCCCTTTGTGCGATCCGGGGCTGCGCTGGGGCCGGGGGACAGCGCCCGCCGGAGCCGCTCCAGGAGGAGCCCGAGCAGCTCCGCGGGCTCCGATTGTGCCGCTCTCACCCAAAATAAAGCGGCTGCGGCTCCTCCTTTGACCCGCGACCGCTCTGTCCCCACCCGGGGGGGTGACGGGAGCCCAGCAAAGGAGCCTTTGTCCCCAGGGCTGCGGGGGAAAGGGGGCAGAGCGGCCTCACGGCCGGGCTCCCTCCTGGAATTGCTCCCCAGCCGCGATTGGGGTCCCCGGGGCTGTCCCGGTGTCCCGGGATGTCGCTCGGGGAGGTGACAAAGTGATGGTTCAGCTTTGTGTCCTCGCAGCTCCGTCCCGTCCCCGAGGGACGCCTGGAGCGGGGTTTGGGATGCAGGGAGCCACTTCCCGGGATTTGCTGTCTGAAACCTCCCCCCGGAGCCTCAGCAGGGCTGGGGACAGCTCAGGGCCCCGAGGGGATGGATCCAGCCCTGGGGACAGCAGGATGGCCCCGCTTCCCGCTGCTCCTCCGGGGGGGATGGAATCCAGCGCAGGGAGGGGAACTGTGGGGAGACCCGTGCCATAAATTGGGAATTCTGGGGCGGTTTTTTGTGAGGGAGTGGAAATTCAGCCCGAGAACAAAGAGATGATTTAGGGAACAGGTGAAAAATGGCACTTGGTGTGGGAAACTTGGAAAAGAATGGCTCTGGATGCCACGGGGCCTTGGAAAGGTCCTGGATCTTACCCAGTCCCCAGGAAATTGTGAAATCTGCCTTGGTTTGGGTCTCCTTGCTCGGAACCTGTTCTCTGCAAGGACCCGCCTGCTCTGATTTCCTGGATTTGTGTGATCCAGCCCTGTAAGCCGAGGAAAACCGGGTGGAAGGAGCACGGGGATGGCTCAGGGCAGCCCCGAGCTGCGGGGAAGGAGCTCCTGGAGCTGCCCGTGCCCGTTTTCCCCCTCTGGAAGCCGGGAAGGTGCCAGGGACTGACATTTCACGACTCATTTGGCCGCGGTGAGGCAGGAAAGTGGGATTTAGGCGGAGTTTTTCCAGTTTAATCTGCCGGGATGGTTTCAGATCCCTCAGCCCCCTGCCAGCCCCGGCTGGATAAACTTTCCCTGCCTTCAATCCCAAACGTTTGTGCAGCACAAACTCTGCCTTGAGGGGTTTTTTTTCCCCTTGTCCCGGACCCACGGCGGCTCCTCCCGAGTGTTTTTGGTGGCGGTGGCCGAGAGGGGAAACCTCAAATCCTCGCAAAGCAATTACCGCTAATGAGACACTTCCTACACATCTGGTTTCAATCCTGGCGGCGTTTTGGGGACTTGCAGAGCTTGGGAAGGGAGGAAGGTGGGGGAATCCCGGCCTCTTCCTCTTCCCTCCTTCCCAGCGTGGCCCCAGGGATGCTCCTGAGCTCCCATCCCGTCTCCTGATCCCAAATTTCGGCTCTGCAGGGAGGTGGGGTCGGTTGTTTGGTGCTGATGTGCTGCCAGTTGATTGATCTGGTTTTGAGAGCGGCTGTAACGTGCCTAATTAGTGTATAATTAACAAAATTAACAAAAGCGTGCCTCAGACTTCAGAAAATTCCTGAATTCGTTGCCAAGCGCGAGGAAAAGGGAGAAACTCTCGGGCTGTGTTCGCAGGAGGGGTTTCAATATGAAATTGCTGGGAGCTGCTGGTGGCCAGCCTGGCTTTTTCCAGCTCCTTGTCCCGGTTCCTGGACACTCCCAAATCCATCCCCATCCCATTCCCTGGCAGCAGCAGCTTCCCCTCCTCACAAGGCTGATCCTCAGCCAGGCACTCCTGCCCTGCCCGTGCTTGGTTTCAAGGCACTTCCCAGAGCCTCCTCTGCGGGCCGGGGAGCTCCGGGCTGGCTTTTCCAGGGAATAAAGGGAATAACCCGGCTGAGCTTTGCCCCGGATAAGCTCTGGGAGTGACTCAGGAGCGGCTCCGGGGCCAGGCCAGGCCACACGTGGCTTCCCAGCAGTGCCACTTGTCCCAGGCAGCGGCGCTGAGTCAGGCACGTCCTGGCTGCCTCAGCAAAGCCAAGCAGGGCAGGGCAGCTTTGGAATCCCCCAGCACCATCCTCCTGCCCTGCCGCGCTTCCCGGGAATATTCCCTGCTCCAAGCGTGCTTCTGGCCAGGGAAACTCACCACAGCCGAGTGCCCGGCCTTGGAACTGAGCCTCCCACTCTCCTTTCGGGTTTTGTTGTGTTGGATCCAGAGTAAAACAAACTTCCCGCTCTCCTCGATGTTCTCAGCTGCCCCACGGAGCCGCAGCTCCGGCAGGGAAAATCAAAGCCGGGGGAATTTTGCAGGAGTTGGGAGGAGGGTCAGGCTCAATTGCACTTTTGTTCTGGAAACTGGGGGAAGGCATGAGCCCTGCTGGGCTGGGAGGGACAGGGAGCTCTGGGATGGATGGGAATGGTGTGGGAAGGGCTGAGGTGTCCATCCAGAGCCGTGGGTGGATGTGGCCAAGCACAGGAATGGTCTGGAGTCATCCAGGGGTCATTCCTGACCCAGGGTCAAGTGTCCAGTGTGGCTGTGCAGGGGTCTCCTGAGGGACAGGGAGCTCTGGGATGGACGGGAATGGTGTGGGAAGGGCTGGGGTGTCCATCTGGAGCCCTGGGTGGATGTGGCCGAACACAGGAGAGCTTTGGTGTCCCCATGAGTGACCCTTGGCTTGTGGTCAAGTGTCCAGTGTGGCCCAGGGGCATTCCAAAGCCTTTCTAATCCTTCTGGGATCGCCCCCAGGCAGCACCAGCAGCACTCCCAGAGCCTCCTGATCCTTTTCTCTGCTTTCCCTGGAAGTCATCTCTGCCCCTGCCAGGGCTGTGGCTGTCCCCTTGTCCCTCTCCAGGCTGGAAAAGCACAAGGGAAGCATCCCACACCCCAAATTCCACCTGTCTGGAGCTCTGGAGCAGCCCTGGAGGGCCTGCATGGATTTTTCACTGGGAATTGCAGTGTCAGGATGAGGAGGAACGGGATAAACAGAAAGAGGGGAAATTCAGGATAAATTTATCAGGGCAGTTCCTCCCTGTGAGGGGGTAAAACGCTCTCCCAGAGAAGCTGTGGCTCCTGGAAGTGTCCAAGGCCAGCTTGGAATTCTCATGAAAGGGGATGGGATTTAAGGTCCCACCCAGGCCAGGCCATGCTGGGACTCTGAGCAGAAGAGGGGCCAACAGTCGGATTCCAGCCCGGGAGCTCCCCGTGGGACACGGCCCTGGCTGGGTAACAGCTCCCGCTTCCACAGGCAGGGATTCCAGCCTGGAATTCCCCACTTCCCTGGAGGAACGATCCAGGCTGGCAGAGCCATTAAAATGCTCAGCTGTTAACCCTGGGCCTCGTCTCTCATCACTTTTCTCCTTTCACTCTGTTTTCCTCAGCCCCAAAAGTGCTTCCGGCCCCGGTGATGCCTCTGGAGAGGAGGGATCAGGCTGGGATGGGAGAGGGAAACACGGGAAGCCGTGGCAGCTCTGGCTTTAGCTCCTGAACGTTGTCTGGTTTCAGAAAATCATCCCTTGGAGCAGAAAACCCACGGGATTTGATGGTTAATGGAAATTCTGAGCTTTGGCTGTGCCTGGGATATTCCCCAGGATCTCCTTGAGTGGCAGCTCCTCGTGGATCAGATCCCGAGGATGGAATCCAGCACGGTCAGGATAGTCAGGAGTCCCTGCTGGGATGTTCCTGGTGGGATTTGTGCCGTGCTGGGCTCGGTTTTGGTGTCCTGGGGGCGTTTCCCCTCATTTTGCCGAGCAGGATTTGCTGCTGCCACGTACGGGATCATCGGGATCAGCCGGATCCGGCTGTTTCCCGGCTGCCTGTGGATTTGGGAGCTCCTCGTGCCGCTCAAATGTGTTTAAATCCATGTGCTTGGAAAGTGGGGATGGGAATGAACTCCTGAAATGAGGGTTAATAGGGGAAGAATTGGGATTTTGGGAATTTGGGATTTCAGCCTGTTGGAAACGAAGGTGGCAGTGCCAGTCCTGCTGTCCCTGTGCCTCCGCTCCTTCCCGGCTGGATGTGGAGCACGTGGATGTCCCCAGGGACATCCTTGGCCCTGGATTCCCTTCCAGGACCTCCTGCACGTGGGAAAAGCACCCAGCTCTGTTCCCTGGGACTCCCTCCTGCTTCTTACCTGTGGGATTCGGGATGAGGAATTCCCACCCCGGGAGCCTGGCTGGGATGTGGGGCAGGATCTAGCCTGGAAAGGGCTGGGAGAGACACCTGGAAGCGCCCCAGGTGGCGGAGGGGGCTTGGGGAGGAGGAAAGCTTGGGGGCTGCTCCTGTTTTCCTGCTTCTAACTCGATTTCTTCTCTCCTTTTTCTCCTCCCCTGCTTTCTAAAGAACATAGGAAGCTTCTCGCCGGTAAGTGGTGGGGGTGTCACGCCAAAAAAACCCTGAATTCCCATTTTTTCCATCCACCATCAGCCTGGCTGGCTTAGTCCCCGTCATCCTCATCCCTCGGGATGCGCGGGAGCAACGGGAGCGTCGCGATCCCAGCCCGGGATCCCAGCCCGGGAGCTCCCGGCTGTCCCCTCCTCCCGGCCCGGGATTGTCCCCACCCCCAGGGATGTGGAACTGGGATCTGAGGGCTCCTCACGTAGTGCTTGCCTCATCTTCCTCTCCATCCTCAGCCTCTCACCTTCACCGACGGCCGGGGAGGGTGGGCAGAGCTCCCTGAGCTCGCACTGGGCAGACTGGGAGGACTGGGCTGCTCGGGGGGACGGGGTTGGAGCGTGTGTTTTCCCATTGCTCAGATCCAGGGAATTCCTGTCCTGCTCCTGGCTGAGCTGGGAAGCTCCAGGTGTGGGGCAAACAGAGCAATTCCTCGAGAATCTTCAGGGAAAAGCGAGTGAGGGGGGCTGGGAGAAGCGGGGATGGGTTTCAGCTGGAGGAGGGCGGCTCTAGACTTGACAGAATAAAGGAATTTTTAAGATGAGGGTGCCCAGAGAAGCTGCCCTGTCCCTGGGAGTGTCCAAGGCCAGCTTGGATGGGGCTGGGTTGCCAGAGGAGCTGAGAAGAAGGGATTGAACCAGGATTGAATCTGGAGTGCCCCAGATTTGGGGCTGGAGCTGCTCCTTTTCCCACTTTTCTGCCCACCCCAGGGCTTTTGGGATCACCGCCAGCCCAAAGCAGCTTTTTGGGGTGGTGTGGGGTGGGACAAAGCTGTACCAGCTCAGCTGCCAGGGATTGAGCCAGGAGGGCCCCAGATCTGGGCTTTGGGTTCTCCTTCTTCCCACTCTCGAGCTCCCGTGCTCACCCCAGGACTTTCAGGTTCACTGCCGACCCCAGAGCAGCTTTTTGGGGTGATTCGAGGTGGGACAAAGCTGTGCCAGCTCTGCCCTCGGGTGCCAAAGGAGCTGAGGAGAAGGGATTGAAGCAGGAGCGCTCCGGCTGTGGAGGGAGCTGGATAAAGCTCCTGGATTTCCTCCCTCTCCGTGCCCCTGGCTGTGCTAATCCATGGGCTGGGCCGCGCTGATCCCGCCGGGAATGACCCCGCGGGCTCTGCTGGAAACGAGGGACACGGGGACACCAAACTCGCTGGGAGCCGCGGGAGGAGCGCAGGGAAGTTTCCCGAGCCGACAGCATCCTCTGCTGGCCGCCGCTTCCCGGGGTTTCCGCTCCTCATGGATGCGGGAATCCTGCCTGGCCCCGGGGGCTGCGGGCTCTGCCCTGCCCTGGCCGGCTGCGGGGCTGGGGGCTGCTGCTCTTGGCTCTCCCGGCGCTGCGGGACAGCTGGGAAGGGCCCTGGATTCCTGGGAATGCCCCTGCTGTGCCCCATCCAGCTCTCAAACCCCTCCGGGTGCTGGCTTGAAGCGTTGGAGAGGTCCCGTGTGTCCCCTTTTTTTTGTCCCTTCCCCCGGGGCGGGTCCCTGGAGGCGCAGCGCTGTCCGGGGAGCTGCTCCGGGCTCTGCTCCGCTCCCTTCGGAGCTGCGCGCGGCTCGGCTGGAATTCCCGGCGGCAGGAGAGGCTCGGGAAGGGCGGCAGGTGGCGGTGCGAGCCTGCGAAGGAGCCGGGGCACCTCGGCTGCCGCTCCCGTCCTGGCGCTGCCTGCCCATGGCGAGGGGACAGCGGGGACACTCGGGGACCTGTCCCCATCCCTGTCGGACAGGGGGGAACACTCCGGGGGGCTGTCCCCATCCCTGTCGGACAGGGGGGGACACTCCGGGGGGCTGTCCCCATCCCTGTTGGACAACGGGGACACTCGAGGGGCTGTCCCCATCCCCACGGGACAGGGGACACTCGGGATTTTGTCCCTCTCCCCACGGGACATGGGGGACACTCGGGACATTGTCCCCCTCCCCATGGGACAGGGACACTCAGGATTTTGTCCTCCTCCCCACGGGACAGGGGACACTCGGGATTTTGTCCCTCTCCCCACGGGACAGGGGACACTCAGGATTTTGTCCCCCTCCCGGCCGCTGTTCCCAGCGCCGATCCCGAAGGCGCGGCCCGGGGGCCGGGGAAGCGGAGCCAGTGCCCGCTGAGGGTGCGAAATCCCGGATTCACCGCCTGGCTCTGGAAAATCCTCTGGAGCTGCGGGTTCCAGCCGGGAATGGGGTCCCAGCACCCTGTGTGAGCCGTGCCCAGGGCGGTTTTGGGAAGACAGAGGTGACGGGGATGCTCCGAGTCCTCAGAATTGAGCAGCTTTAGCTCGGAGTTGCTTCCCCTCCCTCGGGTGGCCCTGGCTGTGCTGCGTGTCCCCTTCGGGACAGCATTGTGTCCTTGCAGACCCTCCAGGCTCTGCGTGCCAACCTCGGTTGGATTTTTGTGGGTTAAGGGGCGAGGTGTAGGAGCTCCCCCATTGCTGGCTGGGATCTGTGGGGTCTCACTGGGGACCCCAGCACAGGAGAGCAGGGAAGGGTCTGCTGGGCTGGGAGAGGGGGCCTGGAGTCCCCGGGCACAGATGTGTGGCCCACTCCATGCTGGAGCTTTTCCATCCCTTTTCCAGGGATTTTCCATCCCTGAGCACATCTGGAGGATGCTGCTTGGTCCAGTGTTGGATCTGCGTCCCGACAAAGTTCTTAAGTGGGGAAAAAAACCCTTTTTCATCAGAGGCAGCCCTTATCCAGCACTCCCTGGAGCGTTTATCGGGAATGGTTCTTGGGAATGTTTCTTTGGAATGGTGCGAAGGAACGTCCCCATCCCACCCTGCACATCCAGCCCCGTCTCCCAGCCGCGCTCCCTCCTCTCCCGCGGAGAGCTTTAAAAGCTCTTTATTTCCGAGCGCTGCTCAGCGGGGAGTCAAGCTGGGTCCTGCCAAGTGTTAAATGAAATAATTCAAACCCCCGCTCCTCTCCCCCTCCGCTCCTCTCCCCTCACGGCCGGTAATTAGCCGGGAAAGCCGCGGGAGGGGATGGGGAAGGGAGAAGGAGTGAGCGCCTTTCGCAGGCTCCCAACTCCTCCTCCTCCTCCCCGGAGGAAGCACAGAGCGGCTCTGCAGGCGCTGGGTGCTGGCAGATAAATCCCAATTAGCTCCTGCCAAACAGGATTAGCGGGAGCCGAGCCAGGTGGGGAATCAGCCTGGCAACAGCGGGAGCAGCTCGGGGAGGAGGGGGTGATTGACAGCTGTCAATCATCTCCCAAAGCAGCTCCGATTTTTTGGGTGTTGCTGGCTGGGGGCTGGAATCTGGGAAGGAATTGAAGCTGAGGCTGCTGCTGGTGCTGTCGCTTCCCAAGGGAAGTGCTCCCAGTGCCCAGAGCGGCGTCTCCCGGCAGCTCCATGCTCCGGGAATAGCTCCGGGAATAGCTCCGGGAACAACTCCGGGAATAACTCCGGGAATAGCGGGATAGCCCCTCCCAGCTGCCCCAGCCCCTCCTGGCACCGGCGGTGATGGATGAAGCCAGGAGTGGCACCAGTTCTGCACTGGCTGGTGACCACACGGATCCCTGGATGCACAGAACTCCCTGGAATTTCTCCCAGGAAGAAGATCCAGGCAGGGTTTTTTCCTGGGAGATGGTGGATTTTTGCCTGGAGTGTGAGTGGATTCCGTTGGTCCCCTGTCCCTTGTCCGAGGGGATTTTGTGCCTCCTGTCTTCCTGGGGCTGGCTGTCCCCTGGGCACCTGCAGCCTCCTCCAGGAGGAGGAGGAGGAGGAGGAGGAGGAAGAGGGGGAAGGCTATCAGTGCAGGGGGGATGATAGGCAGTGGCTGAGGGGTGAGGGATGAATCCATCCCTGCTCCAGGCACTGGGCAGGCTCTGGATCCCTGGATTCTCCCTCCCCAACTGCCCCTTCCTGAGCCAAAGGTGGCTTTTGTGTCCTTTTTGTTTGCTTGTTTTTATGGCCCTTTTGCCTTTGATGGCCTTTTTCTTTTTTCTGATTTTCTGGTCTTTTTATTTTTTTCTTTTATGGCCTTTTTTGCTTGGCCATCTTTTGCTGGCTTCTCCTGCCTGTCCTCACTCCCCAAGGACACATCCCAAGTGTCCGAAGCTCCAAGGGCTGGATGTTCCCGGCTGGCAGAGGGAGCAGGTGGCACACGGGGTGTCCCCGCTGTCACTGTCACCACGGAGGTGTCGAGGGAAGGACAGAAATGCCACCCCACATTGTGCGGGGTCACCCCAGGGCAAAAAGATCCCGAGACTGTCGAGCCACACCCCAAATCCTCGCAAGGGCCGCGGGGTCTGTCTCTCCCAGGAGGATGAGGAGGCAATCTGTCCATGCTGGAGCCTCCAGCACACAAAGGCTGATCAGACCCACGCGGGGCTGCCCCTAAAAGCGGCCCCGCGGTGGCTGCAGGGGACAGAAAGGGGAGCCTGTGCCGCGGCTGATTTGCATGTGAAAACACGAGAGGAGAGGAGACTCGAGGAGAGGAGACTCGAGGAGAGGAGAGGAGACTCGAGGAGAGGAGACTCGAGGAGAGGAGACTCGAGGAGAGGAGAGGAGACTCGAGGAGAGGAGACTCGAGGAGAGGAGACTCGAGGAGAGGAGACTCGAGGAGACTCGAGGAGAGGAGACTCGAGGAGAGGAGAGGAGACTCGAGGAGAGGAGACTCGAGGAGAGGAGAGGAGAGGAGACTCGAGGAGAGGAGAGGAGACTCGAGGAGAGGAGACTCGAGGAGAGGAGAGGAGACTCGAGGAGAGGAGACTCGAGGAGAGGAGAGGAGACTCGAGGAGAGGAGACTCGAGGAGACTCGAGGAGACTCGAGGAGAGGAGACTCGAGGAGAGGAGAGGAGACTCGAGGAGAGGAGAGGAGAGGAGAGGAGAGGAGAGGAGAGGAGAGGAGAGGAGAGGAGAGGAGACTCGAGGAGAGGAGAGGAGACTCGAGGAGAGGAGACTCGAGGAGAGGAGAGGAGAGGAGACTCGAGGAGAGGAGAGGAGACTCGAGGAGAGGAGACTCGAGGAGAGGAGAGGAGAGGAGACTCGAGGAGAGGAGACTCGAGGAGAGGAGACTCGAGGAGAGGAGAGGAGAGGAGACTCGAGGAGAGGAGAGGAGAGGAGAGGAGAGGAGAGGAGAGGAGAGGAGAGGAGAGGAGAGGAGAGGAGAGGAGAGGAGAGGAGAGGAGAGGAGAGGAGAGGAGAGGAGAGGAGAGGATGGCCTCGCTTCCCTCTGGGGAATTGAGCCTGGGCCTTGGCCTGGATTGCTGCAGTGGCTCTGAGACCGCGCCCGGGGATGCGTGGAGCAGGGACAGGGATGGGCTGGAGCAGGGACAGCAGGGCAGGGCCCGCTGGGCACCATGCAGGAATTCGGCACCTGTGTCCCAGGAAGGATGGGGGAGCTGGGATGGGAAAGATGGAGGAGAAGGCACTGGGAGGATTTAGGAGATGGGATGAGAAGGATGGAGAAGCTGGGATGTGAAAGATGCAGGAGAAGGCACTGGAAGGATGCAGGAACAGTAGAATGATGCAGGGAGCGAGGCATGTTTCAAGAGCAGCAATCTCTGGGACGTGACTTTGGTTTTTTCCCCTCTTTTCTCTGTTCTTCTTCCTTGGAATTGCACCTTGGGATGCTCCCAGCCCTCGGAGAGGAGCAGGGGGGCTTTGTGGGGCGGCTGGGGGGTAACTTATGCCCATCCCACCCCTTCCTGGGGTGCCCTAAGGCTACAGGACCACCCAGTGTCCCCCCACGTGTCCCCGTGGGAGGGGAGGGTGAGCGGATTCCTCAGTGTTTGTGTCCCTCGGGCTGCAGGCGATTGCCAAGTGAGGGAAGGATTCTTGGAAGGGCTGGGAGGGGAACCTGCCCCTGGCAAAGGTTTTTCTCCCAAGTTGTTGCCTTTTGGAGGAGTGGGAAGCAGGAATCCAGTGGGAAGCAGGAATCCAGTGGGAAGCAGGAATTCTGAGCTGCCCCCAGAGCTGCCTCCATGGAGCCACGGCCCCCAGACATCCCAGAGGGAGAGGGGAAGCTCCTGGATCCATGTGGAGACTGCAGGAGGAAGCTGAGCGTCCATCCCTGGCTGCTGCTGAGCTCCTGGAAAGGGGAGGAACTCGGGGCAGCTGCTCTGCATGGAGCTTCCCACACCCCTCACCCCATCTCCAGTGTCCCTGTGTCCTGGGAGGGGTTGGGGGTTCCCTCCCGGTCCCGCTGCCAGCGCCTCTGCAGCACCCGAGGGGCAGGGGAGACCCCGAGAGTCCTCGTGCCCCCTTCTTTGGGTGATAACCAAAACATTTTTGTTTTTTTGGCAGAGCTGTGGGGTCAGCCCAGGTTCTCTGTGACCCCAGAACCTTTCTCTTGCATCCTCCAGAGCCGCCCAGTTCCTCCTGGTGAGGAAGAGCTCGGCTGTGGTGGCTGAGAAATGACCCAGCAGGTCCTGGTGCCCTAAAAGTGCCATTCCAAAGGCAGGGAATGACCTGCTGGGCCCCCCGGGTTTGTGTTCTGCCAGGAATGCTGTCCTGGCAGAGCAGAGCCAGCTCCTGGCTTTGTCTTCGGGGCACCAGGAATCCCTGCCTGGGGCTGTGGCTCTGCTGGCCCTGACCTCGCTCTGGTTTCAGCTGGTGGCACCTTCCCCATCCTGGCAGCAGCACCCGGCCAAGGAAACAGGAAAAGGGATCAAGCTGGGATGGGAGAGGGAAACACGGGAAGCCGTGGCAGCTCTGGCTTTAGCTCCTGAACGTTGTCTGGTTTCAGAAAATCATCCCTTGGAGCAGAAAACCCACGGGATTTGATGGTTAATGGAAATTCTGAGCTTTGGCTGTGCCTGGGATATTCCCCAGGATCTCCTTGAGTGGCAGCTCCTCGTGGATCAGATCTCGAGGATGGAATCCAGAACGGTCAGGATAGTCAGGAGTCCCTGCTGGGATGTTCCTGGTGGGATTTGTGCCGTGCTGGGCTCGGTTTTGGTGTCCTGGGGGCGTTTCCCCTCGTTTTGCCGGGCAGGATTTGCCGTTGCCGCCTGTGGGATCATCGGGAGCGGCGCCGTCCCTGCGCTCCCGGTCCTTTTTCCCGGCTGCTTTTGGGGAGGCCGTGCCCAGTCCGCGCCCCTCCCTCGCCAAGAACGTCCTTAAAAAATAATAACCGGGTTTTTTTTTCCTGCTCTCCCCGTGGCTCTGCTGTCCCCGGGGGTCTCTCGGGGGGCGATGCCGGCAGAGGCGTGAGCGCTCTCTCCGCCTCCCGCCATCTCCAGTGGGCGGAGGGGCTGAGCCCCCACCCCTTCCACCCCCTCCCACCCTTCCCGGCTCATCCCGGGGGGGTCCCCCCGCCTCGGCCGGGGGAGGGGGAGCGGCTCCTGCCGACCCCCGCCGCCCCCGCTCTTTGTCTGCGCCGCGCCCCTGCGCCCCCGCTCCCCTTTGTTGAGCGCTCGGAGGGGCTCGCCGTGCCCCCCCCGCCGGGCTCGGCCCGAGGGGCGGGCGGAGGGAGGGCGGGGGGAGCTCCGGGCCGTGGGGCGGGCGCTCCGGGCTCGCTCCGCGCTGCCGCTCCCTTGTCTGATGCTGCGCGGCTCCTTCCCCGCGCGGGGGGCGCGCCGAGACCACCGGGATTAGAGGATCCAGCCTCTCCCATCCAGCCCCGCAGCGCTCCATGCCGGGCTCCGCGCGGGGCTGCCATCCGCCCGGGAGGGACCGGCATGTCCGAGCGGCGTGAGGAGGGCAGCTGGCCCCCTCCGGGGCCGAGCCGGGGCCCTTCCCGCTGGCCCGAGGCTTGGGAAGGTGCCGGGGAGCCGGGCTCGGCTGGGCAGGGGCGGCGGGGGAGCGGGGATGGAGCTGCGGCGGAGCTGAGAGGAGCCTGCCAGGGCGAGAGGGAGCGGCTGCCTTCGGCTGGAGCGTGGAACGACTGAGCTGCACCTCGGGCTGATCCCGGAATCCTTGGGCTTCTCCTGGAATTTTGGCTGCTCCCGGAATCCTCAGGCTGCTCCCGAATCCTTGGGCTGCTCCCGAATCCTTGGGCTGCTCCCGGAATCCTCAGGCTGCTCCTGAATCCTTGGGTTTCTCCAAGAATCTTGGCTGCTCCCGGAATCCTTGTTTGCTCCTGGAATCTTGACTGCTCCCTCAATTTTGGGCTTCTCAGGCAATCTTGGCTGCTCCTGGAATCCTTGGGCATCTCCTGCAATCTTAGCTGCTCCCAGAATTTTGGCTTTTTCCTGCAATCTTGGCTGCTCCGGGCTGCGAGGACCCGCGGAGGGTCAGCAGCTGCCGGCCGTGGCCCGGAGGAGCCGCTGGACAGCGGAGGCAGCTCCGTGTTCCCGGGGCGAGGCCGCTTGGATGTGAGAGAGTATCCCGGAGGATCTGAAAGGATATCCCGGAGCACAGGGATATTCCTGAGTCCGTTCCTGTTGCCGCCGTGACATTCCCACCGTTCCCAACCCAGCAGCGCCTTCTCCTCGTCCCGGTGGGCTCGGCCGGGATTTGGGCGCCGGGGTCGTGCTTCGCTTTCCTGGGGCGGGTGTGGATTGAGCTCCCTCGAGGGGCCGGAGCTGTCCCCGAGGCCGCGCCGCTGCCGTGGCACCGCCGGCCGGGATGGGAACCCCCGGGAACACTTAGGCTGCCGAGAGCGCCGGGGACGGGGGACCGGGATCCGCCTGAGCCTCGTGGTGACCCTGGTGGCCGAGCATGACAGCGTGCCAGTACCCCATGGCGCCGGGAGCCCTGGAGCGGGACCGGCTGTACCAGCACAAGGTGTCCCTGGTGGTGCGCTACTTCATGATCCCCTGCAACATCTGCCTCATCCTCCTGGCCACCTCCACGCTGGGATTTGCCGTGCT
The DNA here is from genome assembly GCF_049639895.1 of Pseudopodoces humilis. Lineage (NCBI taxonomy): Eukaryota > Metazoa > Chordata > Aves > Passeriformes > Paridae > Pseudopodoces > Pseudopodoces humilis. The sequence continues at coordinate 6,228,859 of NC_142223.1, read as the reverse complement.
GCTCTTCCTCAATAACTGTAGGTGTCCCTGACCGGGGCGGGGCACGGGCGGCCTTCGGGGCCGCTTCCCGGGGCTCCTCGCTCCGCTGGGGACGATCCTGGCACCGGATCACTCCCTGGCCCACTTTTCCCCAGCAGAAAAGCGGGAGCAGAGCTGTGAAGGAGGGCGGCTGTGCGTGGGCCAGCACAGCTCCCACCTGCTGCTGCTGCTGCTGCTGCTCCCGGCAGGCTCCCGTCCCAAACCCTGCTGCTGCTGAGGGGGGACGAGCCGGGGATGTGAGGATTCGGGAAGGGCTGGTGACGATCCAAGGGGATGTGAGGATTCGGGAAGGGCTGGTGATGATCCAAGGGGATGTGAGGATTCGGGAAGGGCTGGTGATGATCCAAGGGGATGTGAGGATTCGGGAAGGGCTGGTGATGATCCAAGGGGATGTGAGGATTCGGGAAGGGCTGGTGATGATCCAAGGGGATGTGAGGATTCAGGAAGGGCTGGTGATGATCCAAGGGGATGTGAGGATTCGGGAAGGGCTGGTGATGATCCAAGGGGATGTGAGGATTCGGGAAGGGCTGGTGATGATCCAGGGGGATGTGAGGATTTGGGGTGGAGAGATGGTGAGGGCAGAGCTGGGGGCCCTTGGGGACAGGGGAAGCCTCTCCTGGGCCTGGCCTTTCCCTCAGGAAAAGCCTCCTGACCCACGGATCCATCTGTGGAGCTGCCTGGCTGCTCCCTGAGCCCTGCAGCGCATCCCTGAGGGTGAGGGGGATGCAGGAGGGATGGGGGATCATCCCTCTGGGTGAGGAGGGAGGGCAGATGTCCCCCAGCGCTCCCTTTCTCCAGGGATTTTCCCAGTTGGAAAACGGGCTCCTGGGACTGCTGCCCTGGCCAGGGAATTCTGCTGCTCCCTCATTCCCAGCAAACTGCTGGAGCTTGGAGCCGATAAGTGAGAGGGAAATGCTCCCAGGCTGCTCCAGGAATCAGCAGAACGGGGTTTTTCCCCGAGGCTTGGCTGTTGATCTGATCCTTGGTGCAGCCAAGCAGATCCCACCCTTGGGTGTGGATGCATCCAGGTGTTCCCGTCAGGCTCCGTCACCTCCTGCTCCCTTCCCAAGGAATCTTCCATCACCCAGGGCTGGCTTTGACCTCCCTGTCGCTGGAAGGGCCCAACAGCTGCTGTGGGAAAAGCCCACGGAGGGTAGGCAAAGCCTCCAGCGCGGCTTTGGGGTGTGCAGCTTCTCCTGGAGGAGCTGTGGCTGGGAATAAAGGCTGGAAAACACACGGATACCTTCAAGGAGCCGGGGCTAGGTGATGGAGCATGGTGGGGGTGGGGTTCTCTCTGCCACAGCCTGGCTCTGCTGCCTCGGCCACATCCCAAACCCCAGGTTTTGGCCGTTTCCCGTTCAGCATGGGAGGGGTTTTGGTACCTGAGTGGAGCTCAGCTCCCCCCGTGCTGATCCGGGGTCCCAGGGGTGGCAGGTGGTCCTTGCCTGGGGACCCGTGCTCGTGGCACCTCTCGGTTCCCACGTTTCGGAGGCTGCGGCATTCCCCGCTCCGGGATAACCGGAGTTTGGGGTGATCCGCAGCAGGATTGGCCTCACAGCCCCGGAGATGGGGCAGGACAGGCCCAGAGCCATCCCAGCGCTGCCGGGGCTGCTCCCACATCCCAGCCAGGGATGCTCCGTCCACTGCTGCCCTCCCAGAGCAGCTCCTGCTCCCGCCTCCAGGACCTCCTGGGAGCCAAAGCTGCGGCTGGAGGGATGAAACGCCACCGTGGACGAGGGCTGGGGGCCGGAGTGGAGGGAATGTGCCCCAGGAAGCCGTGACAGCTCCGTGCTTTCTGTTTCCTTGCAGACAAACCCAACAGCTACTTCACGCAGACGCCGCCGCCGCCGCGGGATGGTGAGTGCCGAGCCGGGGACACGGAGCATCTCCTGGGCTGCCCAGGGCCATCCTGCCTCTTCCCCCTCCTGCCCCCGAGCTGGAACTCAGCTCTGGGGATTTAAAGTCGCTTCCGAGCCAGCCCAGCCCTGCCAGGGCTGGGATGAAGGGTTTGGGTGAGCAGAGGGCCCTCAGCGCTCCCTTTTTCCAGGGATTTTCCTGGCTGGAAGCAGGGAAGGGCTGGAAAAGCTCAGCACCTGGGTTTCCTGCAGACCTGAATTTCCATCCTTGCCTCTGGGTCGCCTCTCCCACCTTTCCTCTGCTTTCAAAGAGAACTTTGGGGTTTTGGGGGATTTTTTTTGTGATGTTCTTATCAGCCAGCAGCTTCAGGAGCTGCTGGATGCAGGGCAGGCAAGCCCAAGCTGAGATAAAACCATCACAGGAGCTTTGTTCCCTTTAAAACCAGGCTTAAATCCCTGCCTTTGCTGGCAGGCTCTTCCCCCACCTTCACGTGCACAGATAAGAGCTGAGCAGAAAACAGCAGCCAATTAATAACCTGGTTGTTGCTTTATTTTATTTTATTTTATTTTATTTTATTTTATTTTATTTTATTTCATTTTTAAATTTTTATTTATTTTTTAATATTTTATATTTTAATTTTTATTTATTTTAAAAATATTTAAATTTATTTTACATTTTAATTTTTATTTATTTTTTAAATATTTTTATTTTATTTTTAAATCTTAATTTAATTTTTAAATTTTTAAATTTTATTTTATTTTAATTTAATTTTATATTTTTATTTTATTTTAATTAATTTTTTTGTTGTTTTTATTGAATTTTTATTTTTATTTTTTTTTGCCTCCCCTGCTGGGGGTGGGGAAGGAGGCGGAGGAGAAACGGATGCGAGATAAAAATGTGATTAATCTATAATTGGCCCGGGGAAGGCATCTCAAGCGAAAAATAAAAACCCACGTAGGTGGAACTCCTTGCTCAGGGCTCCAAAATATTACCAGCCCAGCCCAGGCAGATGCCAGACTTCCAAAAGAGCTCTGGTGCTCCCACAGGAGATGGAAAACTACCGATCCTGGGAGGCTGCCAGGGCTGGGGGGGAGCACATTCCTGCTGCGCCTTCGGGGGGATTCTGGGGACAGGACCACGGGAACAGGTCCCTGTGGGGCAGGGATGGGTTCTGCTGCCTCTGTCTGTCCCTGGGATGGATTTGATGGGTTCTGGGTGTCCTTGGTGGCTTTGGGCAGGGCTGAGGTTTGCTCTGGAGCCGGGATCTCCCGGCAGAGTTTGCTCGGAGGTGGTGCTGAGGTTTGGATAATCCTGGAGGTTTGGGAAGGTCCTGTCCCCAAATCCTCCAGGTGAGGCTCAGGCAGGTGCTGGGAGCACCAGCAGGGTCCCTGGGCGGCTCCCGGGCTCCTCGAGCGCTGTCACCTCCCCTGGGACATCCCTCAGGCCCCCAGCCTGGCCCTAATTAGGGCCATGTCTCTAATTAGCGCTCCCTGTGCCAGGGCCCGCTGGGACTGGGTGTCAGGACAAGATTTCTCACCCTCAGGGAAGGGGCCCAGCCCCGAGAGCACCAGGAGTGTTTGGACATCGCTCCCAGGGATGCCTGGGGTGGGATTCTGGGGTGTCTGGGTGGGAATTTGGGGTGTCTGGGTGGGATTCTGGGGTGTCTGGGTGGGATTTTGGGGTGTCTGGGTGGGAGTTTGGGGTGTCTGGGTGGGAATTTGGGGTGTCTGGGTGGGATTCTGGGGTGTCTGGGTGGGATTTTGGGGTGTCTGGGTGGGAGTTTGGGGTGTCTGGGTGGGAGTTTGGGGTGTCTGGGTGGGATTCTGGGGTGTCTGGGTGGGAGTTTGGGGTGTCTGGGTGGGATTTTGGGGTGTCTGGGTGGGAGTTTGGGGTGTCTGGGTGGGAGTTTGGGGTGTCAGTGCAGAGCCAGGAGCTGGACTCTGATCCTTGTGGGTCCCTTGGGCTGTTCCTCAAGTCTCTGTTGGCTTTTTTACCTTTTCCTCTCCTCCCGACTCCAAACCCTGCCCCAGAAAACTCCCGAGCCCCACGTGGATTTAGGGAAGACTTGGGAACAAGGCCACTGACATTCCCAAATCCCCACAAATCCTGGCATTCCCCAGCCTGGGCAGGGATTTGAGGCTCCACCGGCTCATGGGGAGCTGCAGGACGGCTCCAGCTCAGGGACCGCCCTGGCCCTTCCAGGCTGGAGAAATCCTCTCCTCTCTCCCGGCTCCAGGGCTGGGTGTGGCAGGATCCACACCGGGAGAGGGCTCTGGGGGCAGCCAGGGTGGGCTGGGAGCCCTGAGGGGGGAGGATCGGGAAGGATCTTCCTCCTCCTCCTCCTCCTCCCATCTCCTCCGGGTTGTGTTTGTTTGCAGGAGTTGTGGCTGTTGCCTCTGAGGGCAGGGAGAACAAAGAGAGGGGATTTAGGTGGGATTTTGGGAAGAAACCCTTCCCTGGGAGGGTGGGGAGGCTCTGGAATGGATTTCCCAGGGCAGCCGGGGCTGTCCCTGGATCCCTGGGAGTGTCCCAGGCCAGGCTGGAGCGGCCTGGGATAGAGGGAAGTGTCCCTGCCCATGGATGGGATTTAAGGTTTAAGGGGCTGGCCCTCCCCTGTGTGTGCTGTCCAAAACCTCCTCCAGCTGCTGGAAATCCAGGGAAAAAATCCAGGGAAACAGGAATTCCTTGGGCTCTTTTCTGCCCAGGCTCTGGGATCACTGTGCCTGCTCATGGGGACAGGGAGGGGACACTCGGGAGCCACCGTGAGAAAATCGAACTGGAAATACAGCCCAGGCTATCCCATCCCATCCCATCCCATCCCATCCCATCCCATTCCATTCCATTCCATTCCATCCCATCCCATCCCATCCCATCCCATCCCATCCCATCCCATCCCATCCCATTCCATCCCATCCCATCCCATCCCATCCCATCCCATCCCATCCCATCCCATCCCATTCCATCCCATCCCATCCCATCCCATTCCATTCCATCCCATCCCATTCCATCCCATCCCATTCCATTCCATTCCATTCCATTCCATTCCATTCCATTCCATTCCATTCCATTCCATCCCATTCCATCCCATCCCATCCCATCCCATTCCATTCCCATTCCATTCCATCCCATCCCATTCCATTCCCATTCCCATCCCATTCCATCCCATTCCATCCCATTCCATTCCCATTCCATCCCATTCCATCCCATTCCATTCCCATTCCATCCCATTCCATTCCATCCCATCCCATTCCATCCCATCCCATTCCATCCCATCCCATCCCATTCCATTCCATCCCATTCCATTCCATCCCATCCCATTCCATCCCATTCCATTCCATCCCATTCCCATTCCCTTTGTTCCCAGTTTTGGGGCTCTCTGTGCATTAAAACCTCCCAGGTCCAAACCTCCCTCCTAGATGGATTCCCCTGGCCCAGTTTTAGCAGGGATGGGGCCAGGAACAGGTGAAAATGAGCAAATTTGGGGCTGGGGGATCGGGATAGGGCCAGGAATGAGTGAAAATGGGCAAATTTGGGGCTGGGGGATTGGGATAGGGCCAGGAATGAGTGAAAATGGGCAAATTTGGGGCTGGGGGATTGGGATAGGGCCAGGAATGAGTGAAAATGGGCAAATTTGGGGCTGGGGGAGCGGGCCAGCGCATCCCTGCCGGAGCAGGGCTCAGGGAGAACTGCCTGGGTGAAGCTTTGTGCCCTCGGTGCCCGCGATCTGACGGCTCCGAGCTTTCCCTGGCGCCAGGACCCCGTTCCCGTTCCCTGGATGTCGGAGGTGCTCGCCGGGGCTGTGGGTGAATTCCCAGGGCTCTTCCCGGCGCTCGGAGCGGGGTTGTGCGTCTGAGGCGATGGATGTGGATGGCAGCGGGGCTGGGCTGGGGGACAGGAGCCGCTCTCCATGGCAACGGGCGCCTCGCTCAGGCGGAATTAATGCCCAGCCCGGCCATTCCCGCTGCCCCTTTGGCACAGGGAAGCCTCAAAAGCCATCCCTGGGAGCGGCACGTGGCGGGGGGATGCATCCCAGCCCTTCCCTCCATCCAATCCCTGTTTGGGTTCCCGGCTGGAATGTTTTCCGTGGCTCCAGCGCGTTCTCCCCGCTGTTTTTGGGATAGCGTGGGGTTAAAGGCGCGTTTGTCACAGGCACGGAATTCCTAAATCCGGGCTCCTCCTGGGAGCTCCCGGCAGGGAATGCTCCAGCAGATCCTAGAGTTTCCCTGCCCTTCCCAGGAGGTTTCCAACCTCTCCCCGTGCAGGGTTTGTGGCTGTGCCTGGCAGTGTCATTCCTTACAATCCCTTTTCCTGCCTTTTCCCTCTCCCAGTGCCACCGTGGAGCGGCTCCATCCCACCCTCCCACCCCCGAGCTGGGATTCAGCTCCCAGCTGTGCTTTTCCCATTGTTTTTCTCCGAGGGCTGGCTTCCCCCGGAGCCGGAGCAAATTCCCACTGTGCCTCCAGCAGGCAGGAATTGCCTCCCTGCATTCCCAACTTCCCAGGTCCCCCTCATCTCCAGGGCCCTCCTCAGCCCTTGGCAAGATTCCTGCTGAATCCAGAGGGGGAAGCTCTGTCCTGGCTGGGAGGAGCCCTGTGACCCCAGAGCTCCTCTCCTGTGCCATTCCCAGATTTCCTCTCCTGTGCCATTCCCAGATTTCCTCTCCTGTGCCATTCCCAGTGCCCCTGTCCTGTGCCATTCCCAGATTTCCTCTCCTGTGCCATTCCCAGTGCCCAGGAGCTGTTGGGATGCTGGGAATACGGGACAGACCTGGCAGGCAGCTGTGAGCAATCCCCAAACTGCTCCAGGAGCTTTTTTCCCTCTTTCCAGGCACTGGAAAAGAGCAGTGTTGCCATTCCACTTGTGATTATTGAGCTGGAGAAACCTTTGAATGGGAGAGCTGGAGGCTTTATTAACTCGAGCTCCTGGAGAGCTCAGAGCACCCCGAGGCAGCTTGCTGCTAATCCCTCCTCAAACCCAGCTCCTTCCCTGCTGCCTGGGCCTTGTTTCCCGCGGGATTTGTGGAGGGAGAGCCCAGGGTGGGGAGCTGAGCCGCTCCCCATCCTCCCTGCTCTGCTCCAGGGGGCTCGGAGCGGGCTGGGGCTGGGGAGGGATTGAGGAGCTGCTCCGAGAGCTCCGCCTGGAGCTGTGTCCTGGGATGCAGGGACTGAAGGAGAACCCTTCTCCCTGGATTCCCACCCTGATTCCTGGATTCCCACTCCAATTACAGCATCCCTTCCCCAAATCCAGCATCCCCAAACCAACTCCTGCCGCCCCACCCCAATTCCAGCCTCTCCACCCCAATTCCAGCCTTTCCACCCTAATTCCAGCCTCCCCACCCTGGCTCCCCCATCCCTGCACAGAGCAGAGCCATGGGTGGCTCCTGGCCATTCCCAAGGTGGCTCCTGGCCATTCCCAGGGTGGCTCCTGGCTGTTCCCAGGGTGGCTCCTGGCCATTCCCAGGGTGGCTCCTGGCCGTTCCCAGGGTGGCTCCTGGCCATTCCCAGGGTGGCTCCTGGCCATTCCCAGGGTGGCTCCTGGCCGTTCCCAGGGTGGCTCCTGGCTGTTCCCAGGGTGGCTCCTGGCTGTTCCCAGGGTGGCTCCTGGCCATTCCCAGGGTGGCCCTGCCCTTCCCTCTGCCCATCCCGGCTCCATCCCGCTCCCAGCTGTCCCTCCAGCCCCGCTGGACATCTGCAGGCGCCGTTGGACGCGGGGAGGTGGAGCTGGAGCCATCTGCCCTGGCAGCTCCTGCAGAGCCCCAGCACCTGCTCGGGGAGAGACCGGGCTGCTAACGAAGCCGTGCTAATTAGGGGCTGCCCGAGGAAGTGTCCTGGCTGGCTGGGGGGACAGGTTTGGGGCTGGATTGGTGTCACTGCTCCCGCAGCTGTGGGCAGTTGTTGTTCCTGCTCCTCTCCTGTCACCTCCCACCTTTCCCCTTTCCTTGCAGGGTGCAGCTGCACCAGGGGAGGGTCAGGATGGATTTCAGGGAAAGGTTTTTCTCCAGAGGGTGCTGGAGCTGTTCCCAGGCTCCCCAGGGATGGGCACAGTCCCGAGAGCTCCAGGAGCGTTTGGACACCGCTCCCAGGGATGCCAGGCTGGGATTTTGGGGTGTCTGTGCCAAGCTGTGCCCTTCCTTTTGTCTGGGCACTTCTGGGAGAGGCCTGGGTGCCCCTGCCCTTCCCCAATTAACCAGAGGACAGGAGCCCCTCGTTAACCTCGGGTTCCGCTCCCCCTGCACCGGGAGATCCCTGCAGATCCAAGGTGGAGCCTCAGAGCCCCCTGAGCTGCAGCCGAGGCTCCGAGCCTGGCTTTTCCCTGAGCCTTGATCTCTTCCCAAAGCCCTTTTGGCTGGGGCAGAGTGGAGGAGCTGCTGTTCCTGTCCACGGGATCCCTCTGGATGCAAACACTGCTGGGAATTATTTCCAGCAACACCTTTGGCTTCTCCGTCCTCTCTGGGAGATGCTTTTATTATTATTTTTTATTACAGTTGTTATTTATTATCCTGCTCCCGCTCCAGCGCTGCTGAGAGCCGTGGAGAGGCTTGGCTGGAATTCCAGGGGGGACAACGATCCCTCCTTTTATTCCCTGCTGCTTCCCCTCATCCCTGGCGGCTCAGGAGCTTTGGGAAAGGGCAGCTCCGAGGTTTTTTTGGCTGCAGCCGAGTGCAGATCTCACTCTGTGCCAAATTCCTCGCTGTGCCCCGAGCCTGCAGCAGGGGGGTGACAGAACCGGAGCTGGGATTTGGATCCAGGCCCTGCCCTCACCTCCCAGGCAGCTCTGGAGCTCAGGATTAGCGGGGATGAGACAAAGGCAAGGCTTTCAATCCGAAAAAGGAGGTTTAGATGGGATCTTGGGAAGGAATTCTTTCCTAGGAGGATGGTGAGGGCCTGGCACTGGTTATTCCATGGATGTCCTCCCTTTTTTTCCCACCCCTTTTCCTGCATTTTTTCTCCCCCCTTTTTTCCCCATGTTTTCTCCTGCTTTTCTCCACCTTTTCCCCCACCTTCACCACTTTTCCCACCTTTTTTCCCTCCCTTCCCCTCCTTTTCCTACCTTTTTTCCCCCACCTTTTTTGCTCCATCTCTTTTTCCTCAGCTTTTTTTCCCCACCTCTTTTTTCCTGCCTTTTTTCTCTGCCTTTTTCCTGCTTTTCCTCCCGCCTTTTTCCCCGCCTTGTTTTGCCCCGCCTCTTTTTCCCGCCTTTTTCCCGCCTTTTTTTCCCGCCTTTTTTCCCCACCTTTTTTTCCCGCCTTTTTTTCCTGCCTTTTCCCCATCCTTTCCCCACCCTTTACCCCCCACCCTCCTTTTTCCTCTCCCCCTTTTCCCCCTTTCCCTTCCCCTCCGAGTCAGCTCCGTCTCCCGTGGCGCTGCTCCCAGCTCCATTCCCACTCCCCAGCCCCTTTCCTCGGGATGAATCCCGCAATTCCCGTTCTCCTGGACCCTCCCCTGGCCCTGGAATTTTCACACCTCGTCTTCATTTAACACCACGCCAAGCGAGGGAAGGAGCAGCGCTGGGGAGTGCGGCAGAGACTCCGACTCCACCCAGGGCTCTCCATAAAAATGCTGAATCCCTTTAGATTCCGGGCGGGAGAGAGGAGAGTCCTTTTCCTTTTGATTTCCCGGGATTTATCTCCCGCCGCCTTCGCTGTGGCAGCTCCGGAATCTCCAGGCAGTCAAAGGCAAGCGCTGGGAATTGAAGTGTAAATGAGGCGTTTGATTTCGCCTTTTAGGATTCCTCTGTTCCCTCGTTCTGTAGGTCAGGCTCTGCTTCCGACACCTCCAGGAATGGATGGAGCTGTCCCAGGAAACGGGGAAACTGCATTTCAGGGAACGATCTCCTGGAAAAGGCTCCCAGGGATGTCCCAGAGCTCCAGAGGCGTTCGTTCAACGCTCCCAGGGATGCAGGCCGGGATTCTGGGATGGCTGTGCAGAGTCTGTTTGGACTCTGATCCTTCAGGATCCCCTCCAGCTCAGGATATTCCAAAATTCCGCGATTCCCAGATACTTCCCTGCCCAGCTGCCAGTGCCAGGCTGTGCCCTCGGGCACCTCTCGGTGTCACCTGTCTGGAGTCACCTGTGCCCTGCAGCAGTTCGGAGCTGGCTGCTCTGATAAAGAAATTCCCGCATCCCTGATTTCCTCGGGAGGCTCCAGGCTCGTGGTGTGGCTGCTTTGCATAAGCAGCGATAAATAAATGAGCGATAAATAAATAAATGAGCGCGTGGGGGAAGGTCTGGCCCGCTCCCAGGCAGCTGAGGACGAGTTCTCCTTCCCTCGACTTCCCTCTCCCTCGCCGGGGAGTGAAAAACGCCTTTGGGGTGTGGAGAACTCCAGAAAAGCTTTGGATGGAGCGTCCTGGGGTGCTGGGAATGCTGCTGGGGGCTCACCTGGGACAGTGTGGTCACCTGTGTGGGCACTGTGGTCACCTGTGCGGGCACTGTGCTCACCTGGGACAGTGTGGTCACCTGTGTGGGCACTGTGGTCACCTGTGTGGTCACCTGTGTGTCCCTGTGTGATCCTGTGGTCATCTGTGTGGGCACTGTGGTCACCTGGCACCTGTGGTCACCTCTGTGGTCACCTGTGTGTCCCTGTGTGATCCAGTGGTCACCTGGCACCCTGTGGTCACCTGTGTGGGCAGTGAGGTCACCTGGGGCCCCGTGTCCCCATGTTCCCTGTGTGTTCCTGTGTCCCCAAGGTGTCCCTGTGCCCCCTGCGTGTCCTCTGTGTGTCCCGGTGTCCCCCGTGTGTCCTGGTGCCCACTGGCTCTCCCTGTGTCCCCCACATGTCCTTGTGCCCCCTGTGTCCCCCACATGTCCCTGTGCCCCCCTGGCTGTCCCTGTGCCCCCCTGGCTGTCCCCATGTCCCCCACATTGTCCCCATGTCCCCCGCGTGTCCCCACGTCCCCTGAGTGTCCGTGTCCCCGCAGGCTGCCGGGGGATGCTGTGTGGCTTCGGGGCCGTGTGTGAGCGCAGCCCCTCGGAGCCGGGCCAGGCCTCGTGCGTGTGCAGGAAGGGTCCCTGTGCCCCCGTGGTGGCCCCGGTGTGTGGCTCCGACCACTCCACCTACAGCAACGAGTGCGAGCTGGAGCGGGCCCAGTGCAACCAGCAGAGGAGGATCAAGGTCATCAGCAAGGGACCCTGTGGTGAGTGGGGCTGGCTGTCCCCAGGGGCAGGGACACCCGGGACAGGGACACCCGGGACAGGGACACCTTGGGGCAGGGGGAGTGGGGCTGGCTGTCCCCTGGGACAGGGACACCTCGGGACAGGGACACCCCAGGACAGGGACACCTCGGGACAGGGGGAGTGGGGCTGGCTGTCCCCAGGTGGGCAGGGCTGGAGCGGATGGTGGCAGGGCTGGGGGCAGGGGGACACTGTGGGATCAGCAGCGCTGCCTTGGGGGTCAGCAGAGTGCAGCAAGGAGGGAAAATGATGGGAAAACGATGGAGAAATGATGTAGAAATAATAGAGAAATGATGGGAAAATAATGGAGAAATAATGGGAAAAGATAGAGAAATTATGGGAAAAGTTGGAGAAATGATGGAGAAATGATGGAGAAATGATGGGAAAAGATGGAGAAATGATGGAGAAATGATGGAGAAATGATGGGAAAAGATGGAGAAATGATGGAGAAATGATGGAGAAATGATGGCCTCAGGCTGGGCCAGGGACACCAAGGCTGGGAAGGGACACTGAGGAATCACCAGCTCTACTTTAAGGGTCAGCAAAGTGTGATCAGGAGGGAAACTGATGGAAAAATAATGGAAAACTGATGGAAAAATGATGGCCAGGGGCTGATCCAGGGGCGTGTGACAACCCCGTGAGGAGCATCTCTGATGTCCTGGGGATGGGGACAGGGCTGGTGGCAGAGGACACTGAGGAATCCGGGAGTCAGCTTTGGGAATCAGCAGGGTGTGATCAGGAGGGAAAATGATGGGAAAATGATGGACAACTGAGGTGTGTGACAACCCCCTCTGGGCAGGAAACATCTGCCACAGCTGGAATTGGGGGCTGGGGGTGCTGATCAAAGCTGATCAAAGCTGATCAAAGCCCTTCCCTGGGCTGGCATTCCAGCTGGGAGCCCGCAGCTGTGGGAATGAGCCCCCTCCAGGCTCCTCAGCTCCCAGGAAATGAAGTTGACCTTTCTGTCTGGCTCCCAGTGAATCCACACCCAGCTCTCCTGCTGGGATTCCTGCATGGGAGAGGTGGATTTCAAATAATAATCATCAGGAAGAGACAAATTAAGGAGGGGAAAAAGGAATTTGTCTGCGAGGAAATTGCTCCTTGAGCTCTTCCTCTAATTAGGGTTTGCAGGAGGGGCCTTGAGGACCCCGGGTTGGTTTTCTGGAGCTCACAGGGAGCGTTTGCAGGGAAAAGAGGATTCGGGAGAGGTGGAGAGGGTGGGAAAGGAGGGGAGAGAGGAGCCAGGAGGGGAGGGAGCTCCTTCCTCCCGTGCTGAGGGTTTGGAATGATCCTCGGTGGGCACTGGGGGGATGGACTCGCTGCTCAGGAGCTGGGAACGGCTCTGCCTCTGGAATCTGCTGGAGCTGGTGGAAAATCATCCACTGCACCTGGATTGGGGTGTTGGGAGGGGCGGATTTGGGGAATATCGGGATATATCAGGGTTACCCCAAGAGGAACGGGACGTCCCGTGCTGTGCTGTCACCATGTCCCCTCCCCGTCCGTCAGGCTCCAGGGATCCACTGAACTGGTGGAAAATTATCCATTGCTGCTGGATTGGGGTGTTTGGAGGGATGGATTTGGGGGATATTGGGATATATTGGGGTTATTCCATGAGAGGAACAGGGAGACCCGTGCCGTGCCCTGGCCCCTGCTGTGCTCTCACCGTGTCCCCTCCCCGTCCCTCAGGCTCCAAGAACCCCTGTGCAGAGGTGACCTGCAGCTTTGGCAGCACCTGTGTCCCCTCCCCGGACGGCCAGGCCGCCAAGTGCGTGTGTCCCTCGTCCTGCGGCAGCGTCCCCGAGAGCCCCGTGTGCGGCAGCGACGGCCGCGACTACCGCAGCCTGTGCCACCTCAACAAGCACGCCTGCGACAAGCAGGAGAACGTCTTCAAGAAGTTCGATGGGCCCTGCGGTGAGGAGGGGCTTGAAATGTCTCGGGAGTGAGGGGGTTAAAAATAAAACTATCCCTGGGGTGGGGATTTTGGGGGAAGCCGTGGCGGGAGAGGGGGTGAGGAGGAACTTGGCTGTCAGCTCAGGAATGTTGGGCTGGGCTGGGAAGGGGCGGTCTGGGCAGGAAAATGTCACTTTGGACAGTGAAAGGTCACTTTGGACAGTGAAAGGTGACTCTGGGCAGGAAAAGGTCACTTTGGACAGTGAAAGGTCACTGTGGGCAGCCAGTGGTCACTGTGGGCAGCTGAAGGTCACTGGGTGACAGCTGCTGGAGCTGAGAGCGAGGCAGCGCTTCCCTTTCCCTCCCTTTGGGTGTTTGTGCTGGAGCCCCCCCGACCCAGAGAGCAATTCCAACATCTGGGAACATCCACCTGCCCTGCCTCCTCCTGCTCCCCCAAACCGCTCCTGGGATCAGAGCTTCCCAAAGAGTTCCTGGGATCAGAGCTTCCCAAACCGCTCCTGGGATCAGAGCTTCCCAAACCGCTCCTGGGATCAGAGCTTCCCAAACCGCTCCTGGGATCAGAGCTTCCCAAAGAGTTCCTGGGATCAGAGCTTCCCAAAGAGTTCCCGGAATTAGAGCATCCCAAACTGCTCCTGGAATTAAAACATCCTGGAATTAGAGCATCCCAAATCGCTCCTGGGATCAGAGCTTCCCAAACCACTCCTGGAATTAAAACATCCCAAAGAGCTCCTGGAATTAAAGCATTCTGGAATTAAAGCATCCCAAAAGGCACTGATCCCGAAGTTTGAGGGGGGATTCCTCCTCCTCCTCCTCGTCTTGTTCCTGGCTCGTGGATGCCGGGATGAGAAGCAGCCGCATCCATGAGGAAATCCCAGGATCGGACAGGACACACTCCAGGCTGCTGGCTCTCCCTGTGGGAAGCAGGGTGGGAATTTTGGGGCTGGGCTGGGAAGCTGGGAGAGCTTGGACTGTCCTCCCACAGCTTGGAGCAGGGTGGGAGCGGGAGGTGTGAAGGAGGGGCTGTCCTGCTGGGAGCTCCGGGATTTTGGGGCACAGGATAAGATTGGAGCCTCCAGGAGCGCCTGGTTTCAGCTGGGAATCACCGGGAGCTCAGGGAGGGCTGCAGGATCTGGAAGTGCCTAAAGGAATTTGGTGTGCTGTAAGGTTTGGGATGTGCTTTGGGATGGAGGGAATCACTTCATTCCCATGCTAAAAGGGACAAATCCAGCTGGAATCATGTCCCAGCCCAGCCTTGAGGGACAAATCCAGCTGGGAACCTGCCCTAAACCATTCCTGTGGGATGTGGGGATGGCAGAAAGGAAGATCCCAATTCTTGTTGTTGTTTTTCCCCCTTGTCAGCCTGGGGCTGTGCCCAGTGCAGGGATCCCAGGGATTAAAGGGTGGGAATATCCCCCGGTGCCTCTGGAATCGCAGACGAGGAATCAGCACTCTCCAGGTGCCTGCCTGGCAATCCTGTGGGATTAGGCGCAGTCAGCACCTGTTTTGCCCCTGGTTTTGGAGTCCTCAAGGGAGTTCAGCTCAAAGATAAACCCAGATTAGAGCCTAAACCTGGATTAGAGGCGTGGGGCACGACAGTCTGGGCCCTGGCTCCTTCCAGGGCTTTTCCAGCACTTTGGGAAGCCTGGGAGGGATAAAAGAGCAGGATGGGAGTCCCAAGCATCCTGCAAACATTCCTTGGACTCAGAAGGTTTGTCTGGATCAGGAGAGAGGCAGAGGGGTGTGAGAGCAGCTCAGGATGGGGAAAAGGCTGAATTTATCCCAGGAGAGAGGCAGAGGGGTGTGAGAGCAGCTCAGGATGGGGAAAAGGTTGAATTTATCCCAGGAGAGAGGCAGAGGGGTGTGAGAGCAGCTCAGGGTGGGGGAAAAGGCTGAATTTATCCCAGGAGAGAGGCAGAGGGGTGTGAGAGCAGCTCAGGGTGGGGGAAAAGGCTGAATTTATCCCAGGAGAGAGGCAGAGGGGTGTGAGGGCAGCTCAGGATGGGGAAAAGGCTGAATTTATCCCAGGAGAGAGGCAGAGGGGTGTGAGGGCAGCTCAGGGTGGGGGAAAAGGCTGAATTTATCCCAGTGCTGTACCCATTGGAAACAGCCTCAGCAAGGAGCGAGTCCTTCGGGGCACAAAGGAAGGTTTGGGGAGGCTCTTGGGGCAGGGAAGGAGCAGAGCCTGGGAAGCAGCAATTTGGGCATGGAATTGTCAGGAAGATTAATCCACAAACACCAGAGGTGTATGTCCAAAAAGGAGACAGAGGAGTCCTTTTACTTTATCTGAGTAAAGGGAGAGGCCATGGGCCATTCCCCTGGGGTCTCTCCAGTTTTTGGAGGGCGCAGCCTCCCTTTTATCCCAATTTCCCGGCCGCAGGTCCCTCTCTGTTTCCCATTGGCTGAGGTCCTTGAGAGGCACAGACCTCCCTCCCGGAATGTCTCATACCAAAGATTCCTCTTTTAATTTTTAATTCTTATGGAATTTATGGTTTTCCCCCCTTGTCTCTTTCATCTTTTGACATCCAATTTCATTTACCGGCAAACCCACAGTTTGTTTGTAAAGGCAAATATCCTTTTTTCCATTCACCGATCAGTGGAAAGCATCCCATCTCTCAGCGCTGGTTTTATTTCCCTGTTTGTAAAGACAAAATTCCGCTGGGAATGACTCCGTGCTGCCCCTCCCTCCGCAGACCCCTGCCAGGGCGTCCCGAGCGAGCCGAGCCGCGTGTGCCGGGTGAACCCGCGGACGCGGCGGGCGGAGCTGCTGCCCCGGCCCGAGAGCTGCCCCCCGAGCGGGGACCCCGTGTGCGGCGACGACGGCGTCACCTACGGCAGCGAGTGCGCCATGGCGCGCTCGGGGGCCCTGCGGGGCATGGACATCCAGAAGGTGCGCTCGGGGCAGTGCCAGCAGCAGGGTGAGTGTCAATCCTTCCAAACCCCCCTGATCACGGGCAAAGAGCCTCCAGCTAACTCAGGTTAGAAAGGGCTGCGTTTATTCATTGTCCCCAAAAGGCGTGACCGCCCCCAACAAGGTTCCCTCCCCTCTATTTATCTCTCAGATTTGTGCATCCCGTACATGTGCATGACCCCAGTGTCGCTAGAGGACACAGAGAGCAAGGGTTCAATCATAAACAGCAGCCAGAGATTTATTTTCAGGAGGCAAAAGTTTTTATTTTGGGGTTCTTAACCCTTTTTATGAGGTGTTTCCATACAGCTTAAACTGACCGATACAAGGAACAACACCTCCCTCATCCCATTGGTGGGGCAAGAGGAAAACACTCTCAGAACATCTGTGTAATAGTTTTGACAAACCAAAACCTTGTTTTCACAACAGCCTTTGAGAGAGGAAGTTCCCAAAAGACTTTCCCTTGAAGGATCAGATCAGCCCCCGAGAGCCTGAAACTCTCTCGGGCTCAGAAAATCATGTCCCCACCCCAGCAGCTCCCATCCCCACTCAGCATTCAAGTGAAGCTGTCAGTGCACAGTTCTTCTCTTGAGTTGGGTCAGTGATCTCAAATTGGGTCAGGGTCTCAGACTGGGTCGGTGGCCTCAAGGGATGAAGTCAGGAAAGTCTTCCTCAGGTCCGTGCAGGCTCTGGCAGGATCCAGGCCCTGCTCGGTGACTGATCAGTGCAGAGCCGTTGTTCTCACCAGCTTCAGTCTGTTCCTATAACAGATCCCTCCACTTTCTTCTGTAAACAAGCTATAATTATATCATTAATAACATTAATAACAATGTGGCAATTAGCTCTGGCTTAAGCATCTAATAGTCATTAACTTACCATTTGCTTATCTGACTTGGTCATTATAAAGTGCTTCTAACTCTTAGCTAAAATCTTAACTGTTCAAAAATCACGATTCAAGTGCCTCGGCATCCTCCTCCTCCTCCTCCTCCTCCTCCTCCTGGGAGCTCAGCAGCGCTCTGGGCAGCAGGAACATCCCTTTGGTGCCCAAAGAGGCTGCCTGGAACAGAGGCTGGAATAAAGTAGGAATTTAATAATAATAATAAATAATATAGAATACAGAATGCACAATAAACATTAATTAATAAATAAATAATAAATAATTAAATAATAAATAATAGAGAAATAAAGTAGGGATTTATTAAAAGGCCTTCCAAGGATGCACCTTGGGCAGTGCAAGAGCCCTGCTGAGGCTGCACCCAAGCTAGACCCTGGAGTTTTCACTCTTTTATAAGTTTTGGTCCATGTCCACATTGGGGTTAATTGCCCAATCACAGCTTCAGTTAATGAAGTCCCATCCTCCCAGTTTGCTCCATCAATTCGCTGTTTACACTTTCTGGGCCTGAAGCTGTCAGGTGTCCTTGGTTCTGGGGCTGGAAGGGATTGTTTTAACAATCCTTTTAGTCATTATCTAAACTGTGAGGAGAGCTCGCTCCCAGTCCAGGTGAAGTCCAGAGTTATCCCAGTGCAGTGCAGGGTCTGGAAAACACGAGAGCTGAAAGCTGAGGCCGTGCCCTGACCCCCATCCCGCGGTGCCGGGCTGGGTGTGAGCGCTCTGGCCTGTCCCCACCGCAGACAAGTGCAAGGACGAGTGCAAGTTCAACGCCGTGTGCCTGAACCGCCGCGGCGCCGCGCGCTGCTCCTGCGACCGCATCACCTGCGACGGCGCCTTCCGACCCCTGTGCGGCCGCGACAGCCGCACCTACGGCAGCGACTGCGAGCGCCGCAGGGCAGAGTGCCTGCAGCAGGCCAGCATCCCCACCAAGCACAGCGGGCCCTGCGGTGAGCACCGGGGCCGCCGGCCGGGGACACCGCGAGCGGGGTGCTGGGCACGCCTGGCCCCCAGGGGATGGGGGGCCTTGAATTGTCCCAGGGGATGGGGGGCCTCAGATTGTCCCAGGGGAAGGGGGGCCTCAGATTGTCCCAGGGGATGGGGGGCCTCAGATTGTCCCATGGGGATGGTGCTCAAACTGTCCCAGGGAATGGTGGTCACTCCTGTTCCATGGGGGTGGTGGTCCTCAAATTGTTCCAGGGGATGGTGGTCCTCAGACTGTCCCATGGGGATGGTGGTCACTCCTGTCCCACAGGGATGTTGATCCTCAAATTGTCCCACAGGGTTGCTGTCCCTCCTGTCCCATGGGGATGCTGGTGTCCCTCCTGTCCCATGGGGATGCTGGTGTCTGTCCTGTTCCTTGGGGATGCTGGACCCCAAATTGTCCCATGGGGATTCTGGTCCCCCACCCACCCTTGGCCCTTCCCGGCTGGCTCCAGGCAGGGTGGGATGTTGGGAAGCTGCAAATGGATTCCCGCTGAGCAAGGCAGGGGCTCAGCCTCGTGTGCAGCCGGCCTGGCCTGTGGCTGGTTCCGTGTCCGTGTCCCTCCAGCAGCCTCGGTGTGTGCACGTCTCGCTGTCCGTGCTCCTGTCTCTGTCCTGTGTGTGGGACACCCATTTGTGTTTGAACCAAGTGTCTGACGTCCTGCTGGTTCCTCCCCACCGCATTCCCTTCAATCCATGCCATCCATTGCTCCTCCCAGGGTAGTGCCAGTCTCCAAACCCTTCCCACGCTCTCCCTTCCATGCCTGCTGCTTCTCCCAGCTCCAGGTGCTCTCTGCCGGGAACTCTTCCCTCTGTGCTCCCTCTGGAGCTCTCACCATGTCTTTGTCTCGTCTCTAGGAGAAGCTCCCCAATGGACCTTTCTCAGGAGGATGGGATGGGATGGGGCTTTGGATCCTTAGGTTGCTGGGAATGTCCGGTTTTAACATCTCCCCTGGGAAGTGAAGGAGGTTAAAGCAGCCACTGCATTGATTTGGATGAGTTACAAGTTGTTCATTTCAGCTCAGTTCGGTTTTCCCCACCTCTGGAGCTGCATCCTGTTCTTTTAAGCTGATGTTTAATCAGGTATCAGCTGGTCTGAGCCTCCTGAAGTGCTTGGGAATCAGAATCCCACATTGGGGATGTGCTTTGTTGGCTTTGTGCTCCTGCTGGAGGCTTTCGAGGCTGCCAGACCCAGCTGCTGGAAAAGAATTTGTCAGGCTCCCAAAATCCCACTCAGAATAAGCACAGCTGTTATTTTTAAGCATCCGTTTCTCTGTGTTTCTGCTGGGGAATGGCTGGGAGTCAATTCCCCAAGTTTTCCCGGTGGGAAGGGCTGTGATCCTGATCCCAGGGGGGGTTTTTTTGCTCCCTGGGCTCTCTTCAAACCCTCCCCTGGCCTCCTTGAGAGGTTAAAAGTTCCCAAATTTATGGGATGAGCAGGGAATTCGCGCTGCTCCTCAGCGTCAGCCACGCATCGTTTCCACCGTGTTCCATGGAAAAAGGCCAGGAGCAGCAGGATGTGGCCCTGGTGCACCTGCCATTCCTCCCTCCATCTCCTTTCCTTTATTCCAGCTCCCTCCCCACTCCAGGCCAGCTCACATCTGCTTCCAGGAGCTGCATCCTGCTGGGATGGGAGCAAAAAATGGGGGAATGAATCAAAACCAGGGCTCCGTCTGCCAAAACCTGGGATTGCAGAGTCCCTGAGGCAGCTCCAGGCAGTCCTGCAGCCCATCCCCAGGAGGTGTGAGCAGATTTTTTTATCCCTGTCAGCTCTGGAGAGGAAAAGGAGAAGCTCTGAGTGCCGGGGAGCTCATCCGTGCCTGGGTGCTGTGGGAATGCAGAGCCGGGAGGGGCCTGGCAGCGTTTGAACCCCTGACAGCACCTGCCTGATAAACCTGAGCTCTCTGCTGCCTTCTCCAGCACCTGGGCCAGCGACACAAAGCCAAACAAAACCATCCAAGCCTTGTTTGGAATCCTTCTCAGTGCCACAGCTGAGAGAGAAGGGATGGGATGAGGCTGAAGTGGGAGGAAAGGGAAGGAAAGGGAAGGAAAGGGAAGGAAAGGGAAGGAAAGGGAAGGAAAGGGAAGGAAAGGGAAGGAAAGGGAAGGAAAGGGAAGGGAAGGGAAGGGAAGGGAAGGGAAGGGAAGGGAAGGGAAGGGAAGGGAAGGGAAGGGAAGGGAAGGGAAGGGAAGGGAAGGGAAGGGAAGGGAAGGGAAGGGAAGGGAAGGGAAGGGAAGGGAAGGGAAGGGAAGGGAAGGGAAGGGAAGGGAAGGGAAGGGAAGGGAAGGGAAGGGAAGGGAAGGGAAGGGAAGGGAAGGGAAGGGAAGGGAAGGGAAGGGAAGGGAAGGGAAGGGAAGGGAAGGGAAGGAAAGGAAAGGAAAGGAAAGGAAAGGAAAGGAAAGGAAAGGAAAGGAAAGGAAAGGAAAGGAAAGGAAAGGAAAGGAAAGGAAAGGAAAGGAAAGGAAAGGAAAGGAAAGGAAAGGAAAGGAAAGGAAAGGAAAGGAAAGGAAAGGAAAGGAAAGGAAAGGAAAGGAAAGGAAAGGAAAGGAAAGGAAAGGAAAGGAAAGGAAAGGAAAGGAAAGGAAAGGAAAGGAAAGGAAAGGAAAGGAAAGGAAAGGAAAGGAAAGGAAAGGAAAGGAAAGGAAAGGAAAGGAAAGGAAAGGAAAAGGAAAGGAGAAGGTGTCTGTCTTTTCCTCCCTGTCTCTGCTCTGTGCTCCTCTTTTTCTCCCTCCTTCTCTCTCTCTCTTTCCTGTTTCCTCTGTGTCTTGTGTTTTACAGTGTTGCCTGTGTGGAGGAAGGAATTCTGTCCTGGCACCACCCTCCTGCTCCCAGCCTGGACATCTCTGCTGGGAGCTCGGCTCTGCCCCTCCTCCGTGGCCAGGGCCTCTCCTGGCCTCCTCTCACTGCTCCCACCTCTCTCTAGTTTGGCCTGAGAGCCCCCCAGGACGGAGAGCTTGCCCTGGGGAGTTTGTCCCATCCCTCGCCCCAAACTCTGCCTGCTGGAGTGGAAATTGCTGGGCTCTTGTCCGATGCCTTCGAGGCAGATTGGGAGCAGAGGTGGGTGCTGGGAGCCCCCCGCTCCTCAGCCAGCCCCTCCCGGGGCTGCTGCATCGCTCTGGACTGCTCCTGATTGATCTTCCCTCTCCTTCTGCTCCCAACTAACCAACCCCCCTCGCTTCCCCGCCTCGTCCTTCCCGGAGTTCCTGCTGCCCGGGGCTGCGGCGCTTCTCCCCGTGCTGTCCCGGCTGTGTGTCCTGCTTGTCCCTGGGCCCAGGAGCTCCACAGGGATCCCAGCTCCCTCTCCCAGGCTCGGAGGAGCTGGCTGTGCTCGCGGGTGGCTCTTCCCTGGGAATATTTCCCTGTGGAGCACTGCCGGGTGTCCCAGGCATGGACTGATGGGCTCAGTGCCTCTTCCCCATGGGCATCCCCAGCTGGGCTGGCAGGAGAGCTCAGTATTCCCTGGATATTCCCAACATCTGGGATTCCCAGATCCCTGGGCTTGGCTAGGTGTCTGTTCAGAGCCATGGAATGCTTTGGGTTGGAAGGATCTTAAATTATAGTCCAGTTCCAGCCCCCTGCCGCAGGCAGGGAACCTCCTGCTGCCCCAGACTGCTCCAATCCTGGTCTGGAGCACTTCCAGGCTCAGCAGCAGGTAAAGGATCAGGCCCTGGAATCACCCAGGGTGCAGAGAGAGAGAGTTGGGCTTTCCCTGTGCCTCAGTTTCCCTCCCTCCAGGGTGGAGCAGGGCCAGGACTCAAAGCAGGTCTGCATTAAAGCCCAGCTCAGCAGGTCCTTGCTACTCCCAGCCACAGCAAAATCAGTTCCAAAGCCCCTGAGATGTCTGGAGGTGCCCAAGGCTGCATGTGAGATATTCCAGGCTGGGATTTGGGAATTCCATGTGCTGCATCTCCAGCGTGTTCCTGCTGGAGAAGGACGGGGAGTGTCAGGGCCGGGTTCTCCACCAGGGCTGGCCCCTCCCGGCGCTCCCACTCCCATTCCTGTGCTTCCCAAGGCTGGAGGGTGAGCCTGGATCTCAAACCAGGGATTATCTTTGCTTCATGCCCAGGAAAACTGTCCAGAGGGAATTTCCCCACGGAAGCTGTGTCTGTGTGTTGGGGGACGCGGTTAAGGGACCAAAACAGGAAACAGATGGGGGCAGCTCCCCGGGGAGCAATTCCTGGTGCTGGGGAAGCGCTCGGAGCTGCAGGGACGCTGGGGACAGAGCTGCAGAGGGGCTGGATTGTGTCCTTGTGCCTGAACTGTCCCCCTCTCCCTGTTCCTTTGC
Organism: Pseudopodoces humilis; assembly: GCF_049639895.1. Lineage (NCBI taxonomy): Eukaryota > Metazoa > Chordata > Aves > Passeriformes > Paridae > Pseudopodoces > Pseudopodoces humilis. Next base: position 6,206,815 of record NC_142223.1, on the reverse strand, counting down.
AGACCCTTGGCTCTGGGCTGTGACTTGGTAGGTGCTTCCCAGAGAGGCAGATCCCGATCCAGGCATTCCCGGGCCCTTCCTGGCTGGCTGGCACAGGGCTCCAGCCTGGCTGCTGCTCTGCAGAGCTGCCACCAGCGGGCTGCTGCCAGGAGAGGTGCCCGGGGCCGCTCCAGAGGGGCCTTTCCCAGCTCTCTGCTCTGTGCCTGCCTCGCTGCCGGGGCTGGGCTGTGTCTGCTGTTGCTCCATCTCCTCTGAGCCGCATTGTCTGTCCCCCCATGTCCTTGTCCTGTGTCCTTGTCGCTGTCCAGCACCCATGGAACCCGTGGTGTCCTTTCCTCGTGCCAGCCCTTGGGCAGCGTCCTCTGTCCCCAGCAGCACGGCCACCTCGGCTCCTGGCTGGTGGGGGCATTCCTGGAGGGAATTCTTCATTGGGAGCTGGGATGAAGCCCTGGGATGTCCCTGCTAGCAGGGAGTGGGACACGGCCTCTGCTCTCTGCTGGCACTTTGTCACCACTGAGCATCGCCCCAGGGGAGGTGCAGGGCGGGGATCACAGATCCAGAGGGAATGCTGCTTCCCAGCTGGGGAATTGCCAGCCCCTGGCAGGCTCAGGGCTCCGCTGGAGTCCCTTCCCGAGGGCTGGCCTGAGGGAAGGACACGGGATGTCCCGTCCTTGGGAAGAGGAGGGAGGAGGATGGGACAGGGGATGAGCGGTGTGGTGGAACCAAGTGTGTCCTCTCCAGCCAGCTCCTCCTGGGGAACCCCCCGAGCTTTTCAGGGAACAGTGTGATCCCAGGTGTGGATCCCAGGGAAGGGAACTCTCCCTGTGCGAGCTTTGTGGAAGGTTCTGCCAGTGCTGCTGCTGCTGCTCCCATTTCCGGGCAGGGGCCAAGGTGGGAATCCCGTTCCCGGGGTGCGGGGGAGAAGATCCCGTGCCTGCTGCCCATCCCTAACCTCTGCCACGCATGGGGACCGTGCTGAGCCGGGCATGGCGGGGCGGCATGGAGGGGCCAGGGGCCAGGCTGGGGGCCAGCCCCACAGCTCTGCGCGCTCACCACGGCTTGGGGCAGGCAGGTGCCCCCGTGGGACGCTGGCACGTCCCGCTCCGCCACCCCCCCGAGCCACCCGCGCCTCTCCTGTCCCCTCCGCAGACCTGGGCGCGCCCAGCCCCTGCCTGAGCGTGGAGTGCGCCTTTGGGGCCACGTGCGTGGTGAAGAACCAGGAGGCCGTGTGCGAGTGCCAGCAGCAGTGCCAGGGCCGCTACGACCCCGTGTGCGGCAGCGACCAGCGCACCTACGGCAACCCCTGCGAGCTGCGCGCCATGGCCTGCGTGCTCCAGAGGGACATCGGCATCAAGCACAAGGGGCCCTGCGGTAAGGACGGGCTGGGATCGTGGTACTGGTGGTGGTGGCGCTGGCTGTGTCCTCAAAAAGGACATCAGGGTCAAGGACAAGGGGCCCTGTGGTGAAATTTGGGGCAGAAGTTCTTGTTTTGTTCCTGTTTTGTTCCTGTTTTGTTCCTGTTTTGTTCCTGTTTTGTTTCTGTTTTGTTCTTGTTTTGTTCTTGTTGTTGTTGTTGGCTTGTGTCCTCAAAAGGGACATCAGGATGAAGGACAAGGGGCCCTGTGGTAAGATTTTTGGGTGGGATTGTCGTTTTGTTGTTCATGGCCTGTGTCCTTCAGAGGAACGTCAGGGCCAAGGACAAGGGGCCCTGTGGCGAGATTTGGGGTTTGGTGTTGTTTTGTTGTTGTTGTTGGCCTGTGACCTCAAAAGGGATGTCAGGGTGAAGCACAAGGGGCCCTGAGGTGAAATTTGGGCTGGAGGTTGATGTTCGGTTGCTGTTTCATTGCTGTTTGGTTGTTTTGTTGTTGTTTTGTTGTTGCTTGGTTGGTTGTTTAATTATTGTTTGGTTGTTCAGTTCAATTGCTGTTCAATTGTTGTTCAGTTGCTGTTTGGTTGTTTGGTTGTTCGGTTGTTGCAGTTGTTCAGTTGCTGTTCGGTTGTTCAGTTGTAGTTGCTGTTCGGTTCTTGTTCGGTTGTTGCAGTTGCTGTTTGGTTGCTGTTTGGTTGTTCGGTTGTTGCAGTTGCTGTTCAGTTGCTGTTTGGTTGCTGTTTGGTTGTTGCAGTTGCTGTTCAGTTGCTGTTTGGTTGCTGTTTGGTTGTTGTTTGGTTGCAGTTGCTGTCTGGTTGTTGTTCGGTTGTTACAGTTGCTGTCTGGTTGGTTGTTGTTCAGCTGTTGTTCGGTTGTTGCGGTTGCTGTCTGGTTGTTTGGTGGTTGTTCAGCTGTTGTTTGGTTGTTGCAGTTGCTGTTTGGTTGTTTGGTGGTTGTTCAGCTGTTGTTTGGTTGTTGCAGTTGCTGTTTGGTTGTTCAGCTGTTGCTCGGCTGTTGCAGTTGTCCATCCACGTGCCGGCACACAGCGAGCGGTGCCTGAGCACGGCTGTGGCGCTGCCCGTGGGCACAGAGGGTTTGGGCTGTTCCAGCTCAGTGGAGGCAGGAGAGGATCGAGAGCCCACCCGGGATGTTCCATCCCCGCTGAAGGACAGTCGGAATGAGTGAGGAGCTGTTCCCTGTGCTCGGAATGAGTGAGGAGCTGTTCCCTGTGCTCGGAATGAGTGAGGAGCTGTTCCCTGTGCTCGGGATGAGTGAGGAGCTGTTCCCCCAGCTCGGGATGAGTGAGGAGCTGTTCCCCCAGCTTGGAATGAGTGGGGAGCTGTTCCCTGTGCTCGGGATGAGTGAGGAGCTGTTCCCTGTGCTCGGAATGAGTGGGGAGCTGTTCCCTGTGCTCAGGATGAGTGAGGAGCTGTTCCCCCAGCTCGGGATGAGTGAGGAGCTGTTCCCTGTGCTCGGGATGAGTGAGGAGCTGTTCCCCCAGCTCGGGATGAGTGAGGAGCTGTTCCCTGTGCTCGGGATGAGTGAGGAGCTGTTCCCTGTGCTCGGGATGAGTGAGGAGCTGTTCCCCCAGCTCGGGATGAGTGAGGAGCTGTTCCCTGTGCTCGGGATGAGTGAGGAGCTGTTCCCTGTGCTCGGGATGAGTGAGGAGCTGTTCCCTGTGCTCGGGATGAGTGAGGAGCTGTTCCCTGTGCTCGGGATGAGTGAGGAGCTGTTCCCTGTGCTCGGGATGAGTGAGGAGCTGTTCCCCCAGCTCGGGATGAGTGAGGAGCTGTTCCCTGTGCTCGGGATGAGTGAGGAGCTGTTCCCTGTGCTCGGGATGAGTGGGGAGCTGTTCCCTGTGCTCAGAATGAGTGAGGAGCTGTTCCCTGTGCTCGGGATGAGTGGGGAGCTGTTCCCTGTGCTCAGAATGAGTGAGGAGCTGTTCCCTGTGCTCGGGATGAGTGGGGAGCTGTTCCCCCAGCTCAGGATGAGTGGGGAGCTGTTCCCCCTCCACTGAACACTGGGCCTGGTGCTGTCCCTGCCCCTCCCTGCCCTAGGCTGAGGTCAGCAGGAGCCATCCCAATCCCTGAGGAGAACCCAAACACAGCTCAGACCTTCCCGTATCACAGAACCACAGAATATCCTGGGCTGGGATCCACAGGATCCCTGAATCCACCCCACCAATCCCACCCTGGAGTGGTGTCCAAACACTCCTGGAGCTCTGGCAGCCTCAGGGCCATGCCCATTCCCTGCTCTGGGCTCTTCCATCTGCTCCCTGTGCCAGTCAGGGTTTGTAGCCTGGCACAGCCTGGGCTAAACGGGATTCTCCCAGAACCAAATCTTTGGGATGTTCAGGTGGGGCTGAGCTAATGGCAGATGGATCAAAATACAGATTTCCTGCCCCAAACCTTCATGCTGGGAATCAGGAGCTGGCAGCTCTCATCGTCCCCTCGAGCCACAGATCCCCAGCATGGGCCAGGATTTCTGCCACAGAAAAAAAAAACTCCAGGGCAGGATAAAAACGTCCAGGGCAGGATAAAAACGTCCAGGGCAGGATAAAAACCACCAGGGCAGGATAAAAACCTCCAGGGCAGGATAAAAACCACCAGGGCAGGAAAAAAACCTCCAGGGCAGGATAAAAACGTCCAGGGCAGGATAAAAACCACCAGGGCAGGATAAAAACCACCAGGGCAGGATAAAAACCTCCAGGGCAGGATAAAAACCACCAGGGCAGGATAAAAACCTCCAGGGCAGGATAAAAACCACCAGGGCAGGATAAAAACCACCAGGGCAGGATAAAAACATCCAGGGCAGGATAAAAACATCCAGGGCAGGAAAAAAACCTCCAGGGCAGGATAAAAACGTCCAGGCCAGGATAAAAACGTCCAGGCCAGGATAAAAACCACCAGGCCAACAGCAGGAACCGAGCAGGGGGTTGGTGCCTCCTCCTCTTCCCCATTGCCAAGGCAGCAGCTGCTGTGTGAAAGAGAAAAGCAGGAAAAGCACCTTGGAGCCAAATTCCTGGTGAAATGACTGGCAGGGAGGGAAGGGAGGTGTTGGGAGGGGAGGATGAATCAGTGAATACCCAGGAGTCAGGGGATGTGCTGGCTGCTGTCTCCTGCAAGGAGGGAGAGCTGCTTGGAGAGGGGAATTTTTTACAAAATCAAGGTTTTCTGTGCCCCCAGCCTGGCTGGGAGAGTGCCAGGTGTGATGTTACACCTGCATATCCAGCAAAACAATCAAGCTGAAGGTGGAATTCCCCTTCCCACATCTCCCTGTGGGAATCTGCTGCCTCTCTGCCTGGAGCTGGTGGCTGATTTCTTGCTCCCTGTAATTGTGATCTCTCCCACCTCTTTGCTGGAACAGCCGTGGTGACAGTGACACTTCAGCCCCTTTCTCCAGGCCCTGATGGCTTTTAGAGGAGTTCTTGCCTTTCGCCTTCCAGCCTCTCCCTGCTCCTGCATCCCTTCCTTGCAGCGAGTTTTATTTCTGCATTGGTTGGGTTCCGAGCTGCCTTGGGAGGTTTGGGTGGGATTTTGGGTGGGATTTTTGGGAGGGTGGCGAGGTTGCCCAGAGCTGTGTCTGCCTCATCCCTGGAAGCGTCCGGCTTGGAGCTACCCCAGAGAGCCGAGGGTGTCCCTTAAAGATGAGCTTTAACTCCAACCCAGACAATTCCACGATTCCCGTGGAATCCCACACCTCCCGTGCTGTTTCAATCCTGATTTCTCCCCTCTCCCTGCACAGACCGCTGCGGCAAGTGCCAGTTTGGTGCCATCTGCGAGGCGGAGACGGGGCGCTGCGTGTGCCCCACCGAGTGCGTGCCCTCGGCGCAGCCTGTCTGCGGCACCGACGGCAACACCTACGGCAGCGAGTGTGAGCTGCACGTCCGTGCCTGCACCCAGCAGAAAACCATCCTGGTGGCTGCCCAGGGCCACTGCCGTGAGTGTGCCAGCGTCCCCTGTGTCCCCCGGGTCACCCGCGCTGCTGGCGGCGCAGGGAGAGGATGCTCGGCCCCGCTCGTCCTGCTCTGATCCCACTTTTATCCCAGATTTGGTCACTTGCGCGCCCTGCCCGAGTGACCATCCCTTTAACCTCTGGAATAATTGGATATTTTGGGGCTCTCCAGCAGCTTTTTAGCTCCAGCTGGTTTGGGTTTCTCCCTCGCTGGAAATGCCCCCCATGTTATTTGTCTGAGCCAAGCAAAGAAATTGGATTAATGTCCATGGGGCCAAGTCGGGAATTAGGCAAAAAACGCGTTAACAGCCAGCAGCAGAGCTGAGAGCACGAGGCTCTGTTTGATCCTTTCCCTCCCCTCCATCCCCTGGGGTCAATTCCTCTTTGTTCCTGCCTCCCCTCCCCACTCCTCAGCCGGGGGAGCTGTCTGGGCTAATTTCTTAATGAATTAAAAGCCCTGCTCAGCTTCTTCATTAGGACAAAAGCTGCCGTGATGATTCGAGCCTCATAAAAACCTGTGCAGCTGGGGCTGGGTGTTCCGGGGTGAGATTCTCCAAGAATTTGGGGGAGGATGGGTGAGGGTGGCAGCTGACTCCCAGAATAAACCATTAAATGGGATTTTTCCTCCAGAAGGAGCTGCTGGGCAATCCAAAACGCTCAGGGTGGGCACCCAATAATTTGCGGGGTTTAACTAAGGGATGAGATGACAATAACTGCCCCCAGCTCTGGGACGCAGCGCCGGTGGCCGCAGGAGCTGCTGGGGTGGCTGAGTGTGTCCCTCCCTGTGTCCCTCCCTGTGTCCCTCCCTGTGTCCCTCCCTGTGTCCCTCCCTGTGTCCCAGAGTCGTGTGGCAGCTCCGTGTGCTCCTTCGGGAGCCGCTGCGTGGCCGGGCAGTGCCTGTGCCCGCGCTGCGAGCGCCAGCCCCCGGCCCCGGTGTGCGGCACCGACGGCGTCACCTACGGCAGCCCCTGCCAGCTGCAGGTGGCCTCGTGCCAGCTGCAGAGGAGCATCGAGGTGGCCAGGATGGGACCCTGCGAGGACGGTAGGTTGGTCCTGCTTGCCCCCACGGCTGGGGGAAAGGGGAGAGGGTTTGTGCACCGGGAGCTTCGCTGCTGCCCCCTGTGCCCCGTGAGACCCCAAAAACCCCCCAGAACTGCAGGTCCTGTGCCAGCCATGTGTCCCTCACTGCCCCCTGTGCCCTGTCAGACCCCAAACCCCCCAGAACAGCAGGTCCTGTGCCCTGTCAGACCCCAAACCCCCAGAACAGCAGGTCCTGTGCCCTGTCAGACCCCAAACCCCCAGAACAGCAGGTCCTGTGCCCTGTCAGACCCCAAACCCCCAGAACAGCAGGTCCTGTGCCCTGTCAGACCCCAAACCCCCAGAACAGCAGGTCCTGTGCCCCATCAGACCCCAAACCCCCAGAACAGCAGGTCCTGTGCCCCATCAGACCCCAAAAACCCCCAGAACAGCAGGTCCTGTGCCCTGTCAGACCCCAAAAACCCCCAGAACAGCAGGTCCTGTGCCCCATCAGACCCCAAAAACCCCCAGAACAGCAGGTCCTGTGCCAGCCACATTTCCCTGCTGCCGTCTGTGCCCCACAGGACCCCCAGCACCCCCAGTTCTGTGCCAGCCCCCTTCTAATTCCAATCCCCATTCTGCTATCCCAGTTTTTCCCAATTCTATCCAAACTACCCTTGGAGTCAGGGCCTCCCCACCCTCACAGGGAGGAATTTTTCCCCTATTTCCCACCTAAATTTCCCATTTTTCAGTCTGAAGCCATTCCCCCTTGTCCTGTCTCTGCATCCCGTGTAAATTTGCCCTCTCCAATGGCATCCCTGGCATCCTGGAAGGGCTTTGGAACTGGATGATCTTTCGGCTCCCTCCCAACCCAACCCATGCCATGGCTCTGTTGAGCCAGCAGAGCTCCAGGGAAGGTTTTGGGGTCGGCTCTACCTTGTTTGGTGAGACAAAAAATAAAGAATTCGCTGAATTTTCCCACTGTGGGGAAAGCTGCGGATTCCTGCTGGCACAGGGAGGGAGCTGAGATTCCCTGGCACACGTGGTGCTGCTGGGAAGGACGTGAGAGCAGGGCAGAACTGAGGAGAGGGGAACAGACAGAACAGGGTGTTTGATCACAGCCCTGCTCAGGGGATTTCAGGTTGCTGTCCCTCTGCGAGCAGAGCCTGAATAATTCTCTGTGTAATGCCAAAGCCCAGGCTTTGATCACTCCATAAAAAGGGCCGGGTTCCCCTTCCCCCCTCTCCTTTTCCCCTTTCAGCAGCCTTTGAAATCAGCCACATCTCTGCTGCTGCGGCTGCAGCTTCCTGCAGAGCACCAGGGATTTCAAACCTCTCCCTGCCCCAAATCCCAGCCCTCCCCAGCTCATCCCCAGCTCCCTGTGCAGGTGGGTTTGGGATGGGGAGAGGATCTGGATCCCAGCACGGAGCGGGATTGCCGCTGCAGCCAGCGGCAGCCGGGTGGGCACAGCTGGGGGAGGAGGAGCTCGGGCCACCTGCTCGAGCCCCTTTGCACTGTCACAACCCCCGCCACCAGTGGGACACCTGCCTCGTCCGCCTGGGGCAGGATTTTGGGGCTGGAAGGTGAAATATCCTGGGATTTGGACGGGTCTGTGCAGATCTGGACGCGTCCTCAAACCGGGACGGGGCTTTGTCCCTGTCCCCTGCGCGTCCCCCGGCTGTGCCCCGCCAGGAGGGAGCCCCGTGCCACGGTGTCCTTGTCCCCAGAGTGCGGCTCGGGGGGCTCCGGCTCGGGGGACGGCAGCGAGTGCGAGCAGGAGCGGTGCCAGCAGTTCGGGGGCTGGTGGGACGAGGACGCCGAGGACGAGCCCTGCGTGTGTGACTTCACCTGCCTGACCGTGCCCCGCAGCCCGGTGAGCCCTGCCCTCCTGCCGGCCCTCCCCAGGCACACGGGCACCCCGTGCCAGGACAGACACCCCTGAGCTGTCCCCTCGCTGTGCTGGCAGGTGTGTGGCTCTGACGGTGTCACCTACGCCAGCGAGTGCGAGCTGAAGAAGACGCGGTGTGAGAAACGCCAGGAGCTCTTTGTCACCAGCCAGGGAGCCTGTAGGGGTGAGTCCCCTGAGGGAAGCCACCCCTCCTGGCTGGGCGTGTCCCTGGGTGTGTCCCTGGGTGTGTCCCTGGGTGTGTCCCTGGGTGTGTCCCCTGGGTATCCCCTGGGTGTGTCCATGGGTGTGTCCCTGGGTGTCCCCTGGGCATGTCCCCTGAGGGAAGCCACTCCTCCCTGCTGGGTGTGTCCCCATGGTGTGTCCCCAGGTGTGTCACCTGGGTGTGTCCCCATGGCATGTCCCTAATGCCCTTTCCCTGGGAATAAGCAGGAACTGCTCACAGGGGACACCCCCCGCCCCCGTCGCTGTGCTCTGCTGTCCCCACTCCCGGATCCCCCGGCCATCCCCTCCTGTCCCCACTCCCGGATCCCCCGGCCATCCCCTCCTGTCCCCACTCCCGGATCCCCCTGCCATCCCCTCCTGTCCCCACTCCCGGATCCCCCGGCCATCCCCTCCTGTCCCCACTCCCGGATCCCCCGGCCATCCCCTCCTGTCCCCACTCCCGGATCCCCCGGCCATCCCCTCCTGTCCCCACTCCCGGATCCCCCGGCCATCCCCTCTGGTCCCCAGTGTCCCCAGGAGGATTTGCAGTGACCCGAGCGTCGCTGTCCTCCCCCCGCAGCCCTGGCCACCACCCCGCCGCCCCTGCTGGTCACGCACTGCAGCCAGAGCGTCTACGGCTGCTGCCCGGACAACGTCACGCTGGCGCTGGGTGTGGGTGCGGCCGGATGTCCCAGTGAGTACCACCTCGGGGCTCCCAGCACCGCCGGGGGAGGCTGCAGCGGGGATTTGGGGTCCTGGAAGAGGAGATGTGGACACTCCCCAGCTGTAGGATCCTGGGATGTTGAAGTTGGCAAAGCCTTCCCCTGTTGCCAAATTCGTGTCCCCAAGTGCCACATCCCGAGGTTTTCTGAATGTTTCCAGGGATGGCAATTCCATCGCTTCCCTAGACATTCCATTCCAAAACCTGACCACTCTTCCAGTCAACAAATCTCCCCAAATATCCAACCTGAACCTCCCCTGGTGCAACTTTTCCTCTGGTCCTGGGAGAGGGGACTGACCTCCACAGCCTCCCACTGCTGGTGATCCTCCGTCCTTCCAAAATCCCCGAGCCTACTCCCAGGCCTAAATCCCTTTGGAATGCGGGAGGGCAGGCTGGTGGAGTCCCCTTTGGATGTCCCCAGAGGTGCCACCAGGGCCTTGGTGCCTTCAACGCATTGCTGGGCTCAGGGGTTTCCGCCTGCCTGGGTGACCAGAATATTCCGTGCTGGGAAAGGCGTCACCTGGGGACCTGCCGGTGGCCCAGTGACAGGTGGTGACCCCCGTGCAGGAAGCTGAGCTGGCCGGTAGCTCATTAATATTTATTCACTAATTAGCCGAGCCAGCGGGAGCGTTTGGAAAGGCTCTCAGCAGCTGAGGCTGTGGCTGCCTGATGGGGGAAAACATCAGCCCATGGAGACAACTCTGGGCTGGGATAATGCCTGAGCAGGGAGTGCTGGATAATGGGAACAGCAGCTGGATAATGGGAACAGCAGCTGGATAATGGGAACAGCAGCTGGATAATGGGAACAGCAGCTGGATAATGGGAACAGCTGCAGGAGATGTGGGGGCGCTGCCCAGGGGGACGCTCCAGGGGACAGGAGCATTTCCATCGCTCTGGCAGGGACCATCTTTGGGTTTTCTGATGGGAATCCTGCCCCCCAATCCATGGACACAGCTTCCCAGTGTTGGTGTTCCCAGTGGGAATCCCAGTGTTGGTGTTCCCAGTGGGAATCCTGCCCCCCGATCCATGGACACAGCTCCCTAGCTGGCTGGGACCCAGATCCCACCAGTTTGTGTCCCCCCTGTGTCCCCCCTGTGTCCCCCCTGTGTCCCCCCTGTGTCCCCCGTGTCCCCCATGTCCCCCCCCGTGTCCCCCCCGTGTCCCCCCCGTGTCCCCCCTGTGTCCCCCCTGTGTCGCCCCCGTGTCCCCCCCGTGTCCTCTCTGTGTCCCCTCTGTGTCCCCCATGTCCCTGCCATGTCCCTCGGGGGTTATCGCCACATAAGGAGCAGTTTGAATTCCCTGGACATTCCCTTTCCTTGCTGCTCCCCAGCCGTCCCTTGCAGTCCCTTGCCGTCCCTTGCTGTCCCTTTCCCGCTGGGACAAGGACAGCATGTCCCTGTCTCTCTTTGGCCGCCTTGCCTCCATCAAGCCGCTCGTTAATGAATTAATAATCAGCCTCTAATGACTTCCTTCCCCTTGGATGTTAATGGGAGAGGAGCTCTGGATGGCGGCGGGCTCGGCCTGGCGGAGGGGAGCGGGGCGGTGACAGCAGTGACAGCAGTGACAGGGGTGAAAGGGGGTGACAGGGGGTGACAGCGGTGACAGCAGTGACAGTGGTGTGACAGGGGTGTGACAGGGTGGCAGCAGTGTGACAGGGGGTGATGGGGTGTGACAGGAGTGACACGGGTGATGGGGTATGACGGGTGACAGTGGTGACAGTGGTGACAACAGTGTGACAGCGGTGACAGGGGTGTGCCAGGGGTGTACCAGGGGTGTGGCAGCGATGTGACAGCGGTGTGACAGTGGTGACAGCGGTGTGGCAGCAGTGACACCAGTGACAGGGGTGATGGGGTGTGCCAGGGGTGTGGCAGCGGTGACAATGGTGTGGCAGCGGTGACAGCGGTGTGACAGTGGTGTGACAGCGGTGTGACAGTGGTGACAGCGGTGTGACAGTGGTGTGACAGTGGTGTGACAGCGGTGTGACAGTGGTGTGACAGTGGTGTGACAGTGGTGACAGCGGTGTGACAGCGGTGTGACAGTGGTGTGACAGTGGTGTGACAGTGGTGTGACAGTGGTGTGACAGTGGTGTGGCAGCGGTGACAGCGGTGTGACAGCGGTGTGACAGCGGTGTGACAGTGGTGTGACAGCGGTGTGACAGTGGTGTGACAGTGGTGTGACAGCGGTGTGACAGTGGTGTGGCAGCGGTGACAGCGGTGTGACAGTGGTGTGGCAGCGGTGTGACAGCGGTGTGACAGCGGTGTGACAGTGGTGTGACAGCGGTGTGACAGCGGTGTGACAGTGGTGTGGCAGTGGTGACAGCGGTGTGACAGTGGTGTGACAGTGGTGTGGCAGTGGTGACAGTGGTGTGACAGTGGTGTGACAGCGGTGTGACAGCGGTGTGACAGCGGTGTGACAGTGGTGTGACAGTGGTGTGACAGCGGTGACAGCGGTGTGACAGTGATGTGACAGCGGTGTGACAGTGGTGTGGCAGCGGTGACAGCGGTGTGGCAGCGGTGTGGCAGTGGTGACACCAGTGACAGGGGTGATGGGGTGTGCCAGGGGTGTGGCAGCGGTGACAGCAGTGTGGCAGTGGTGTGACAGCGGTGTCCCTGCTGTCCCTGCTGTCCCCGCTGCAGGCTCGTGCCAGTGTAACCCCTACGGCTCCTACGGTGGCTCCTGTGACCCGGGCTCGGGCCAGTGCTCCTGCAAGCCCGGCGTGGGCGGCCTCAAGTGTGACCGCTGCGAGCCCGGCTTCTGGAACTTCCGCGGCATCGTCACCGACGGCAGGAGCGGCTGCACGCGTGAGTGACGGCTGGGGACAGCCCTGAGTGACACCTGGGGACAGCCCTGAGTGACACCTGGGGACAGCCCGGAGTGATGGCTGGGGACAGCCCAGAGTGACACCTGGGGACAGCCCTGAGTGACACCTGGGGACAGCCCGGAGTGATGGCTGGGGACAGCCCGGAGTGATGGCTGGGGACAGCCCGGAGTGACAGCTGGGGACAGCCCTGAGTGACTGCTGGGGACAGCCCTGAGTGACACCTGGGGACAGCCCTGAGTGACGGCTGGGGACAGCCCTGAGTGACACCTGGGGACAGCCCGGAGTGACGGCTGGGGACAGCCCTGAGTGACACCTGGGGACAGCCCTGAGTGACAGCTGGGGACAGCCCTGAGTGACGGCTGGGGACAGCCCTGAGTGACACCTGGGGACAGCCCTGAGTGACAGCTGGGGACAGCCCTGAGTGACAGCTGGGGACAGCCCGGAGTGATGGCTGGGGACAGCCCGGAGTGATGGCCCAGAGTGACAGTGAGGGGACACTGCTCTGAGTGACGGCTGGGGACACTGCCCAGAGTGGGATAATGATAGTGATGTCACCCTGACTGACAGGGATGACACCCCTGAGTGACAGTGATGTCGTCCCAAGTGACAGGGGTGGGACACTGAGAGTGATGTCACCCCAAGGGACAGGGGTGTCACCCTGAGTGACAGGGATGTCACCCCAAGGGACAGGGGTGGGACACTGACAGGGGTGTCACCCTGAGTGACAGGGGTGTCCACCCCAAGGGACAGGGGTGGGACACTGAGAGTGATGTCACCCTAAGGGACAGGGGTGTCACCCCAAGGGACAGGGGTGGGACACTGAGAGTGATGTCACCCTAAGGGACAGGGGTGTCACCCCAAGGGACAGGGGTGGGCCATCCCCAGCCCACCCTGCGTGAGCCTTTGGCCACTTCAGGAACCCCGATGTTTGTCCCTTTTGTCCCCCACGGTGGCTCCGGGTCCCCTTTGGGGTCACCAGAGGCCATCGGGACATCCCGGCCTGCCTGGCCCCTCCTCCTGGCTCTTTCCTTGGATTTCGGAGGGAATCCCTCACCAAACTCTGGGGTTTTCCCCTTTCCCACCCCATGACAATGTTTTTCCCCATTCCCACCCTATAACAGCAGGATTTCCCTTTTTCCCCTATTCCCACCCCATAACAGTGTTTTTCCCCATTCCCACCCCATAAGAATGTTTTTTCCCCCTTTCCCACCCCATAACTGTGGTTTTTCCCTTTTTCCCCAATTCCCACCCTGTAACTGTGGGTTTTTTCCCCTGTTCCCAACCCATAACTGCATTTCCCCTCTTCCCACCCTATAACTGTGGGGTTTTCCCCCATCCCCACCCCATAACAGTGTTTTTTTCCCCATTCCCACCCCATAACTGCATTTCCCCCATCCCCACCCCATACCAGTGTTTCTCCCCATCCCCACCCCATATCACTGTTTCCCCCCGCCCCGTTCCAACCCCATAACAATGTTTTATCCCCCATCCCCACCCCATAACAATGTTTTATCCCCCATCCCCACCCCATACCCCGCCCCGTTCCCACCCCATAACAATGTTTTATCCCCCATCCCCACCCCATCCCACTGTCCCCCCATCCCCACCCCATATCACTGTCCCCCCGTTCCCACCCCATATCACTGTCCCCCGTTCCCACCCCATACCAGTGTTTATCCCCCATCCCCACCCCATATCACTGTCCCCCCATCCCCACCCCATATCACTGTCCCCCCATCCCCACCCCATTCCACTGTCCCCCCGTTCCCACCCCATATCACTGTCCCCCTGTTCCCACCCCATATCACTGTCCCCCGTTCCCACCCCATACCAGTGTTTATTCCCCATCCCCACCCCATATCACTGTCCCCCCATCCCCACCCCATCCCACTGTCCCCCGTTCCCACCCCATATCACTGTCCCCCCATCCCCACCCCATATCACTGTCCCCCCATCCCCACCCCATTCCACTGTCCCCCCGTTCCCACCCCATATCACTGTCCCCCCATCCCCACCCCATATCACTGTCCCCCCATCCCCACCCCATTCCACTGTCCCCCCATCCCCACCCCATATCACTGTCCCCCCATCCCCACCCCATATCACTGTCCCCCCATCCCCACCCCATTCCACTGTCCCCCCGTTCCCACCCCATATCACTGTCCCCCCATCCCCACCCCATATCACCGTCCCCCCATCCCCACCCCATTCCACTGTCCCCCCGTTCCCACCCCATATCACTGTCCCCCCATCCCCACCCCATATCACTGTCCCCCCATCCCCACCCCATTCCACTGTCCCCCCCTTCCCACCCCATATCACTGTCCCCCCCTCCCCACCCCATATCACTGTCCCCCCATCCCCACCCCATTCCACTGTCCCCCCATCCCCACCCCATATCACTGTCCCCCCGTTCCCACCCCATACCAGTGTTTATTCCCCATCCCCACCCCATCCCCCTGTCCCCCGTGGTTCCCCCGCTCACGGTGTTGCCGTTGGCAGCGTGCGGCTGTGACCCGGTGGGCTCGGTGCGCGATGACTGCGAGCAGATGTCGGGGCTGTGCTCCTGCCGGACGGGCGTCACGGGCATGAAGTGCAACCTGTGCCCCCACGGCGGCAAACTGGGCACCGCCGCCTGCCAGGAAGGTGTGGGGCACCCCTGGGACTCCCCCTCCTGCTCCTCTGGGGTTTGGGGGCTGCAGGAAATGGGATTTCGCTTCCTATAATTGGGATTCCCGGATAATTGGGGTTGTGCTTCCCATATAATGGGATTTAGGCTCCTGCATCACTGGGGTTTTCGTTTCTGTTTATTTGGGATTTTGGGTCCTGTGTAATTGGGATTTTTGTTCCTGTATAATTGGGATTTTGCTTCCTGTATTTGGGATTTTGGCTGCTGTTACTGGGATTTAGGCTGCTGTTACTGGGATGGGATTTTGGCTGCTGTTACTGGGATTTGGGTCCTGTGTAACTGGGATTTTGGCTGTTGTTGCTGGGATTTTGGCTGCTGTAACTGGGATTTGGCTGTTGTTACTGGGATTTGGCTGTTGTTACTGGGATTTTGGCTGTTGTTACTGGGATTTGGCTGTTGTTACTGGGATTTTGGCTGCTGTAACTGGGATTTGGCTGTTGTTACTGGGATTTTGGCTGCTGTAACTGGGATTTGGCTGTTGTTACTGGGATTTTGGCTGCTGTAACTGGGATTCTGGCCGCTGCCTGCCCAGGATGTTCCATGCATCGCTGCTCTCCCTGTCCCCAGATCCCACAGCCCCCAGGTCGTGCAAGGAGCTGAGCTGTGACTTCGGGGCCTCGTGCGTGGAGGTGAACGGCTTCGCCCACTGCGAGTGCCCGTCCCCGCTGTGCTCCGAGGCCAACATGACCAAGGTTTGGGGACGGCACCTTTGGGGTGCTCAGGGCTGTTTGGGGTGCTCAGGGATGTTTGGGGTGCTCAGGGATGTCTGGGGTGCTCAGGGATGTTTGGGGTGCTCAGAGGTGTTTGGGGTGCTCAGGGGTGTTTGGGGTGCTCAGGGGTGTTTGGGGTGCTCAGGGATGTCTGGGGTGCTCAGGGATGTTTGGGGTGCTCAGGGGTGTTTGGGGTGCTCAGGGGTGCTCAGGGGTGTTTGGGGTGCTCAGGGATGTCTGGGGTGCTCAGGGATGTTTGGGGTGCCCAGAGGTGTTTGGGGTGCTCAGGGGTGTTTGGGGTGCTCAGAGGTGTCTGGGGTGCTCAGGGGTGTTTGGGGTGCTCAGGGATGTCTGGGGTGCTCAGGGGTGTCTGGGGTGCTCAGGGATGTTTGGGGTGCTCAGAGGTGTTTGGGGGGCTCAGGGGTGCTCAGGGGTGTTTGGGGTGCTCAGGGATGTCTGGGGTGCTCAGGGATGTTGGGGGTGCTCAGAGGTGTTTGGGGTGCTCAGGGGTGCTCAGGGGTGTTTGGGGTGCTCAGGGATGTCTGGGGTGCTCAGGGATGTCTGGGGTGCTCAGGGGTGTTTGGGGTGCTCAGGGGTGTCTGGGGTGCTCAGGGATGTTTGGGGTGCTCAGAGGTGTTTGGGGTGCTCAGAGGTGTTTGGGGTGCTCAGGGGTGCTCAGGGGTGTTTGGGGTGCTCAGGGATGTCTGGGGTGCTCAGGGATGTCTGGGGTGCTCAGGGGTGTTTGGGGTGCTCAGAGGTGTCTGGGGTGCTCAGGGGTGTTTGGGGTGCTCAGGGATGTCTGGGGTGCTCAGGGGTGTTTGGGGTGCTCTGGGGTGCTCAGGGATGTCTGGGGTGCTCAGGGGTGTTTGGGGTGCTCAGGGGTGTTTGGGGTGCTCAGGGATGTCTGGGGTGCTCAGGGATGTTTGGGGTGCTCAGGGGTGTTTGGGGTGCTCAGGGGTGTTTGGGGTGGGATGTTCAGGGGTCTCTCCCCCACAGAATCAGGCAGGAATTGTTCCCTGCCTGGCAGGGGGGACGTGCAGGTGGCACCTGTGAGCCCCCTGTCCCCCCCAGGCACGCTGGGTCCCTCTGTGCCCCAGGGACGCTGCCAGCCTGCAGGGCCCCGTTGGTGTCACTGGGAGGTTGCAGCTGAGTGTCCCCTGTGTCCCCAGGTGTGTGGCTCCGACGGTGTCACCTATGGGGACCAGTGCCAGCTGCAGACCATCGCCTGCAGGCAGGGCCAGCACATCACGGTCAAGCACCTGGGGCAGTGCCACGGTGAGTGTCACTGGGCAGTGCCACTGAGTGTCCCCTGGGCAGTGTCACACTCAGTGTCCCCTGGGCAGTGTCACACTCAGTGTCCCCTGGGCAGTGCCACTGAGTGTCCCCTGGGCAGTGTCACACTCAGTGTCCCCTGGGCAGTGTCACATTCAGTGTCCCCTGGCAGTGTCACTCAGTGTCCCCTGGGCAGTGCCAGTGAGTGTCCCGTGGGCAGTGTGTCACACTCACTGTCCCCAGGGCAGTGTCACTGTTAGTGTCCCCTGGGCAGTGCCACTGAGTGTCCCCTGGCAGTGTCACCCCGTGTCCCACAGCTGGCCCTGCCTGTCCCACCCTGTGGGACACCCCTGCCACAGCAGATTCCCTTCCCGGGTTTGTCACCCCCTTCCCGCTGCCACCCCCGGCCTTCCCCCTCCTCACCTCCGGTGTCTGCCCGCAGAGTCCGTCACCCCCGCGGGCCCCCCGGTGCCCCCCACGCCGCTGCCCACGCTGCCCCCGGATCGGCTCCTGCTGCCCGCGCCCCCTCGGGCCCCGGCACCCACCGGGGCGGCCACCACTGTCCCCACCGGGGCGGCCACCACTGTCCCCACCGGCATAGCCACCGCCCCATCGCCGCGAGCCGAGCCCACGCAGCGAGGCCACCCCACCACGAGGCGTGTGACAACGGCCAGGCCGGCCACCACGGCCTGGGTCACCCACGGCGTGCACAAGGCCACCGTCCGCCCGCTGGTCACCGTGCCCGTGCTGGCGGTCACCGGCCGGCCGGGCTACGGCGAGTCCGGCAGCGCCGAGGGCAGCGGGGACCAGGACGCGGGCGGCAGCGGGGACCAGGAGTCCAGCGGGGCCGGATCTGCCGGTGAGTGCCAGCCCCACACCTCGGGCCAGCTCGGTCACCGCGCTCAGGGGGCGCTGCCCGACGTCCCCTCGCTGTCCCCCAGGTGAGGAGGAGCCGGACGAAGGCCAGGTGATGTCCACGCCCGCCATCGAGAGGGCCACGTGCTACAACACCCCCCTGGGCTGCTGCTCCGACGGCAAAACCGCGGCTGCTGATGCAGAGGGGAGCAACTGCCCAGGTGAATTTGGGGCTGGGGGAGGGCTCCAGGGTCCCCTTGGGGTCAGGAGCTGGGGATCTCTCAAGGCGGATGACACAGAAGGGCCCAGGTGGATTTGGGGCTGGGGGAAGGTTTGGGATCACTTTGGGGTCAGGAATCAGGGGCCGTGTTCCAGATTTTTCCTCACTGAAGTCCTCCCTTGTTCCTTGGGGTTCCAGTGGGACATCCCCTTTTCCTCTGGGAAAACACCAGTTTCCCTTTTAACCCATAAAAGACAGTGGCTATGTGAAGGGAAGGGAGAGGGAGAGGGAGAGGGAAAGGGAAAAGGAAAAAGGAAAAAGGGAGAGAGATGAAGGAAAAAAGGGAAGGGAAAAGAAAGAGAGAAGAGAAAAGGAAAAGGAGGAGAGAAAGGCAGGGAAAAGGAAAAGTGAAAGAAGGGAGAGGGAGAGGGAGAGGGAGAGGGAAAGGGAAAGGGAAAGGGAAAGGGAAAGGGAAAGGGAAAGGGAAAGGGAAAAGAAGAGGAAGCCTGTGTGTGGTTCCCACAGCGGGATCTCTCTGTCTCTGCACCCCCAGGCCTGGCACTCCTGGTGAGGCTGCAGGGGGGGTTGGCCGGCTGGCCAGGCCGGCTGTGCCCCGTGCCAGGTGTCCCCGTTGTCCCGGCCCCGCTGTGCCCCTGGCTGCCGTGGCGCGTTCTCTAACGTGTCTCTCTTGTCCCCCAGCTCCGGGGGCTGCTCTCCGGGCCGGAGCTCGCAGGAACCCGTCTGGTAAAAGCTGCCATCTCCAGCCTGGCCTTTGCCATCTGCTCCAGCACTAATCCTCCATGGCTGTCCCCGTCCCATCCCGACTAACCCGGCACTGGCACTACCCCCACACTGCCATCCCCCTTTCCCAAGGACTCCGGCGCTCCCTCGCCACCCCCTGCCCAGCTAAAGGGATTTGTCTTGTGTTCCCTCCCTCTGCCAGCCACCAAAGTGTTCCAAGGAGTGCTGATCCTGGAGGAGGTAGAGGGCCAGGAGCTGTTCTACACCCCAGAGATGGCTGACCCCAAATCCGAGCTCTTCGGGGAGACGGCGCGGAGCATCGAAAGCGCGGTAAGTTCCGTGGGATCCGGACACCATGGAGTCCGAGAATCTCAGGATCCAGGTTGGGAATGGCCTCCAGGATCACCAGATCCAGCCCAGCACCCCCACATTCACCAGCAAACCCCATCCCAATCCCCACATTCCTCGAGCTGTTCCAGGGATGGGGATTCCAGCACTGCCGTGGACAACTTGTGCCAGCGCCTGGCTGCCTCTTCAGGGAGGAAATTTGTCCTTAATATCCACCCTAAACCTCTTCTGGTGCAACTTGAGGCCCTTTGCTGCCATCCTGTCACTTCTTCCCTGGAGATGAGCCTGACTCCCAGCTGGCCACAGCTTCCCTTTGTTCTGTGCTGGATCAGAAATCCCTTTTCCAGCCTGACCTCGATGCTGGGACTGTTCTGACACCTCTGGGATTCCCAAAGTGTTTTATCTTCGGGAAAAGCCCTGAGACAAAGATATGCCCCAAATCCTTTTGCCCTCCAGTTCAGCTGCGTGTCTGTGGGATATTCCTGGTGTTAAATCCACTGTCCCACCTCTAAGAATCCCCTGCACCTCCAGCTGTGGGAGCGGGTGGATTTTGGGTGAGAATTTGTCCGTTTGGGGATGCTGAGGCAGTGCTGGGTGGCAGAGAAGTCACAAATCAGCTCTGCAAGGGCAGGGATATCTCTGGAGCTGATTCCAAGCCCTTGGAGCAGCCCTGGGAGCAGCTGGGCTGGGCCAGGTGGCTCCTCCAGCCCTTGTGACAATAACAATGTCCCCAGTGTGCCCGAGGGTGGCAAAGCTCCCCAAATCTTCATTCTCCAGCTTGCTCGTTCAGGGGCTCCACCGGTTCCCAGTTTTCCATGGAAACACAAAACCATGGCACAAAAGTCCCCCTTGGCACGCCCTTCCCGATGCCACCGTCAGTCCCCAGTGCCACCTCCCCGCCCTGATGTGCTCCTGGTCCTTTCCAGCCACCATTCCCAAAGGGGAAATGGGAACGTGGGATCGTTAATGAGTTAATGAGTTAATTCCTGCCTTTGCCTCAGCCGGAGCTGGTGCTCCTCGCTGTCCTTCCCGCCCCTCCTGACAAATCCCACAGCATCCCAGAGCCAGGCTGGGGAGGCAGGCGGGATTTCAGGATGCAGAGTGAGGCTTTGCGGGATTTTCCCGAGTTCCTGAGCAGCTTTGCAGGGCTTTGGGAGAGATCAGCAGGACTGGGATGCCACACAAAGGGAAATCCCGGGATGAGCTGCGAGGTGGATCCGCTCCGGCTCCGTTCTGCTCCTCCTCACCGTGGGAATGGTTCCCTGTCCCGCTTTATTTATGGATCCCGTCCTTCCCTTTGCCGTAAATAGCAGGGACCGGCTGGAGCTGGCACATCCCTGTTCCCTCCCTGCAAAAGCTTGGAAGCAAATGCAAGCCTGGCTGAGAGTTGGGATTTTTCCCGGGCAGGATCCCCATCCCAGGATCTCCCCATTAACCAGGATGTTCCCTTTACTCCTTCCCAATCAGCTGGATGAGCTTTTCCGCGCTTCTGATGTCAGGAAGGATTTCAAGAGCATCCGAGTGCGGGACCTGGGCCAGAGCAACGCTGTCAGGGTCATCGTGGAGGCCCACTTTGACCCAGGTAGGGCCATTCCCAGCAGGAATTCTGGCTGGAGAAACCCGGGTGGAGAGGAGAGGGAAAGAACCGTCCTAAAATTCAGTGGGGTTGGCTCTTTTATCCAGCAAAATTTCCATGTGGGCAGAGCTGGGAGGAGCTGCACCCTAAGGAAGCTGGAAGGGTTTTCCTTGGGAAAGAGGATTATTTTCCTTGGGAAAGGAGGGGTATTTTCCTTGGGAAAGGAGGATCGTTTTCCTTGGGAAAAGAGGATTATTTTCCTTGGAAAGGAGGGGTATTTTCCTTGGAAAGGAGGATTATTTTCCTTGGGAAAGGAGGGGTACTTTCCTTGGGCAAGGAGGGGTATTTTCCTTGGGAAAGGAGGGGTACTTTCCTTGGGAAAGGAGGGATTTGGGGAGGTCATGGGAAGGAAATTCCTGTTGGAATCTCCACTGTTGCTCCCTTCCCCTCCTGGCTGGGATCAGCCACGTCCTACACGGCCGCCGATATCCAGGGGGCTCTGCTGAAGCAGATCCGAGCTTCCAAGAAAAAAAACATCCTGGTGAAGAAGCCCCAGACGGAGCACATCAAATTCATGGATTTTGGTGAGTGCCCTGGGATTAGGGCTTCAAAATGCCAGGGGGGCTCTGCTGCTCCTGCCAGGGCTTTGCAGCTGCGGCACCAACCCTCCCAAAGCTTCCCCAGGTGGCTCTGGAGGAATCACGGAATTCTGGGGGCTGGGAGATGAACGATCATCCGGAGCATGGGCAGGGATCTTCCTGTGCCAGCCTGGCCTTGGGCACTTCCAGGGATCCAGGGACAGCCTCAGCTTCCCTGGGAAATACAGTCCAGGGCCCAGAATTGTTTTGCCCTCAGGAAAAGCAGGAAAGGGTTCAAATTCCCCTGTTTCCATGGAATATGGCTGGTGGTGCCCATGGAGGTGTGGCATGGAGCTCAGCCTGGAATTCCAGGGGGGTGGCCACTCTGGGACTCCTCCTGCTCCATCCCTGCCAGAATTCCTGGGAAAAGTGGGCACATGGAGCCTGGCAGAGGCACAGCCCCACCACCACTATCCCAAAAAAACCCATTTTTTTGTCCACTTTGAGGCCTCTTAGGGTGCAAATTCCTCCTCCAGGACCAGGCAGGCTGCTCTTCCATAAACCCACCTCTGACCCCAAAACTGACCCACCCTGACCCCAAAACTGACCCACCTCTGACCCCAAAACTGACCCACCCTGACCCCAAAACTGACCCACCTCTGACCCCAAAACTGACCCACCCTGACCCCAAAACTGACCCACCCCGACCCCAAAACTGACCCACCCCTGACCCTAAAATTGACCCACACCTGACCCTAAAACTGACCCACACCTGACCCTAAAACTGACTCACCCCTGACCCTAAAATTGACCCACACCTGACCCTAAAATTGACCCACCCCTGACCCTAAAACTGACCCACACCTGACCCCAAAACCGACTCACCCCGACCCTAAAACGAACCCACCCCTGACCCTGACCCCACCCCTGACCCTGCCCCACCCTTGACCCCGACCCTTTCCCCCCGAGCCTGACCCCCCTGTGCTGTGTTCCAGACTGGATCCCGCGGCTCTTCACCACCACCGTCACTACCACCACGGCCACCACCATGGCCCCGGCCACCACCCGCCGGCTCCCCGCGGCCACCGCGGCCCCGGGCCAGCCCCCGGAGCCCACGGGCAGCACCAGGAGGCCGAGCCCCGGCGGCGGCCGCGGGAAGCCCACCCGGCAGCCCCCCGGCACCGGCAGAGCCCCCCGGCCCTGCGAGTCGCAGCCCTGCCTGCACGGCGGCACCTGCGAGGACGACGGGCAGGACTTCACCTGCAGCTGCCCCGCAGGGAGAGGAGGGGCCGTGTGTGACAAATGTACGTGCTGCTCCCAAAAAATCCCGCCTTGGGGGCCTGAAAAATCCATTCCCGTGGGCGGGGGTGCCGGCCCGCTGTGCCAGGTTGTTCCAGCCTGGATTTGGACACTTCCAGAGACGGGAAACAGCTACAAAACCACGGAGTAGGGACGGGGGGAGGTGCAAACCAGCCCCCAGATCAGCCCTGGCACTGCAGGGCTTGGTGCCACCAGCTGTGCCAGCTCTGTCACCACAGCTCGTGTGGGTCCACAAGGCTGGAAAAGGTGAGCAGGATCAATTCCTCCCCGGCTCCGCCCTGATCCCAAAGAGCTCGGGAGCTGCTGCTCTGTTGTCCCAGCTCATGGCAGCATCACTTGGGGCCACCCGGGGTCACCCGGGGTCACCCAGCATCACCCAGAGCCACCCAGGGTCACCCGGGGTCACCCGGGGTCACCCAGCATCACCCAGAGCCACCCAGGGTCACCTGGGGTCACCCGGGGCCACCCAGCGTCACCCAGAGCCACCCAGGGTCACGTGGGGTCACCCAGACTCACCCAGGGTCACCCAGTGTCACTTGGGGCCACCCGGGGTCACCCGGTGTCACCCAGCCCACCCCGCTGTCAGGGTCACCCGGGGTCACCCAGGGTCACTCAGTGTCACCCAGCGTAACCCAGTGTCACCCAGTGTCACTCTGTCACCTGGGGTCACCCAGGGTCACCAGAGGAGTCTGAGTTACTGCTCTGAGTGTCTGGAGGGATTGTTTCCCAGGAGAACATTCCCTGGAGGGATAATTCCTGGGAGAACATTCCCTGGAGGGATAATTCCTGGGAGAACATTCCCTGGAGGGATAATTCCCAGGGTCACATTCCCTGGAGGGATAATTCCCAGGAGAACATTCCCTGGAGGGATAATTCCCAGGAGAACATTCCCTGGAGGGATAATTCCCAGGAGAACATTCCCTGGAGGGATAATTCCCAGGAGAACATTCCCTGGAGGGATAATTCCCAGGAGAACATTCCCTGGAGGGATAATTCCCAGGAGAACATTCCCTGGAGGGATAATTCCCAGGAGAACATTCCCTGGAGGGATAATTCCCAGGAGAACATTCCCTGGAGGGATAATTCCCAGGGTCACATTCCCTGGAGGGATAATTCCCGGGAGAACATTCCCTGGAGGGATAATTCCCAGGAGAACATTCCCTGGAGGGATAATTCCCGGGAGAACATTCCCTGGAGGGATAATTCCCGGGAGAACATTCCCTGGAGGGATAATTCCTGGGAGAACATTCCCTGGAGGGATAATTCCCAGGAGAACATTCCCTGAGTGGGATAATTCCCAGGAGAACATTCCCTGGAGGGATAATTCCCAGGAGAACATTCCCTGAGTGGGATAATTCCCAGGAGAACATTCCCTGGAGGGATAATTCCCAGGGTCACATTCCCTGGAGGGATAATTCCCAGGAGAACATTCCCTGGAGGGATAATTCCCAGGAGAACATTCCCTGGAGGGATAATTCCCAGGGTCACATTCCCTGGAGGGATAATTCCTGGGAGAACATTCCCTGGAGGGATAATTCCCAGGGTCACATTCCCTGGAGGGATAATTCCCGGGAGAACATTCCCTGGAGGGATAATTCCCAGGAGAACATTCCCTGGAGGGATAATTCCCAGGAGAACATTCCCTGGAGGGATAATTCCCAGGAGAACATTCCCTGGAGGGATAATTCCCAGGAGAACATTCCCTGGAGGGATAATTCCCAGGAGAACATTCCCTGGAGGGATAATTCCCAGGAGAACATTCCCTGGAGGGATAATTCCCAGGAGAACATTCCCTGAGTGGGATAATTCCCAGGACCCCATCCTGCACAGGCGGGAGAACATTCCCAGCTTTGTGTCCTCGTGTCCCCTCCTGTCCCCGCAGCTGTCGGGTACTTCATCCCCAGCTTCGGGGGCAAATCCTACCTGGCCTTCAAGACGATGAGGGCCTACCACACGGTGAGGATTTCCATGGAATTCCGGGCCCTGGAGCCCAGCGGGCTGCTCCTCTACAACGCCCAGAAACACGGCAAGGATTTCATCTCGCTGGCGCTGGTGGGCGGCTTCGTGGAGCTCAGGTGAGCCCCAGCACCAGGAATTTACATCCCAGGACTGGGAATTTGCATCCTAAAAAGCCTCAAAGTGGACAAAAATCGGGATTTATTTTTTTGGGGGGTGGGGGGGATGCTGGAATAGTCAGGGAGCTCATTCCCTCTTTTTGGCAAAGTGAACTCGCTGGTCTCACTTTGAATTTCAAAAAGCTCAGAGGTGTGGGAGGTTGGGGTTTTTTTGAGAGATCTTTTTTTGGTGAGGTTTTTTTTTAACCAAGAGAAGAAATGCGGAGAGGGGGGAGAAAAAGGCAAGGGAGGAAAGCGCCAGAGTGGCTTTTTTTGTATTCCAAAATCCAAGGGTTTGGAATGAGGGGAGGGGGAGGACAGCAGGGACAAGGAGGGAGAGAGAGGGAGAAGAGGGATAGAGAAAAGGAAGGAGAGAAGGAGGGATGGAGAGAAGGAGGGATGGAGAGAAGGAGGGATGGAGAGAAGGAGGGATGGAGAGAAGGAGGGAATAAGAAAGGGAGGGAGGGAGGGAGGTCCCCAAGTGGCACGGCAGCTCTGGCACAGCCCAGCTGTGGCACCTCTGGGCACAAGCACCAGGCTCTCCCGGCAGGTTTAACACCGGCTCTGGCACGGGCACGGTGACCAGCAAGGTCCGGGTGGAGCCGGGCCGCTGGCACCGGCTGGTGGTGACGCGGAACCGGCGCAGTGGCGCCCTGGCCGTGGATGGGGAGCCCCACGTCAGCGGGCACAGCCCCCCGGGCACCGATGGCCTCAACCTGGACACCGACCTGTTCATCGGGGGCGTGCCCGACGAGCACATGGCCCTGTGAGGGTGGCACTGCGGCTGGCGGGTGGCACTGGGACCGTGAGGGTGGCACTGGGACCGTGAGGGTGGCACTGGGCCTGTGAGGGTGGCACTGGGCCTGTGAGGGTGGCACTGGACCCGTGAGGGTGGCACTGGGCCCGTGAGGGTGGCACTGTGCCTGTGAGGGTGGCACTGGGACCATGAGGGTGGCACTGGGACCGTGAGGGTGGCACTGGGCCCATGAGGGGACACTGTGCCTGGGAGGGTGGCACTGGACCCGTGAGGGTGGCACTGGGGCCATGAGGCTGTCACTGTCCCATGAGGGTGGCACAGCCCCTGCCATGGTGCCAAGGCAGGGCTGGCTCCCATCTCACCCTCAACCCCAGAATCCCTCCCACCTTGCCCACCCAGGCACTCCATGGGCAGCCTGAGCCTGCTGCCCACCAGAACTCCCTGGGGACAAACCCCAGAACTCCCTGGGGACAAACCCCAGAACTCCCTGGGGACAAACCCCAGAACCCCCTGGGGACAAACCCCAGAACCCCCTGGGGACAAACCCCAGAACCCCCTGGGGACGAACCCAGGGCCCAACGCCGTGTTCCCCTCAGGGTGGCCGAGCGCACGGCGGCCTCGGCGGGGCTGCGGGGCTGCATCCGCCAGCTGGGCATCAACAACCGCCTGCACGAGCTGCGCCAGGGCGCCGGCGACGTCCTCTACGGCAGCGCCGTGGGCGAGTGCGGCACCGAGCCCTGCCAGCCCAACCCCTGCCAGCACGGCGGCACCTGCCACGCCAGGGAGGCCGACATGTTCCACTGCCAGTGCCTCGAGGCCTACACGGGTACGGGCACGGGCACCGCTGGGCTCTGAGGGGGTTTTGGGGTACAGGGATGGGCATTGTGGGGTTTTCACTCCTCTGAGGGTTCTGAGGCAGTTTTTGGGGTATGGGAGTGGGCACTGGGGGATTCTGAGAGAGTTTTTGGGGTGTGTGGGTGGGCACTGGGGGCTTTTCACCCGTCTGTGGGTCCTGAGGGAGTTTTTGGGGTTGCTGTGGAGGGTGAAGCTATGTCTGGTGCTGTCCATAAATTTGGGGTGGAATATGGAGATAAGGGCCAGGATCTGGCTGTCCTCATGCCCCAAACAATGTCCCCTTTAGGGGCATTAAACAATGTCCCCTCAAGGCATTTTAGGGGTGTGGTGCCCCTCCATTTGTGGGGTTCACTGTGGGGAAATTCTTCACTGAAAGAGGGATTGAGCACGGGATTTGTCTTTGGGCACAGGAATTGTCTTTGGGCATGGGAATTGTCTGCCCAGGCTGGAGTCACTGTCCCTGGAGGGGTTTATCAAAGCCTGGAGGTGGTACTCGGTGCCAGGGTTTTGTTGCTGAGGAGCTGTTGGGTCGTAGATTGATCTCCAGGACCTTTTCCATCCTGGTTCATTCTGGGATCGTGTGGGATTGTGTGGGAAGCAGCTGAGGCGGGAGGAGAGGCTGTGGGGGACCCTGGGGGGGTTGGTGACGAGCTGCCTGTCCCACCGCAGGGCCCACGTGCGCTTTCGAGAGGAACCCGTGCGAGCCCTCGCCGTGCCACGCCTCTGCCACCTGCCTGGTGCTGCCCGACCGGGGAGCCCTGTGTGCCTGCCCCATGGGCCGCCAGGGCCACCTCTGCGAGCAAGGTGGGACTGTGGGGTGGGGCTGGGGGAGCCCTGAGGGCAGCCGGGGCACCGGCCGTGCCTCCCGAGGCTCACGCTGCCCGCTTTGTGCCCAGTGACAGAGCAGGACCGCTCCGTGCCCTTCCTGCCAGAGTTCAACGGCTTCTCCTACCTGGAGCTGAACGGGCTGCAGAGCTTTGTGCCTGACCTGCAGTGAGTGAGGGACGGGGAAAATCCCCACCCACAGCACCCTGAGCACGAGGGGCATCCTCACCTGGCAGGGGTGCCACAAACAGCCCTCGGTGCCACATCCACCTTCCCTGTGCCACATCCAGTGCCACAAACAGCCCCCTGTGCCACAAACAGCCCCCTGTGCCACAAACAGCCCCCTGTGCCACATCCACCTTCCCTGTGCCACATCCAGTGCTACATCCAGCCCCCTGTGCCACAAACAGCCCCCTGTGCCACAAACAGCCCCCTGTGCCACAAACAGCTCCCTGTGCCACAAACAGCCCCCTGTGCCACAAACAGCTCCCTGTGCCACAAACAGCCCCCGGTGCCACATCCAGCCCCCTGTGCCACATCCAGTGCTACATCCAGCCCCCTGTGCCACATCCAGTGCTACATCCAGCCCCCTGTGCCACATCCAGCCCCCTGTGCCACATCCAGTGCTACATCCAGCCCCCTGTGCCACAAACAGCCCCCGGTGCCACAGACAGCTCCCTGTGCCACAAACAGCCCCCTGTGCCACAAACAGCCCCCTGTGCCACATCCAGTGCCACATCCAGCTCCCTGTGTCACATCCAGTGCCACCTCTCCCTTCCCTGTGCCACATCCAGCTTCTCCCCCTTGTCACTTCTGCCACCTCCACGGTCTCGGGCAGGCAGGGTTATGCCAAGGGAGGCGGGTGTGGAGTGGGAGGGCAGCAGGATGGGAGGGTATCCGCAGCCCTGCTCTCCTCAGGGACAAGATGTCCATGGAAGTGGTGTTCCTGGCCAAGAACCCCAGCGGGATGATCTTCTACAACGGCCAGAAGAGCGATGGCAAAGGGGACTTTGTGTCCCTGGCGCTGCATGAGGGGCACCTGGAGTACAGATACGACCTGGGCAAAGGGCCAGCCCTGCTCAGGTGAGCCCTGACGTGCCCATCCTGGTTTTTACTGGGACATCCAGCTTTATATTCCCGTTTATTTCCAGCTGAGGGAGCAGGAGCTGGAGCTCCTGCATTTCCCCTTTCCCGTGCACTCCCTGTCCTCCGAGTGCCCCAGGGCTGACTCAGAGCTTCCATGGACAATTCCAGGAGGGGAGCTCAGCCCGCAGCATCCCAAAGGCAGGACAGGAGGAAACTCCTCAAAGCTGCAGTAGGGGAGGTTTAGGTTGGATATTTGGGAGTTTTTTCCCTCTGGAAGGGCGGTCAGGGATTGGAACCACCCCTGGAAGTGTTCAAAAGATGTGTGGATGTGGCACTTTTGGATGTGCTTTGGTGAACGCTTCCAGGGCTGGAGATTCCACCACAGTTCCAATGTTCCAAAACCCTTTCCATGAAGGAATTTTCCCAACTCTCCTGAGGCCATTCCCTCTCCTCCTGGCCCTGTTCCCTGGGAGCAGAGCCCCACCTGGGGCTGTCCCCTCCTGGCAGGGATTCATGGAGAGCAAAAAGCTCCTTCCCGAGCTCCTTTCCTCCAGGCTGAGCCCCTTTCCCAGCTATAATTTTTATATTTTACCCATAAAAATAAGATCTCTATCCTGTGGAGAACCTACAGAGAAAAAATGTAAACATATCTAGAAAGAAAAGAGTTTGATGGACATGTACAGTAACCATTACCAACCCATGAAATGAGATTCAATGATTTGAAACTCAAATAATTGAAGAAATAAATGAATGAGAATTAATTCGACTCACATGTGGTGCCTCATGACCCCAGATCAAAATGAGCTGCAAAGCTTCAGCCGTTCTGCACAGAGCACAGGTGTCCTGCCCGTCTCTGCTGTGACAGGTTTCCAGGTTTTGCAGGTTCTGAGGGCACAGCTTTCACCTGGGAGCTTTCTTTTCCCTTTTTCCCCCTCAGGAGCAAGGAGCCAGTGCCCCTCAACACCTGGATCAGCGTCCTGCTGGAGAGGAGTGGCCGCAAGGGCGTCCTGAGGGTCAACAACGGCGAGAGGGTGATGGGGGAGTCGCCGGTGAGTCAGGGAGGGACACCCAGCCCTGCTCTGCTCCTGTGTGGGAGGAAATTCTCAGGTTCCTGGGATTTAAATCGTGGCTTTGAGGGTGGAGAAGCGGGCAGGGAAGGGTCCCTGCATCCCTTCCCGTGGGACAGAAGCTCCCAGCCCCTCTCCCTTGCTGTCCCTGCCCAGGAGCCTGGCCAGCTTTCAGGGATGCCTCCGATGAGCCCTCCCCACTCTCATGGACCCCCATCCCTTATTTCAGGTCCTCACCTGTCCCCGTGGTGGGACAGGTACGTGAGGCACCTGTGGGTCAATAATGACATCGTTTATTAAGGGTCTTGATGGGTGTCAGGAACCCCCTGAGCAGCGAGAGGAGCTCTGGGAGCAGGGAGAGCCCCTTGGCCCTGCTGCTGCTGCATCCATTGATGCTTCCAGTCTTTTCCCAGCTGGCAGCTTCCAATTACAGCCTCTCCCCATCCCCTGTCCCTCCCTGCTTCTGTCCCTTCGTTCCTTGGGATTCCCTCCCTCCCCCTTTCCAGGAAGCTGAGAAGGCAGGAAAAGCCCTGCTGGCTGCTGACCTCACCCCTAAACCCACCGGGAACCACGGCATTCCCGCCAGAGAAGGGATTTTCCTTCCAGAGAAGGGATTTTCCTTCCAGAGAAGGGATTTTCCTTCCAGAGAAGGGATTTTCCTGCCAGAGAAGGGATTTTCCTGCCCTCACTCTCGTCTTTGGAAGCTCCTCTCGGAGCAAAGCAAAGCCCTGGGTGGCAGTGACCCTCCTGCCACCCCCAGAGCCACCCAGCCCCGGTGGCAGCAGCCCTGCCTGTTGCGATGTCACCCCACTGATGTCCCTTTGTTTTTTTTCTCTCTCCCTTTGATTTTCCTTTGTATTTTTCCCTCCCCTGCTGTCTGGATCCCAGAAATCCCGTAAGGTACAGATAAGTATGACCCTCCCCATGCCTCCATCTCATCTGCCATTGGCACCTTGTTCTTTTTTTGTGTTTTCCATCCCGATCTCAGTGTTCCACCCTGTCCCTTTCCCATCTGATCTAGGATCCCTGTAGTTTAGAGCCGCTCATTCCCTGTCCCGTCCTTCATTCCCAGCCAGTTGTTACCTTCTGTTTCGGGAGCATTTCAATTAATCCCATTTTATTTTGTTGTGTTAATCCCACAAAACATTAGCTAGTGATCCATGTCACCCCGTCCTTGCTGTGGCCCTGGCTCCATCCCAGAGAATTCCCAGGAATCCTGGGGCTGCAGCCTCACCTGGGATTTTCCAGTGGGGCGACAGCAAGGAGGGAATTTTCTCCTCCAAAAACACCATGTGGGGTGCAGGAGAACCTCCTCAAGCCATGGGATGTGGGAGAAGCTCCTCAAAACCGGGCTGGATCCCTCTGGAATGTGCTGGGATTTGAGTACCCGCCCTGCAGAGGCTTTGAGCGATGGTTGGGTACCCAAATTTTGGGGGTCACACGAAAGCAGAGCCCCCCTCCAGGTCTGAGGGTGTGGGAACAGCCTCTCCCCAAAACCCAATCCATGGGAAACCTTTCCCAGGTGCCTGCTGGGGGTGGCACCTGGCAGTCCTTGGCATGAGGAGGTTTCCTGCAGGCTCCACCCATAGAATCATCAATAAACCATCATGGAATGAAACATCACAAACAAAATTATCATCCAAGATCCCAAACTGAGAGAGCCACGAGGATCACCAAGGGCAGCTCCCGGGGCCAGGGGACAGCCGGGGACATCCTGACTCCCTCTGGGTGATCCCTGTTTCCGCAGGTGCCCCACATGGTGCTGAACCTGAAGGAGCCCTTCTACGTGGGGGGAGCCCCCGACTTCTCCAGGCTGGCTCGAGCGGCTGCCATCTCCAGCGGCTTCCAGGGAGCTGTGCAGAGGGTGAGGTCCTGCTGGTCATTCCAGTGCCCAGCTGGGATAGCCCAGTGTCCTGCTGGTCACTCCAGTGTCCTGTTGGGACAGCCCAGTGTTCTGCTGGTCATCCCAGTGTCCTGTTGGGACAGCCCAGTGTCCTGCTGGTCATCCCAGTGTCCTGTTGGGACAGCCCAGTGTCCTGCTGGTCATCCCAGTATCCTGCTGGTCATCCCAGTGTCCTGCTGGTCATCCCAGTGTCCTGCTGGTCATCCCAGTGTCCTGCCGGTCATTCCAGTGTCCTGTTGGGACAGCCCAGTGTCCTGCTGGTCATCCCAGTGTCCTGTTGGGACAGCCCAGTGTCCTGCTGGTCATCCCAGTGTCCTGTTGGGACAGCCCAGTGTCCTGCTGGTCATCCCAGTGTCCTGTTGGGACAGCCCAGTGTCCTGCTGGTCATCCCAGTGTCCTGTTGGGACAGCCCAGTGTCCTGCTGGGCATCCCAGTGTCCTGCCGGTCATCCCAGTGTCCTGCTGGTCATTCCAGTGTCCTGCTGGTCATCCCAGTATCCTGCTGGTCATCCCAGTGTCCTGTTGGGACAGCCCAGTGTCCTGCTGGTCATCCCAGTGTCCTGCTGGGCATCCCAGTGTCCTGCTGGTCATTCCAGTGTCCTGCTGGTCATCCCAGTGTCCTGCCGGTCATTCCAGTGTCCTGTTGGGACAGCCCAGTGTCCTGCTGGTCACTCCAGTGTCCTGTTGGGACAGCCCAGTGTCCTGCTGGTCATCCCAGTGTCCTGCTGGGCATCCCAGTGTCCTGCTGGTCATCCCAGTGTCCTGTTGGGACAGCCCAGTGTCCTGCTGGTCACTCCAGTGTCCTGCTGGTCACTCCAGTGTCCAGCCGCGAGCTGCCCCAAGTGTCCTGGGATGGACCTGGGAGCTGTCCTGGCGTGTGGAGCATCCCTGGAGGAAAAGTGGCACCGGTGGGGAACAGGAGGGGAATTTGGGGTCACGGGGACACATGGAATGGATTCCTGTCAGAGGGATGGATTCCCATGTTAGGGATGCATTCCCATCTCAGGGATGCATTTCCATCTCCTTGTGTCCCCTGCCCGCTGTCCCCATGTCCCCAGGGATGGCTGGATCCGTGGATCCCACCCTGGTGTGGCCTGGAGGGACCTTCAGGCTCCCCCTTTGCCGTGGCCAGGACACCTCCACTGCCCCAGCCCGGCCAACCCGGCCCTGGGCGCTGCCAGGGATGAGAATTCCCGGGAAATCCCTGCCAGGCCCCAGCCGCTGGTGGCTGAGCCCGTCTCCTCCCGCAGATCTCGCTGGAGGGGGTGCCCGTGCTGCAGGAGCAGAACATCCGCAGCGCCAGGGAGATCTCCCCGTTCCGGGGGCACCCCTGCACCCAGAGCCTCAACCCCTGCCAGCACGGGGGCACCTGCAGCCCCAGCATGGGCACCTACGAGTGCTCCTGCCACAGGGGCTTCTCCGGAGCCCACTGCGAGAAAGGTGCGGCCACGGGGGGCACGGGGGCTGGGGGGTAGAGGGGGCTGGGGGCACAGGGGGCCGGGGGAGTGACACTGGAAGTGGCACAGGGAAGGTTGCGGTGGCATTGGAGGTGGCACAGGGGGCTGGAGGTGGCACAGGGAAGGTTGGGGTGCACAGAGAAGGTTGGGCTGGCACTGGAGATGGCACAGGGAAGTTGGAGTGGCACTGGAGGTGACACAGGGAAGGTTGGGGTGGCCATGGGGAGCTGGAGGTGGCCATGGAGGTGACACAGGGAAGGTTGGGGTGACCATGGGGAGCTGGAGGTGGCCATGGAGGTGACACAGGGAAGGGTGAGGTGGCCATGGGGAGCTGGAGGTGGCCATGGGGAGCTGGAGGTGGCCATGGAGGTGACACAGGGAAGGGTGAGGTGGCCATGGGGAGCTGGAGGTGGCCATGGAGCTGCAGGCTGGATGGAAAAGCTGGATGGAAATGTCCTGTGCAAGTTCAGCCCATCCAGCTGGGATCATGATGCAAATGAGCACAAATCAGGATGTTCTGGGAGAGGAAAACCCTTGGAGAGCTGGGCTAGGGAATCATGGAATGGGTTGGGTTGGAATCCCATCCATTCCCATCCCAAGCTCTAAAAATCCCCAAACAAGCTCTGAAGCTGCTTAGATCCCTCCAGGGGCTGACATTTCCGTGGGGACAGCTTTGGGTGTGTCACTGTCCTGTCGGGAATGCTGAGGGGGGATTTTCCCCATCTCCCAGGAGAGCCAGGAATTCCCTGGCATTTCCTGGCAGCTCCTTCTCCCATCTCCCTGCTTTTCCCCCCTCAGTGATCATCGAGAAGGCAGCTGGGGATGCCGAGGCCGTCGCCTTCGATGGCCAGACGTTTCTGGAGTACCACAACGCCATCACCAAGAGGTACCAAAGCCCCAGACTGGAATTTGGGCTGATTTGGGGAGGAAAAGCCGGGATCCAGGAGCTCCAAACCGGGGCTGGATGTTCCCGGTCCTCCCTCCCAAACCGGGGCCGGTTGTTCCCGGTTGTCCCCTGTTGGTTTTCCCCCAAATTCCCAGCTCCAGGCCTGGTTCTGCAGCCTGGGGAAACTCCTGGCTTAGCCCAGCCTGCTTTGGGAATGGGATGGAGCCAGATCCTGAGCGTGCCAGGCTAGAAGTGCCACAGGGATGGGACTGTCCTGGGACTGTCCCACCCTCACGTGGGGAGGATCCTGTGGCGTCCATGGCTGTGCTGGTCCTTGGGAATTGTGTCTGGGAATGAGCAGAGCTCCCCTGAGCTCCCCCAGGCTGGGAATTTCTCCTTGGGAATTCTGTCTGAGAATGAGCAGAGCTCCCCCTGAGCTCCCCCAGGCTGGGAATTCCTCCTTCAGGAGCCTTCTGGCCCGCTGTGGTTTGCTCAGTGCTCTTCCTCCCTCCCCACGGGGGTAAATCCCCACCTCCAGGGCGTTGGGATGAGCTCCCGAGGCCATTCCTGGTTTCCCAGCCCCGCAGGGGTGGGGGGTGTCCATGTGGAGCCGTTGTCTGTCCGTGTCCGTGTGTCTGTCCCTTCTCAGTGTCGCTGTTTCTGTTTTCAAGCCACCTGAGCAATGAGATCCCAGTGTAAGTACAGCCCTGCTACCCTCCCCATCCTCACCGTCACCCCAAACCCGGGGCAGTCCTGCCAGAAGTGGGGGGAGGAATTTGGGGTCTCTCCCAGGTTTTTTGATGGAAAACCATTCCCACTGGGGAGTGAGAAGGGCTCAGGTGCTGGAGCTGTGTCCCAGGCAGCTGCTGTCCCCCCAGCACACCTTCATTGCATCTTAAAATCAACTTAAATTAATTGAGTTTTCAATTTGAAGCTCGACTTTAATAAAGGTGAGCAAAAGGAATGAAAATCCCTGTGGCTTCCTGCTCCAGCAGCAGCCAGAGGTGTTGGAGATGGAAACTGGGGCTGCTGATCCCAGATTTTTCCAGCATGGATGTGGCACGGGAGGAGGCCGGGCTGGGCACTGGGAGCCCCTCGAAACATCTCCAGTGTGGATGAGGGGTCAGGAAAAGGGGCAGGGCAGGAGATGGGGAGAAATCCAAACCCCTGGACAGCTGAGATTTGCTGTCCTGCGTGGAAGGGAAGCCTGCTTCGAGCAGGAACATTCCCTGCTCCATGCTGAACATTCCCTGCTCCGTGCTGAACATTCCCTGCTCCGTGCTGAACATTCCCTGCTCCATGCAGGAACATTCCCTGCTCCATTCCCTGCTCCGTGCTGAACATTCCCTGCTCCGTGCTGAACATTCCCTGCTCCATGCTGAACATTCCCTGCTCCATGCAGGAACATTCCCTGCTCCATGCAGGAACATTCCCTGCTCCATGCTGAACATTCCCTGC
Source organism: Pseudopodoces humilis (assembly GCF_049639895.1). Lineage (NCBI taxonomy): Eukaryota > Metazoa > Chordata > Aves > Passeriformes > Paridae > Pseudopodoces > Pseudopodoces humilis. The sequence continues at coordinate 6,172,107 of NC_142223.1, read as the reverse complement.
TCCGTGCTGAACATTCCCTGCTCCGTGCAGGAACATTCCCTGCTCCGTGCTGAACATTCCCTGCTCCATGCAGGAACATTCCCTGCTCCATGCAGGAACATTCCCTGCTCCGTGCTGAACATTCCCTGCTCCGTGCTGAACATTCCCTGCTCCATGCTGAACATTCCCTGCTCCGTGCTGAACATTCCCTGCTCCGTGCAGGAACATTCCCTGCTCCGTGCTGAACATTCCCTGCTCCATGCTGAACATTCCCTGCTCCATGCAGGAACATTCCCTGCTCCATGCTGAACATTCCCTGCTCCATGCAGGAACATTCCCTGCTCCGTGCTGAACATTCCCTGCTCCATGCTGAACATTCCCTGCTCCGTGCTGAACATTCCCTGCTCCATGCAGGAACATTCCCTGCTCCGTGCTGAACATTCCCTGCTCCATGCTGAACATTCCCTGCTCCATGCAGGAACATTCCCTGCTCCATGCTGAACATTCCCTGCTCCATGCAGGAACATTCCCTGCTCCGTGCTGAACATTCCCTGCTCCGTGCTGAACATTCCCTGCTCCATGCAGGAACATTCCCTGCTCCATTCCCTGCTCCGTGCTGAACATTCCCTGCTCCGTGCTGAACATTCCCTGCTCCGTGCAGGAACATTCCCTGCTCCATGCAGAACATTCCCTGCTCCATGCAGGAACATTCCCTGCTCCGTGCAGGAACATTCCCTGCTCCATGCAGGAACATTCCCTGCTCCGTGCTGAACATTCCCTGCTCCGTGCTGAACATTCCCTGCTCCATGCAGGAACATTCCCTGCTCCGTGCTGAACATTCCCTGCTCCATGCAGGAACATTCCCTGCTCCATTCCCTGCTCCATGCTGAACATTCCCTGCTCCATGCAGGAACATTCCCTGCTCCGAGCAGGAACATTCCCTGCTCCATGCTGAACATTCCCTGCTCCGTGCTGAACATTCCCTGCTCCATGCAGGAACATTCCCTGCTCCGTGCTGAACATTCCCTGCTCCGTGCTGAACATTCCCTGCTCCATGCAGGAACATTCCCTGCTCCGTGCTGAACATTCCCTGCTCCGTGCTGAACATTCCCTGCCATGGGAAGGAGGAATTTTTAGGGATCCCTGCCTGTCCCATCTCATCCCACCTCATTCTGAGCCCCCAGGGCCGTGGGGCTGAGCTGTGCCTGTGCATGGGGGGCTGCAGAGCCGTCGCCTGCATGTCCATGGCATTGCGAGGGGCTGGAAAGGCATTTTCAGGAATTTTAGGATTATCCTGAGTGTCCTCTTAAGATGGGAAGTGTTGTGACCTCATAACTGTCCCTGTGCCCCCTCCCCGAGCCTCATCCCTGCTGGCTTTGTGTCCCTGCAGAGGGAACGTCACCACTCCCAGCTTTTCCTGGCCTTTTCCCGGCCTTTTCCCAGCATTTTCCCGGCCTTTTCCCGGCCTTTTCCCGACCTTTTCCCAGCCTTTTCCCGGCCTTTTCCCAGACTTTTCCCAGCCTTTTCCCAGTCACTTTGGGCTGTGCTGCCCCATCCTTTAAGGGAGCTTCTCCCACATCCCCCTGCTGGGTTTGGCCACCCATAAAAGTGGATTTTTCCTCCTCCAGGGAAGCTCCAGGGTGTGTCCTGGGCGGGATCAACATTCCCACGGTTTCTCCAGGCCCTGACGTGCCCGTCCTGGTTTTCACTGGGACATCCAGCTTTTTTTCCCAACTCTCCAACCTAAACCTCCCCTGAGGCCGTTCCCTCTCCTCCTGGCCCTGTTCCCTGGGAGCAGAGCCCCCCCTGGGGCTGTCCCCTCCTGGCAGGGATTCATGGAGAGCAAAAAGCTCCTTCCCGAGCTCCTTTCCTCCAGGCTGAGCCCCTTTCCCAGCTCCCTCAGCCATCCCAGACCCAGCACGGGCTGGATATTCCCTCCTTGCCATGGGACAATTCCCGGCTCTCCAGATCACTCCAGGCGCTTCCTGCTGGGGCTCTGAGTGGGGTGAAGAGCTGGAGCTGGGTGAGGATGGAAAGGAAAGAAAAGGAAAAGGAAAAGGAAAAGGAAAAGGAAAAGGAAAAGGAAAAGGAAAAGGAAAAGGAAAAGGAAAAGGAAAAGCAGGCTGGGTGGGTCTCCTCGCTGCCCCGCGCTTATGGCACGCTCCCCTTTTTTCCCCATCCGAGTCCCGAGGCGCTGGATTTCCCCTGGGAGCCCAGGTGAGTGTGCCAGGCTGTGCCTGCCTCGTGGCCTGCCCGTGCCTCAGCATGTCCCCGTGTCCCTGTGTGTGTCCTGTGTGTCCCCTCCTGCCTTTTTATCCTGAGGGATGAGCTCCGCACAGGGGCCCAGGCTGGGTGACCCCAAAGGACACAGAGCCCTGTCCCACCCTCCGGATGCAGCGCCCCTCAGGAATAAAAAGCTCTTCGTGTTGTCCCTCTTGTCCAGTCTCTGTGTGTCCCGCTCCACCTGTTGCCAAGGGCCTCCTGCCTGTTCCAGAGGAAAAAATTTGGGTTCCAACCTGGGGAAAATCCCATCTTTCCTTCATTCCTCCCTTGGGAAAAGGTTTTGTTGCCTCCATCCCCTCCCTGTCACAGTCCCCAGGGTGCCGAGGCTGCTGTGTCTGGGATTGATCCTTGCGCTCCATGAGGACAAAAGCAAGGAATCTCCAGCTGGATCTTGGGGAACATCCCAGGAGAGGTGTGCAGCCCCGCTCAGGAGCACAGGAGGGTGGGAGAACTCCAGCCTTGGCATTCCCAAGAGTGGGAACTGCCTCGGAGACCTCCAGGGCCATTCCTTGGAGCCTCTGGCCTGGCTTGGAGCTTCCCATCCACTACCAGGAATTCTGATCCCACAAAATCTGTCCCCCTCAAGGGCAGCAGTTGGGGACAGACCCTGCCTGTGTGTCCCAATCGCAGGAGTGGGATGGAGGCCACCCCAGCTGGTTTGTGGGATCCTATCCCAAAATCTGCTCCTCATGAGGGCAGCAGGTGGGACAGACCCCATGGGTGAATCCCAGGAGTGGGATGGAGATTATCCCAAAATCTGCCACCCTTGAGGGCAGCAGTTTGGGACAGATCCCACAGGTGAATCCCAGGAATAGGATGGAGGTTATCCCACAATCTGTGACCCTCGAGGCCAGCGGGTGGGGACAGGTGGGGAGTCCCTGGGAAGAGGAGGCTGCTCTGAGGAGCCGCCCGTGGCTTTCCCGGTGCAGCTCCCAGCGCTGCTCTCCCTCCCTAGCGAGAAGGCCCTGCAGTCCAACCACTTCGAGCTCAGCATCAAAACCGAGGCCACGCAGGGGCTGCTCCTGTGGAGCGGGAAGGGGCTGGAAAAGTCGGATTACATCGCCCTGGCCATTGTGGATGGCTTCGTGCAGCTGAGCTACGACCTGGGCTCCAAAGCCGTCACCCTGCGCTCCACGGTGCCCGTCAACACCAACCAGTGGATCCACATCAAAGCCTCCAGGTGAGGGGGATGGCGGGATCAGGATTGATCGGGATTGATCAGGATTGGGATCGGGATCGGGATTGATCGGGATTGGGATCGGGATCAGGATTGATGGGGATCGGGATCGGGATCGGGATTGATCAGGATCAGGATCAGGATCAGGATCGGGATGGAAAAGCTGGGAATGAGGCAGCTGAGCCCGGTGATCCCCAAGGATCTGTCCCTGGATAAGGATAGAGGGGAGGTCCTGTCCTGCTGGGGAACACCTGGCAATGTGCAAGGGGACAGAGCAGGAGGGGTGGAAGGGTCGTGCCTTGGATTCGGGTTTCACATTGCGTTCCCGGTGGGAGCGAGGTGGGAGGTGGGAGTGGGGAGGGATCACAGCCCTGGAGTGCCAGGGATTCCTGCTGGGATCTGGCAGGGCTGCGATGGCTCTGGGGGTGTCCCAGGGGTGCCAGAGGGGACAGTCCCCATCACTGGGTGGCACCAGAGCAAGGATTGCATCCAGAGGGATATTCCACTCTGCAGCTGGAAAAGCAGGTGGGACAGATCCCATGGGTGAATCCCAGGAATGGGATGGAGGTTATCCCAAAATCTGGAACTCCCAAGGGCAGCAGGTGGGACAGATCCCATGGATGAATCCCAGGAATGGGATGGAGGTTATCCCAAAATCTGCCAGCCTGGTGGTTCCCAGTGCCAGGACTTGCAGGGACCAGCCCTGGGCTGTCTCTCGGAGGTTGTTGATGGATTCCTGGTTTTCCCCCCTCCCTCGGGAGCAGGGTGCAGAGGGAAGGGTCCCTGCAGGTTGGGAATGAAGCTCCCATCGCCGGCTCCTCTCCTCTCGGGGCCACCCAGCTGGACACGGACGGGGCGCTGTGGCTGGGTGAGTCCGGGGGAAGGGACATTCCCAGTGTCCCATGGGAGGATTCAGAGCTGGAATGGGGTGGAGATGTCCTTCCCTTCCCTCAACACCACACCTTGGCCTCCCAGGTGGCCTAAAATTTTGTACAGATGCTTTCCAGTCCTTGCCATGGCACCGCGCCCCCAGGGCAGCAACAGGCAATTCCAGCCCGAACTGGTGTTGGAAGGGACCTTAACGCCCCTCCAGTGTCACTTCCAGACGTGTCCCACTGTCCCAGGCTGCTCCAGCCTGGCCTGGGACGCTCCCAGGGATGGGGCAGCCCCAGATCCTCTGGGAAATCCATTCCAGGGCCTCCCCACCCTCCCAGGGAGACCCCAGTGGTGGCAGTGTCACAGTGCTGGGGCCAGACTCTCTGTCCCCTGTCCCTGCCCCGAGCTGACCGTGGCTGTCCCCACTCTGTCCATCCCCTGGCCCCTGACCTGAGCTGTCCCCTGTCCCTGAGCTGACCCCAGTTCCTGATCCCTGTCCATCGCATCCCTGTCCATCCCTGTCCATTCCCCATCCCTGTCCATCCCTGTCCATTTCTGTCCATCCCATCCCATCCCATCCCCTGGATCCCATCCCATCCCATCCCATCCCATCCCATGGATCCCATCCCATCCCATCCCATCCCATCCCATGGATCCCATCCCATCCCATCCCATCCCATCCCATCCCATCCCATCCCATCCCATCCCATCCCATCCCATCCCATTCCCATTCCCATCCCATTCCATCCCATTCCCATCCCATTCCATCCTATCCCATCCCCATCCATCCATCCTGTTCCCAGCCTCGGGCACTGACCCCATTCCATTGCAGGGGGTCTGGACAAGCGCAGCGCGCGCCCGCGGCTGCCCAAGGCGTTCAGCACGGCCTTCGTGGGCTGCATGCGCTCCGTGCTGCTGGACCGCCGGGAGCTGCACCTGCGCCAGGACGCGCTCAACGCGCCGCGGATATTGCACTGCTCGGCCCCCTAGAGCCATCACCGCCGCCGCCCGCCCGCCTGCCGCTGGAATTATTTTCTATTTTTGTAAACTTATTGCTTTTTATATTTTTGGGGGGGACGGGGAGGGCAGGAAACCCTATTTTTGGTTTTTCCCACGGGTTCTCCGGGCGGTGAGAGCCGGCCCGAGCGGCGGCGCCGCCCAATGAAGCTCGACCCGCGGCTCCGAGGAGCGCCAGAACTCTCCCGCTGCAGCGCCCGTCTTCTTCATACTTGAAGCTTCTTTTTTTTTGGGGTGGTTTCCCCCCTTTTTTCCCGGCGTTTTGGGGGGGTTGCTCCCAAAGCCGACCCTGTTTTTCTGCGGGGGAAACACTGCCGGTGCTGGCGAGGCCTTCACGGATTGGCAGGGTGGGAATTCCCACCCCGCTCCGGGCTCTGGCTCTTCCAAACCTTCTCCTGGCGCTGTGTCCAGGCGATTTCCTGCTGCCCCCCGTTCCTCTCCGTAATTTATGTGTGTAAGGATCTCAAGTGCTTTTCTCCTTGGAGCTCTGCTCAAATCAGGGACGATTCCACGCACTGGAAGGGAGAGAGCCGGGCCCGCTCCTCTCTGCGCTTGGCTCGTGACTCTTCGCTAGACTGAGAGGTGCTGGGGAGGGAAAAATGTGGATTTTTCCAGTGGTTCTCCTCTTCCTCTTCCTCTTGGACACGTGCAGGAGCAGCTGTGAAACCTCATTCCCACATTTTGTGTTCATCCAGATGTGTCCCGACCCCCCCGGCTGCTCTTCCCAAGGCCACCGAGCCTCGGCCTCCCTCATGCTGGGGATCGCTCGGAGCTCCTCTCCGAGAGCTGGGAATTCTCTCCCTCTTCCAAAAAGGACCAGGAGATTCCCTTCTCCCTTCTCAGAGATCTCTTGGATGTGTCCTTCCATGTCCTGCCGCGTTTCCCAGCCTCTGGCTCCCAGCCTAGGCCTGCAGAGCTGGCGCTGGAGCCTCTCCCACAGAGATTTTGGAATTTTTTTACCTTGGATTTGGAGTTTTTGGGTCTTCCACGCTCCTCTGGATGCTGCTAGCCCAGCAGGAATGGCTCCAACGGGAATGGGAACGGGGCTGGGGAATATCTGTGGGGAATTTGAAGCATTTTCTTCCTGGAAAGGAAAATTTGGTTCAAAAGTTTCTGGGGTGTGACGGCGCCTCTGCCTGCAGCCTCTGGATCTCCTGGAATCTGGAGAAGAGCAGATGGATCCCAGCTCTGGAAGAAATCCCATCCCCCACTGGGATTCCTTCTCCATGGGAAGGATTTCCTGGTGTTTTGTGGCCTCTGTCTCCCTTTCCCACCCTCAGCTGGAATTGCTCCATGGAAAAACAACTTTAAGGAATTCATCTGCAGGATCCCACCAGCTTTTGGGTGGGAATTCCTGGAATGTGGCATTTTTCCCCCTAAATTTCTATCCCACCTTGCCGGGCTCCCTTTAAAACGGGAATTTTGGCACCAACCTTTGAGGCAGGAAAGGTCAAATTTCTTCTCTCAGGATGAGCTCTGAACAAAGGTGGAACCAAGAGGGAAAACCTATGGAAAAACCACTTGGATCTGCTTTTATTTCATTTATTTGATTAAAAAAAAAAATCCAATAAAAATATTCCCAATCCTGTGGAAGATCCTGGGTTAAATATTCCATGGGGGGCTGTGCCGGGTGAGGGCTCTGCTGTGGCTGGGAGTGTTCCTGGGGTGCCAAAATTCCCATTTTTAGTCCAAATTGGGATTCCTGGTGGGAAATGCTGGGCTGGGCTGGGAGGGATGGACTGGGGAGTCCCCCAATCCATATTTTGGGAATGGCATTCCCAGCTGGAATGTTCCAACTCCAGAGGGACGGGGAAGCTGCTGATTTTCAGGAATGAAGTCAAGAAACAGCCAAGAAAAACCCAACAACAGAACAAAAACAAAGCTAAAACCTCATTCTGCTTTCGCTGGGGCTTGGAAATGCCTTAAACCGGGATTTTGTGTCCTCTGGGGGAGCATCTGGAATTTCCAGCAGCGCCCTTCGAGCCGTGCACTTCACTGTTAACATTTCTACCACAAAACCTGCAAAAAACCCCCAAAAAAGACATCGAGGTGGGTTTTTTTTTCTGGATTTTAGGTTTTTTTGGGGCTTTTTTTTTAATTGAAACCCCTTGAGCTGTCCGTGTGGCTCGGTGGAGAGGGAGAATTCCCGACTTTGGGAGCCGCTGGCTGAATTCCGAAGGGCGCCGCGCAGTAGAGGAGCAGCATGATGTAACCGTTACTAACTCGTGTCTTTCGTCAAATCACCCAGAAATAAAAGTTTGGAAACAATTTGAGAGGTTTTTAAGGGGCCTGGTGCTTCTTTTCTTTCCCTCTGGAATAAAGGAAGATCCTGTTTTTTTCTGGTGCTGTTTGCTGGGCAGAGGGGGCTGGAGCAGAGGGGTTCCCATGGCTCCTCAATTCAGTTTTTCTGTAAATTCCAATCCAAATCCCGGGGTTTCGCAGGATTTTTGTGTCTTTCCTTCCCCTCTTCTGTGGCCAGGGAGTCTCCACTTTTCCCTCTTTGTGTCTTTTATCCCCTCAGCAGCGTTTTCCAAGGACTTTCTGCATCCCACGAATCCCACAGGGCTGAGGTGACGCCCCTGGGGGTTGTTCCTCATGGACTGCAGCGTTTTCCCTGCTGGGAATCCACAGAAAATCAGCCTCGAGCAGGATGTGGATTGATAAAAGGAGTGGGAAGGACAATTCCATCACTTTCCTTTGGATCTGAAGGGCAAATTCAGAGGTCTTGGGCAAACCCAGGACAAATGCATGCTGCTTCCCAGAAAAACCAGAAATCCCAGGAAATTGCTTCCCAAAAAAGCCAGGAATCCAGAAATTTGGATAAGAAGGAATCAGGTGTGTGAAATCGAGAACATTTTGGGTCTGAAGGGCAAATTCAGGGGTCTTGGGCAAAACCAGGTCACATTGATGCTGCTTCCCAGAAAAGCCAGAAATCCCAGGAAACTGCTTCCCATAAAAGCCAGGAATGTCCCCAAGGAAATGCCCTGGATCCAGCATCTCCCACATATCCTGGCTGACAAAACCAAGTCAGCCAAAATCTGGGAGAAGCTCCCAGGACTGGGAATCTCAGTGGCAGGAGAAGGAGCAAGGACAGCACAAGGGTCAGCATTCCCAGGGGTTTTTTGTCCCGGGAACAATCCAGGGAAGCTGTGCCCTCTCCGAACCCTCATCCCTGAGGAACGAGCTGCTCCTGCCCCGGCAGCTCCCAGGGATTCCCCAGCTGGACACGGAATCCACCAGGGTTTATTTTGGCTCCGAAGCCGCTATTTTTGACCTGCCGGGGATGTCAGCGGCCGTGTCCCGGTTTTTATTCCCTCTTGGACAGCGGCCTCCGCTTCCCCACCCAGCACCGGAAAGAGCCGGATCCAGGGCCTTCCTTGGAATTCCTGGATTTTATGGGAAGCAATTTCCCGGGATTTCTGCCTTTCATGGGAAGCAGCATCCATTTGTCCTGGGTTTGTCCAAGACCCCTTCAAATCCAGAATGTTCTTGATTTCACACACCTGACTCCTTCTTATCCCAATTTCCTGGAATTTCAGGCTTTTATGGAGAGAAATTTCCTGGAATTTCTGGTTTTTCTGGGAAGCAGCATCCATTTTTCCTGGGTTTGTCCAAGACCCCTGAATTTGCCCTTCAGATCCAGAGAGTGCTTGGTTTGTGGGAGGTAAAACCCACCTGACCCCTCATAGTCCAGGGGGTTGGGATGTTGGGATGTTGGGATGAGAGTGGGGGGCTCGCCCTGATGCCACCATGACTCCCCAGAGCAGAGATATTTTGGGATAAAACCCTTGCCAGCCTGGGATACTGGGATATTGGGGATCTGCCCATTTGTTTTGATCCCTTGGACTCAAATCTCGGTGGAGTCGGCACCAAAATCCAGATTTCCAGAGGGGTTTGGGCAGTGAGGGCCTAGCTCCAGCTCCAGCCCTGAGCCTCAAATTCTGGGGTCGGTTTGGGGCTCCTCAGGACAGGGAAGTTCCCTGATCCCTGTCTGTGTGATCCCTGCTCCACCAAAATCCATGGAAAAATCCCTGTTCCCTGTCTGTGTGATCCCTGCTCCACCAAAATCCATGGAAAAATCCCTGTTCCCTGTCTGTGTGATCCCTGCTCCACCAAAATCCATGGAAAAATCCCTGATCCCTGTCTGTGTGATCCCTGCTCCACCAAAATCCACGGAAAAATCCCTGTTCCCTGTCTGTGTGATCCCTGCTCCACCAAAATCCACGGAAAAATCCCTGTTCCCTGTCTGTGTGATCCCTGTTATGTTGAAATCCATGGAAAAATCCCTGTTCCCTGTCTGTGTGTGCCAGTTTTGGGGCTCTGTTCCAATTGCTGAACCCCCAGAGCAGTTTTGGGATCTGAAATCTCATCTGGGACAATTCCCCCCCCAACCCCAAAATGGGAGAAATTGGGAATTTTCCGGATAAAGTGCCCTGGGAATGCAGCTGGAATCGCAAGGGAAAAGGGAGCAATCCTACCCAGGGACACCTGGAATTGTGGAAAACACAACTGAATCCGTCCAGGCGTGCTCCTTGCACACAATAAAACACAAAGAATTAAATACATAAAAACATGGAATTTTTTGGGAATGGGAGCCGGGAAGTCTCTGGGAATCCCTGGCACATCCCTGTTCCAATAAAAGCAGCGTCAGCCACTGGTGGGGTCTGAAAGCGGCGCTTTGGAGGATGAGGAGGACAAAGCTGTCCCAATAAACCGGGATTTTTTGGCAGCGGGGAGAGGTTGGGGTGTGCTTTGGTGACTCCAGGCTGCGCTGGGTTTGTGCCTCTGCCTGGAAAATCCTCTTCCAGAGGGACAGCAGGGATTTGGGAGCATCTTCCTGGGAAAATGAGTGGAGCGGGTGCTGGGTTCTGTGGGAATGCGGATGGGATGAGCTCGCTTCGGCAGCTCCACCTCCAGCACCAGGGAACCTTCCCAGCCTCTGGAATGCGGCAGTTTCCCACCTGTTCATCCAGCCCTCCCCATCCCAGCTCCTCGAGGGAATAATTCCGGAGCTGCTCCAGCTGGCAAGAAGAAAAAAAATCCCTTTATTCCCTCAGGAACTCGAGGAAGGAGATGCCGCTGCCGTGGGGGATCCCGCGCTTCTCCTGCTCCCCGAGCATTCCAGGCCCGGATTCCACGGAGAGCCTGGCAGGGAATGCGCAGGGATACTCCAGGGACACGGGGGGGGTGGTGCGGGGTCTGCCGGCCATCCCAGGAACTCAGCGGGCGTTCCCAGGAAAGGGAATTGTCCTGTTCCTCATCCCCATGGAGCCGAGCAGATCCAGGAATTGTCCTGTTCCTCATCCCCATGGAGCCGAGCAGATCCAGAGGCTCCTGGTGCTGCTGGGAAGGGATTTTGTCCCAGAAGTTGCCAGAGCAGCAGGTCCTGTCCCTGTTCCCATCCCTGAGCAGATCCAGAGGCTCTGGCACCACTGGGAAGGGATTTTGTCTCAGATTCTGCCAGAGCAGCAGTCTTACCCCTGTTCCCATCCCGGAGCAGGGACCAGCCCTACAGGAACGGGGGCTGTGTCCCAGCCGCTGTCAGGAGAGCAGGTCCTGCCCCAGGTCCCGTCCCCGAGCCGCTCCGGCCCTACAGGAACGGGGATTTTGTCCCAGGTCCCATCCCCGAGCCGCTCTGGCACTGGAGGAATGGGGATTTTGTCCCAGCCGCTGTCAGAAGAGCGGGTCCTGTCCCTGTTCCCGTCCCGGAGCAGCTCCAGGGGTTCCTAGAGGAACGGGAGCTGTGTGGCCGCCGCCGGTGCCGGGGTGGTTTTGGGGGTGAAGAATTGGGGTCTGGCGGGGCGGCTGAAGCAGCGCAGGTTGCCGGTTTTGAGCGCGCACTGCACGGGCCACAGCACGATGCAGAACAGGATGAGCACCAGAGCCGAGAGCAGCACGATTCGTTTCCAATCGTCGCACAGCTCGCAGCGGGACAGCCTCCCCGCCAGCCCCGGCGGCGGCGGCTCCGCGCTGTCCTCCTTGCTCATGGCCACGTCGATGGACAGGCACGACTCGGGGTTCTCGGCGTCGTCCGAGGCCCGGCGGCAGCAGAGCTTGGTGCCGTCCATCCAGAGCAGGCGCTCCTGCTGCTGCTCGGGGGGCAGCGTGGCGAGCAGCGGGCGGCAGGTGCGCAGCCCCGGCGCTCCCCGGCCCGGCAGAGCCGTGGGCTGGCGGCACAGCGGGCACGGCAGCGGCTCCCCGGGCCCGGCGGGGCCGGGCAGGGCCGCGCTCAGCCTCGCCACGCACTCCAGGCAGAACACGTGCGAGCACTGCAGCACCTTGGGCGTCTTGAAGGCGTTGTCGTAGCTGGTGAAGCAGATGGAGCACTCCACCGGAGAGGCCGGCTTGGGCGAGCCGGGGCTGGCCGAACCCGGGGAGCCTCCCCGGCCGCCCCCCCCCGGCGAGCTCAGCACCAGCGGGCTCAGGGGCACCGGCGGCGCCGCCGGCTCGGGGCTGCTCGGAGAGTCCGGAGTGCTCGAGTGCCACAGCTGGGGGAAACACGACATGACGGAGCCCCCGGCCAGGAACAGAGCCCTGGGAGACTCTGGAAAAGAAGAACGGCGTAGGGTGGATTATTTTATTTTATTTTATTTTATTTTATTTTATTTTATTTTATTTTTCTATTGTATTTTTCTGTATTTTATTTTATTTTATTATTCTATTGTATTTTATTGTATTTTATTTAATTTCATTTTATTTTACTTTATTTTATTTTTCTATTGTATTTTTCTGTATTTAATTTAATTTACTTTTATTTTATTTTATTATTCTATTGTATTTTATTGTATTTTATTTCACTTCATTTTATTTTACTTTATTTCATTCAATTTTATTTTATTTTATTTTATTTATTCTATAATATATATAAATTTTTATATCAATATACTACAATATATTAACATATTATATATGATAGATCTATCTATATAAATAAAAATATAATATTAATAAATGTATAATGTAGTACATATATTATATATCATATAATTCATATATCATATGTTAATATTATATTTTTATCTAGATTTTGTTTTACTTTCTATTATTTTCTCTTATTATTTTCTTATATTATTACTTATGTTTTATAATTCTATTTCATTATTTTCTTTTATTCTTTTCTTTTTATTATTTTCTTTTATTCTTTTATTATTTCCTTTTATTATTTCCCCTTATTATTTTATTTTTATTTTATTTTATTTCATTTCATTTCATTTCATTTTTTCTTATTTTATTTTATTTTATTTTTTATATTTTTTTTTATATTTTATATTTTATTTGATGTTTTCTTATTTTTTCTTATTTAATTTTTTTTTCTTATTTTTCTTGTTTTCTAATTTCATTGCAAACTCCCTCCCCGCGCTGGCTCCGAGCCCTCCCCGGAGCCCTTTGTGTCTCTCCCGAGCTGCGGCAGAGCCGGGAAGGCCACGGGAGCGAAACCTCGGCATTCCGGTTTCCGTTTTCCATGGATTTGGAGCCCTGGAGCTGCTCAGTGCAGAGCTCCACGTTGCACCCCCAGCGTGAGCTGCTGCCTTCCCACTGCCACCAGTTCCTCTCCGGCCTGCGAACCGAGAGGAATGTTCCCAGAGATGGGAACAGAAGGAGTTGGGGGCAGCAGATTTGGGGTGAATTCCTTCATTCCCTGCAGCTGGAATTGCAGGATTAACCCCCAATCTGCAAATGGATCCAGCTCATAAAAACGGGAAAACCCGTGAGCCGTGCTCCACTGGGGGGGGCCCATTTTGGGGGATCCATTTTGGATGAGTCCATTTTGGGGGGATCCATTTTGGGGGTGATCCATTTGGGGGGATCCATTTTGGATGAGTCCATTTTGGGGGGATCCATTTTGGGGGTGATCCATTTGGGGGGATCCATTTTGGATGGGCCCATTTTGGGGGGGAATCCATTTTTTGGGGGATCCATTTTGGATGGGTCCATTTTGGATGGGCCCATTTTGAGGGGGATCCATTTTGGATGAGTCCATTTTGGATGGGTCCATTTTGGGGGATCCATTTTGGATGGGTCCATTTTGGATGGGTCCATTTTGGATGGGTCCATTTTGGGGGATTCATTTTGGATGGGTCCATTTTGGGGAGTTTGTCTGCCCTAAATACACCTGAAGGCCCTTCAGGAAACAGATGGCCCCAATCCCAGAAATTCGGGTACCAAACCCCTCCTGTCCCTTCATTCCCCTCGGAATCACCAAAATTTGGGTTATTTTAGCAACACCTGCAGCTCCACCTGCATCCAGATCCAAATTTCAGCTCCTTTCCCTATATTCCTCTCGGAATCATCCAAAATATGGGTTATTTTAGGCAAAACCTGCATCCAGAGACATATTTTGAGCTCCTGTTCCTTCATCCCCCTCAGAATCACTGTAAATTTGGGTTATTTTAGGCAGCACCTGCAGCTCCACCTGCATCCAGAGGCAAATTCCAGCTCCTGCTCCTTCATCCCCCTCGGAATCACCCAAAATTTGATTATTTTAGGCAAATCCTGCATCCAGAGCCAAATTTTGAGCTCCTCTTCCTTCGTTCCCCTCAGAATCACCCAAAATTTGGGTTATTTTAGCAAAACCTGAATCCAGATCCAACTTTCAGCTCCTGTTTAGGAGTTCAGGAGCCTCAATCCCAGAAATTCAGATTCCAAACCCCTCCTTTCCCTTCATCCCCCTCGGAATCACTTTTCATTCTTCCCATTTGGTCTGGAAAATGTTTTTGTTTTTTTGCCTCTGGTTTTAGGGAGCCCCAAGGAGGCGTCGGGAGAAGCGAGGAACCTGCAGGGATCCCTCCGAGCCTTTCCCGCTGGAACGGGAGCGACGTTCCCACCAAAATTCCTCCCTTTTGGGCGGAAAAAGCACGAGGAGGACCTACCCCGGGTGGTGCCCCCCGGCAGCCGGGCTGGGAGGAGAGCAGAGGATTCCATGAGGGAATCTCTGATTCTGGGAATGCCTCAGGGATTATGGAGCATGAGCCAGGCCTAAGAGACAGACAACACTTTTCAGCGGGGAGATAACGAGGGGAAAAATGGGGTTTTTTTGGGATTTTTGGGAGGGAGCCGCCCGGGGATGCTGGAATTCCAGAAAAAACCTGGGAAGGGAGGAAATGAGGGGTTTTTTTTTCCCAGCAGAGATGGTGGAATTCCAGGCCTGATGCTGTCACCGAGACACAGGGAGAGCCACGGGAATTCTCCGAGGTTCCGGAGGTTTTCCCATGGGAAAGGGGGAACTGCCTGAGCCCGGCTCTGGAGCAGAACCCCAGGATCAGAAAACTGGGGTCCAAACCATTCCTGCACCTTCATTCCCCTCGGAATCACCCAAATTTGGGTTATTTTAGCACCACCTGCAGCTCCACCTGCATCCAGAGGCAAATTCCAGCTCCTGTCCCTTCATCCCCCTCAGAATCCTCCAAACTTTGATTATTTTAGGCAAAACCTGCATCCAGAGCCAACTTTTGAGCTCCTGTCCTTTCATCCCGCTCGGAATCACCCAGATTTGGGTTATTTTATCTCCACCTGGATCCAGATCCAAATTCCAGCTCCTGTCTGGGAGTTCACGAATTCCAATCCCAGAAAATCGGGTTCCAAACCCCTTCTGTGCCTTCATCCCCTTCATAATCCTCCAAAATTTGGGTTATTTTAGGCAACACTCACAACTCCACCTGCATCCAGAACCAAAATTCAGCTCCTGTTCCTTCATCTCCTTGGAATCTCCCAAAATTTGGGTTATTTTAGCAAAACCTGGATCCAGAGGCAAATTCCAGCTCCTGTCTGGGGGTTCGGGAACCCCAATCCCAGAAATTCGGGCTCCAAACCCCTCCTGTGCCTTCATCCCCTTCGGAATCCTCCAAACTTTGGGTTATTTTAGCAAAACCTGGATCCAGAGCCAACTTTCAGCTCCTGTCCCTTCATCCCGCTCCGAATCACAAAAATCTGGGTTATTTTAGGCAACACTCACAACTCCACCTGCATCCAGAGCCAAATTCCAGCTCCTGTCTGGGAGTTCTGGAGCCTCAATCCCAGAAATTCAGGCTCCAAACCCCTCCCGTGCCTTCATGTCCTTCATAATCCTCCAAATTTTGGGTTATTTTAGCTCCACCTGGATCCAGAGCCAAATTCCAGCTCCTGTTCCTTTATCCCGCTCGGAATCACCCAAACTTTGGGATATTTTGGCACCGCCTGCAGCTCCCCCTGCATCCAGAGGCAAATTCCAGCGGCTGTAGCCGGCAGCAGCAGGAAATTCCTGGTGCCAGCTCAGCTTCCCGGGAACAGTTTTGGGGATGAGTCAGGATCCTCCCGGCTGGGAGGAGGCAGCGGAGCCGGAATTCCAGCCCGCAGCTCCTCCCGCATTCCCGTCCTCATTGCGGCGCCCAGAAACTCCAAATATTCCCCACATTCCACAAGGAAAAAAAAGAGGAAATTAAAAATCTCTGTGGTTTGAGGATGAGGAATTCAGCCCTCTCCCTTCCCTTCGGAATTTCCTCTTTTTGTGCTTCTCTTCATTTAAATACGGATTTTTTGGGGGGGGAGCAACGTCTCCTTAAATTTAAATTTGATTGAAATTGAAATTAAATAATTCAATAATAATAATAAATATATAATTACTAATATGTAATATATATAACCTATAGAATATAGAAAATATAATATAATAAATATAATAAATAAATAAAAATAATTTAAATAACTTAAATAATTTATTTAAATTTAAATTAGGGTTAAATTTGGGGAATTTTCCAGCGAGTTTAGATCGATTTTTTTTTTTTTTTAAATTTTTTAGCTGCAGCATGGATGCCGATAAATCCCAAATCCAAGCCCAAACTTCCAAGATGAGGAAAACCTGAGGGAGTTTTTGCTTTTTTCTTTTTTTGGGGGGGGGTTTTAAATCTTCTCTTTTGTAGAACCCGGTCCATTCAATCTAGGTTTGTTTTTTTTGCAGTTCCAGGGGGTTTTCCCAGGAATTTTCAGGAATTCTGAGCAGTGAGGGAAACCGGGAAAGGGAGAAGCCTCGTCTCGCTCCAGCTCTTATTTCACAACCTGAATTATGAAATTTCAGGAGGTTTTATTGGTCTGGGCTGTGTCAGCTCCAGCACAGCAAAATCCTGACATTAAACTCCAAATTCAGCCCCAAAATTTGCTTTGAAATAAAAATCCGAACTTTCCTTTGCGCTCCTCGTTTGCCAAACGCGGCCCTGACCCCCCGGAAACCTCTCGGGTTTAATAAATGGAGATTCTGCTCATTTTCCTCGTTTCATTCCATGGAGTTTTGGTTGATATTTTGATTTTTGGGGTTTCTGGGGATCACTTGGAACACGGGGATTTGGATTGAGCCGAGGAGAGCGCGGCTGAGACCCGGAATTCCGTGGGATGAGTCAGCCTCCCCCTTGCGTGGAATTTCAAAGGAATTTTTTGAGGTTTTGAGGGTTTGATTTTCTGATTATTTTTTAAATTCATCCTCTCCTTTTCCCAGCCACTTTTCCAAAGCTTCGGGAATGCTGGGAAATGACGAAGCCGTTCACAAAGGAAGGAATTCCATACTTTTGGTCAGTTCTAGGGATCTCTTTACACCATAAAACCAGACAGAGGGGCCAGGCTTAAAATGGGATTTGGGATTTGTCCTGGTCCAGTGATCCCACTTCCAACAATCCCAGTTCCAGTGATCCCTAATCCAGTGATCCCAATTCCAACAGTCCCAGTGATCCCAGTTCCAACAATCCCAGTTCCAGTGATTCCAGTTCCCGTGATCTCGAATCCAGCAATCCCTGTCCCAGTGATCCCAGTTCCAACAATCCCAGTTCCAGTGATCCCTAATCCAGTGATCCCAGTTCCAGCCATCCCTAATCCAACAATCCCATTTCCAGCATTCCCAGTCCCAGCAATCCCAGACCAGTTTCTCTCCCGCGGGCTGATCCCATCCCATGGATCCCATCCCACGGATCCCATCCCATGGATCCCATCCCACGGATCCCATCCCACGGATCCCATCCCACGGATCCCATCCCATGGATCCCATCCCACGGATCCCATCCCATGGATCCCATCCCACGGATCCCATCCCGCTGTACCTGTGCAGGGCTCTCAGCCAGACCGGATCATGTCCCGGCAATCCCCACTCCCTCCTTCGGAACCCTCGCTGGCGATTCCAGCCGGGATCGCTCCCCGGGTTCCGGAGCAGGAGCGGCGGGGCCCAGGTGTGTTTATACCGAGCCTGGGCTGCCCTTCCTGCTCCTCCAGCCCTTCCCCATCCTCTGAATCATCCCGGCACAAACAGCCTGGAATGCTGCCAGAGGGGACCCAGCCGCGGGAAAACAGGGACTGATCCCTCCCTGCCGCCATGGGAATTCTGCTTTCCAGGGGTTTCCAAAATTTTCCATCCATTTTCATCATTGATCCCTCTTTTCCAGGCTGGGAAATTCCATTATTCAAGGGGTTTTTTTTACATGTCTAGAATTTATCCCTCTTTTCCAGGCTGGGAAATTCCATTATTCAAGGGGTTTTTTTACATGTCTAGAATTTATCCCTCTTTTCCAGGCTGGGAAATTCCATTTTTCAGGGTTTTTTTTTTATATATCTAGAATTTATCCCTCTTTTCCAGGCTGGGAAATTCCATTTTCCAGGATTTTTTTTTACATTTTCCATCATCTATCCCTCTTTTCCAGACTGGGAAATTCTGCTTTCCAAAATTTCCTGTCATTTTCCATCCATTTCCATCATTGATCCCTCTTTTCCAGGCTGAGAAATTCCATTTTTCAAAAAATATTTTCAAAATATTTTTTTATTTTAAATATTTAAAATATTTTCCATCATCTATCCCTCTTTTCCAGGCTGGGAAATTCTGGTTTCCATTTTTTTTCCCCCTGTTATTTTCCATCAATTTCCATCATTGATCCCTTTTTGCCAGTCTGGGAAAATCCATTTTTCAGAGTTTTTTTACATTTTCCAGAATTTATCCCTCTTTTCCAGACTGGGAAATTTTATTTTTGAGGGGTTTTCAAAATTTTCTGCCATTTTCCATCAATTTTCATAATTGATCCCTCTTTCCCACTGGGAAATTCTATTTTTGAGGGTTGTTATAATATTTTCCATCATTTATCCCTCTCTTCCAGACTGGGAAATTCTGCTTTCCAAAATTTCCTGTCGTTTTCCATCCATTTCCATCATTTATCCCTCTTTTCCAGGCTGGGAAATTCCATTTTCCAGGGTTTTTTTAAAATATTTTCCAGAATTTATTCCTCTTTTCCAGGCTGGGAAATTCCATTTTCCAGGGTTTTTTTAAAATATTTTCCAGAATTTATTCCTATTTTCCAGAGTTTTTTAAGAATATTTTCCAGAATTTATTCCTCTTTTCCAGGCTGGGAAATTCCATTTTCCAGGGTTTTTTTACATTTTCCCGAGGATCAGGAGTGGCGCCGTTATTCCCAGGTGGAGAAGAAATGATCCAGAGGCAGCTGGAGCCATGGGATTGCTGCTGGGGAAGGAGGAAATCCTGGAATCATGGAAATCCTGTCGCAAAAGGGCGGGAATCCAATCCAGTCGCTCTCCCAGCACTAAACCCAAGGAATTCCCCAAAGGAATGGGGAATTCTGGAGAATCTTGGAGACCCTGGAATTCCCTGGGAGAGATGGAGAGAAAAATTCCCCGAGGAAAATCCCTCTCCATGTTCCTTGGAGGCCCTGCAGGAATTGGGGTCTGGAATTGATTCCTTCCCTAAAAATTGAGAAATTGGGAAAAATCCCATCTGGAATTGCCTTGTGTCCCTAAAAATCCGCAAAAGAAAGGAATTGGGGTCTGGAATTGCCTTCTCTGCTGGTGGCTCTCCCTGGAAGAGATGGAGAGGAAAAGTCCCAAGGAAAATCCCTCTCCATGTTCCGTGAAAGCCCCTGGCAAATCCTGGAATTCTCTGGGAGAGATGGAGAGGAAAATTCCCCATAAAAATTCCTCTCCAGGCCTCTGCAGATCCTGGAATTCTTCAGGAGAGATTAAGAGGAAAATTCCTGAGGAAAATCCTTCTCCATGTTCCTTGGAGCCCCCTGGCAGATCCTGGAATTCTCTGGAAGAGATTGAGAAGAAAATTCCCAATGAAAATCTCTCTCCTGCAGCCCCTGGAATTCCCTGAGAGAGACTGAGAGGAAAATTCCTGATGAAAATCCTTCTCCAGGCCCCTGGAGCCCCTGGAATTCCCTGGCAGAGATTTGCTGGAATTCCCAGGCCATCCAGAGGGAACGTGGGGCTTCTCCTGAGCTGGGCAAGGGAAGGTTGGGAGAATCCCGGGACAGAAACAGGGAATGGTTTGGGGTTGGGAAAGGCCTCCAAGCCCATCCAGGGATTCCTGGAGGTCCCTCTGGAGCCTTTTCCCGGTTCATTCCCGGTTTTCACCAGCAGCGAGGGAAGGAGGTTGGGAGCTCTCCCAACATTTTAATTGTCCCGGTGAGGATCCCGTGCCGGTTCCGGGGGATGAGTCACTTCCCGCCGCGCACTGACGGCTTTGGGAATGACCTTGGGAATGCCCTTGGGAATGCGGTGTCAGAGCCTGGGAATGGCGCCAGGGCCCTCGTGCTCCCCCTCTCCCGGATTTCCTTCCGTAACCAAATCCTCTGGCCCTCTGCTGGCAGAATTCCTGCTTTTCCAGCCCTGGATCCATGGGAATTCTCACAGCCAAGGGATTCCTCATTCCTGCTTTTCCAGAGGTAGACCCAAGGGAATTCCTCAGAGCCAAAGGATTCCTTGTTCCTCCTTTTCCAGCTCTGGATCCATGGGAATTCTCACAGCCAAGGGATTCCTCATTCCTGCTTTTTTAGCCCTAGATCCATGGGAATCCTTACAGCTGAAGGATTCCTCGTTCCTCCTTTCCCGGAGGTGGATCCAAGGGAATTCCTCAGAGCCAAAGGATTCCTCATTCCTGCTTTTCCAGCTGTGGATCCATGGGAATCCTCAGAGCCAAGGGATTCCTTGTTCCTGCTTTTCCATCCATGGGAATCCTCAGAGCCAAGGGATTCCTCATTCCTGCTTTTCCAGCCCTGGATCCATGGGAATTCTTCACCCCACACCGGGCGTGGTTTGCACTGCCCAGAGCACATCCAGGCGGGAAGGATGAGTTGGAATTCCAAGGAATCCCACAAATCCCAGCAAATAATTCCACCTTCCTCTCTTCCAATGAATCTTTCAGGCCTTGATTGGTTCTTGAAGGAACAAAGTGGAAAATCAAGAGGAAAAAATCCACTCCGTCCATTCCGAGGGAACGCCCCAGCCAGCCTGGGAATGCCAGGAAAGTCAGGGATTGAGGAAAGGGAATGGATCTGTCTGGAGAAATCCCAAATTGGAGCCGTGAGAATGGAAAACAAATCGCTCCAAGATCTAACAGAGAGATCCAGGATCCGGATCCAAACCAGGCTCGAGTGCTGCTGCTCCTGGGAATGCCAAATTCAGGATTTTTAGGAAGAGGGAATGGATTTGTCTGGAGAAATTCCAAGATTTGATCCATGAGAAAGGAAAAGAAATTGTTCTGGGATTTAACAGAGAGATCCAGGATCCAGATCCGAGCTGGGTTTGAGAGCTGCTGCTCCTGGGAATGCCAAATTCAGGATTTTTAGGAAGAGGGAATGGAGAAATTCCATTTTTTTATGGAGAAATTCCAAGATTCAATCGGTGAGAATTGAAAAGAAATCGCTCTGAGATTTAAGAGAGATCCAGGATCCCGATCCAAAACAGGCTCCAGTGCTGCTGGTCCCAACATGTCTGGGAATGCCAAAATCAGGATTTTGAAGAAAAGGGAATGGATTTTTCTGGAGAAATTCCAAGATTCAATCCGTGAGAATGGAAAAGAAATTGCTCCAAGATCTAACGGAGAGATCCAGGATCTGGCTCCAAGCTGGACTCAGGTGCTGCTGTTCCCAGCATGTCTGGGAATGCCAAAATCAGGATTTTTGGGAAGAGGGAATGGATTTTTCTGGAGAAATTCCAAGATTTGATCCGTGAGAATGGAAAATAAACTGTTCCGAGATTTAACAGAGAGATCCAGGATCCCAATCCGAGCTGGGTTTGAGTGCTGCTGCTCCTGGGAATGCCAAAGTCAGTTTTTTAGGAAGAGAAAATGAATTTGTCTGGAGAAATTCCAAGATTTGATCCATGAGAATGGAAAAGAAATTGCTCTGAGATCTAACGGAGAGATCCAGGATCCGGATCCAAACCAGGCTCGAGTGCTGCTGCTCCTGGGAATGCCAAATTCAGGATTTTTAGGAAGAGGGAATGGATTTGTCTGGAGAAATTCCAAGATTGGATCCATAAGAATTGAAAATAAATTGTTTTGAGATTTAAGAGAGATCCAGGATCCGGCTCTGAGCTGGGTGTTCCGTTCCCAGCCCTCTGGGAATTCCTGACTTCCCGAAAATCCATGGAACCCCTGCTAGGCTCCCTGCTCCACCTGCAGCTCCCAGCTCCCAGATTTGCCTCGTGTTAAAAACAACAAAAGAATCATTTTAGCATTTCTGCCAAAAAAAAAATCCAGAGGGAAATCAGGAAATCTTGGAAATGCCAAATTGAAATGGATTGGTGCTCCAAGGAACTGGGAAAATTCTGGGATTGCGAAAGGTGCTGCTCCTCATGCCCACGTGAAATAACAAGGGGTTAAAAGGAGGAATAAACCACAGAAAAATAAGATTTTTAGGGAAAATAAACCCCAAAAAAAAGGAGATTTTTAGGGGAAATAAGCCACATTTAAAGGAGATTTTTTTTTTAGGGGAAATAAACCCCAGAAAAAAAAGAGAATTTTTGGGGGGAGAAATAAACGACACGGCTTCCTCTCTGGAATTCTGCACGGTTCAATGATTTGGGTGGGAAGGGATCTTCAATCCCATCCGGTCCCACCCCTTCCCATGGGCAGGGCCACCTCCCAGTGCCGTCCGAGCTGGCCTTGGACACTGCCCGGGATGGGGCAGCCACATCTGGGCCAGCTGTTCCCGATTTTCCCGAATTCCCAGGATTTTTAGGCGCACAGGCCTCGACCCCGCCGCCTCCTCCCTCCCGCCGCGTCAACGTTGCCGGGCAACGCCTGAAATGGCGGCGGGCGCGCGGGGCACGCCGGGAGTTGTAGTGCGGAGACCTCACCGCCCCCGCGCCCCGCCGGCAGCGCGGGACTCGCTTTCCCAGCAGGCACCGCGGCGCGGCGCGAAAAGGCTGAGATAGCGCATTTACCTGCGGGGAGCGGGTACAGGTGGGGCGCGCCGCGGGTCCTCTCGGGATTTGTAGTTCTTGGCGGAGAGGACGCTCGGCCAAACGGCGCGGCGGGCGGCGGCCGCGGGACTACAAGTCCCAGGGTGCCGCGGGGCGCAGCGGGCAGGGCGCCGGTGGAGGGCGGGGGGTACGAACGGGAACCTCGGCGGTGCCGGGGGGATGCTCGGGGCTGCCCTCAGGTGAGGAGGAGGAGGAGGAAGCGGGAGGGGGAACGGGCGGCGACCCCCGGGGCGAGCGGCGAGCCCGGGGTGGGGCCCCATTGTTCTCGGAGAGCCGGGAGGGCAGCGCTTCCTCATGGATTCCCCGAGTTCTCCAGGGAAATCGGCACCAGGAGGGTCGGAGGGGTTTGGCTTTAGGATTTGAAATCGCCCCTTGTTTCTCCTCCTCGCCCAGCGCTTTTGGGGCCAGCGGGTTGCTGCTGCGTTTGGAAAGGAACCCTCTCCTTCTTATCCCACCCCCCGAAACTTTGGGTGCTTTATTTCCTAGTAATTTAATTCGGTTGGAGACAATTTTTTGCCAAGCTAAGCTTGTTGGGGTTGCGGGTATTTGGTGTTACTGTTCTGGTGTGTTTTTGGTGGCTAAGCTTCCCCCAGATGCACAGCCCAATAATAGGGATTTTAGTGCACCATTTAGGGGTGAAAACCCCCCAGACTGGCCATAGAAACATTGGGATTGTTGAGCCTGGAGAAGGGAAACTTTGCGGTGACCGCTTCGTGACCTTCCAGGAAAGATGGAAAGGGAATATTTCCAGGGGATGGAATGACAGGATAAGGGGGGAATTCCTTCCAAGTGACAGGGAGTGGGTTTAGCTTGGATACTGGGAAGGAATTCCTCCCTGTGAGGGTGCTGAGGCCCTGGCGCTGGTTATTCCATGGATATCCCATCCCTGGAATGTTCAAGGCCAGGCTGGACAGTGCAGGGTGGCCCTGCCGTGGCTGGGGCTGGCACTGAATGCCCTGAAATCCCTTCTGAGCCAACCCATTCCTTTATCCCATTCCCAAACCACTTCTCCCTGGAGAATATTCACTTCTGCTGCTGGCTTTCCATGCTGCAGCAAGGCTGGAAGAGCAGAAGGTGTCCCAGCAGTAAATATTCATGGCTGGTTCCTCCAGGCAGGTGTGGAGCAAAACACAAAGCCTGGCTTAAGGTGGCTGTGGCTGAATTGAGGTTTTAATTGCTGAGCGCTGGTACAAAACCCCAGCGTGGAAGGGCAGGACTGGAGCTCTGCTCAGAGCTGGAAAAACGAGTCCTCCTCCAGCTGGGATTGAGAAAAGATCGTTCAAACAAATCAACCCTTTCCGTGTCTCTGCCAGGGCAGGTGCGTTGTGCAACGGGGGATGAGCAGCAAAGCACGAGGCAAAGGCGTTGGCTGGAGGCTGGAAAAGGCACTTGGGACTCCAGGGAGCCTCCAGGGGCTGGTGAGTGGCATGGGCAGCCCTCAAAACCTGCTCTGCTCTGGCATTTCCATGTGTAAAACCCTAGCACTTTGCTCTGGTTTATCATTTCCATGTGTAAAACCCTGGCACTCTGCTCTGCTCTGGCATTTCCATGTTTAAAACCCTTCCATTCTGCTCTGGTTTGGCATTTCCATGTTTAAAACCCTTCCATTCTGCTCTGGTTTATCATTTCCATGTTTAAAACCCTTCCATTCTGCTCTGGTTTATCATTTCCATGTTTAAAACCCTTCCATTCTGCTCTCAATTTTATCATTTCACCTTTTAAAACCCTTCCATTCTTCTCTCAATTTTGTCATTTCTGCCTTTAAAATCCTTCCATTCTGCTCTCAGTTTTATAATTTCATTTTTTAAAACCCTTTCATTATTCTCTCAATTTTATCATTTCAAGTTTTCTTCTCAGTTTTATCATTTCAACTTTTCCAACCCTCTGGTTCTGCTCTCAATTTTGTCATTTCCATGTTTAAAACTCTTCCATTCTGCTCTGCTCTGGCATTTCCATGTTTGAAACCCTTTAATTCTGCTCTCAATTTTGTCATTTCACCTTTTAAAACCCTTTAATTCTGCTCTGTTTTATAATTTCAGCTTTTAAAACCCTGGCACTCTGCTCTGGTTTGGCATTTCCATGTTTAAAACTCTTCCATTCTGCTCTCAATTTTATAATTTCAATGTTTAAAACACTTTAATTCTTCTCTCAAATTTATCATTAAAACCTTTTCCATCTTCTCTCTGTTTGATCATTTCCATGTTTAAAACCCTTCCATTCTGCTCTCAATTTCATCATTTTACCTTTTAAAACCTTTTAATTCTTCTCTCAGTTTTATCATTTCAAGTTTTCCAACCCTCTGGTTCTGCTCTCAGTTTTGTCGTTTCCATGTTTAAAACCCTTCCTTTCTGCTCTCAGTTTTTATAATTTCACCTTTTAAAACCCTTCCATTATCCTCTAAATTTTATTATTTCAATTTTTAAAACCCCTTAATTCTTCTCTCAATTTTATCATTAAAACCCTTTCTGTCTTCTCTCAATTTTATCATTTCAGCTTTTAAAACCCTTTCATTCCTCTCTCTGTTTTACCATTTCAATATTTAAAACACTTTCATTCTTCTCTCAGTATTTATAATTTCATTTTATCATTTCACCTTTTAAAAACCTTCAATTTTTCTCTCAGTTTTATCATTTCAACCTTTAAAACCTTCTGGTTCTGCTCTCATTTTTGTATTTCTCCTTTTAAAACTCTTCAGTCCTTCTCTCAATCTTATAATTCTAACTTTTCAAACCCTGTGGTTCTGCTCTCAGTTTTATTTCAGCTTCTCCAACCCTTCCATTTTATCAATTTTATAATTTCATTTTATCATTTCAACCTTTAAAACCCTTCCTTTCTTCTCTCAATTTTATCATTTCACCTTCTTTTCTCAGTTTCATCATTTCAATTTTTATCATTTTCTATACTTTTATCATTTCAGCTCTTAAAACCTCTCTGATTTTCCTCTGTTTGATCATTTCTCCCTTTCCAACCCTTCCCAATTTCCCACCCAGATTTCCTCTCCCGTTCCCTTTCCAAGCTCGGCCTCTCCTCAGCTTTGGTGGATCCCAAATCTCCTGAAGGTTTTTGGGATATTTTTTCCTCTCTAAATTTCAATTTCTGAGGTAAAACCCCATCCTTGGAGGCAGCTTTGGCCCAAAGGAGTTGTTCCTTCCCAGGCTGTGAGATCCTGCTTGGAATTCCAATATTTTCTTCCACTGGCAGGAAAATCCTGAGGGGAAAATACTTTTTAATTCATATCTCCTTTTAATAATTCAAATTTTATTTTAATTAATTTTAATTAAATAATTTTTAAAATTAAGCAAAAGTTAAGTAAAATAAAGTAAAAATATTTTTAAAAAATGAAGCAGGAATGAAGTAAAAAGAAAAGAATTTAAAAAATGAAGTTAAAATGTAGTAAAAATAATTAAAAATATTAAGCAGAAATGAAGTAAAAAGAAAGTAATTTTACAAATTAACTGGGAATGAAGTAAAAATCATTTAAAAACTAAGCAGAAATGAAGTAAAAAGGAAAATAATTTTTAAAATGAAGTAAAAATTAAGTAAAATGAAGTAAAAATAAAGTAACTTCAAAAAATCAAGTAAAAATGAAAGTAATTTTAAAAATGAAGTAAAAAAGAAGTGAAATAAAGTAAAAACAATTTAAAAATCAAGCAGAAATGAAGTAAAACCAAAATAATTTTAAAAATGAAGTAAAAATAATTAAAAATATTAAGCAGAAATGAAGTAAAAACAAAATAATTTTAAAAATGAAATAAAAATGGAGTGAAATTGGCTGCTGGAAGTGAGAGCACCGGAGCGGGGCGGGTTCGGGATCAGCCCTGTGGCTCCTGAGGGATCCCGGTTTATTTTAGGGATGGGAATCCAGCCAGGAATGAGCTGATCGGGACCATCCCGTGCTTCCAAGTGGTTTTTCCACCTAAATTTTCCCTTTATTATGAGCTGCTCTTCACGGTTCCTGTTCTAGGTAAGGACAATCTGGTTTTTAAATAAGAATTTTATTTGAGTGTGGTTTATTTTTAATAAATAATCCTTCCTTACTTGTGGTTTTTGTGCCTTTGAAGCAGCAGGGATTGACAAAAATTCACAATTTAATTAACATTAATAATTTAATTTTATTATCTTTTATAGAAAAATATATTTGTTATATTTTAATTATGTTTTATAATAACTAATCCTTTTTAATGTGTTTTCTGGCTCTGAATCAGCAGGGATTGACAAAAATTAAGAATTTATAATATTGATAATTTAATTGAGAATGTAATTTTATTATGTTTTTATATGTTTTATAGAAAAATTAATTCATATTTATTATATTTTTATTGTTTTGTAATAAATAATCTTTTTTCATGTGTTTTATTACTTTGAATCAGCAGGTATTGACAAAAATCTCATTAATTGTTTAATTTTATTATATTTTATAATAAATAATAATTTTTCCTGTGTTTTCTGTCTCTTCCCAGCCTTCTTTTTTCCCTTCCTTTTTTCCCCTTAACAAAGGGAAGCAGAATTCCGGTGCCATTAATAAATAATTTGAATGTATTCCCGGTTTTCTCCAGATCTGTGTTTCTCCTGGCAATGGAGGTGCCCTTTGTGCTTCTCCTAACCAGGCTCGTGGCAGAAGTTGCCGGAAAATCCACGGAAAACTCGGTGGGTTCTCCAGAAATTTTTCCTGCTCCAATCCAGATTATTTTATTTTATTTTGTTTTGTTTTGTTTTTTTATTTTATTTTTATTTTATTTATATTTTTAATTTTATTTTTCATTTTTTATTTTATTTATTTTTATTTTTTATATTTTAAATTTATTTTTAATTTTTTATTTTATTTTTATTTTATTATTTTCATTTTTTAAATTTTTCTATTTGTTTTTTAACTTTTTTTTATTTTTAATTTTTAAATTCTTTAAAATTTTTTAATTTTTGTCTTTCTTTTATTTTTTATTCATTTTATTATTTATTTTAAATTTATTTTAAATTAATTTTTTTAATATTTTCCTTTATTTTAAATTCTTTTCTAGATTTTATTTTATTTAAATTTTATTTTTTTATTTTGATTTTATTTTGATTTTATTTTGATTTTATTTTGATTTGATCCCAGATTTTCTCTATTTTCATTTCTAAAATAAAAATCTTATTGATAAAACAAAAATAAAATTGTTTTATGAAAATAAAATCAATTCATAAAACAAGAAACAAAATTAAAAATAAACAAAGTTCTCTCCTTCTTGCTGAAAAAAAAATTCCAGTAGGTTTTAACGGAATTATCCTGAATTTCTGTGGAGATTTTTCCTTCGGTGGAGGCATTTTCCTCCCTGGCAAATGGGAATTTCCCTGGGAATTTCTCTCCTCAGGTGCCAGACCCGGAATGTTGTGTGGAAACGTTGGACTCCAACAGCTCCTGCCCGGTCACGCAGCAGTGCAGCCCAGGTAGGGAATTCCTTGGGAAAAATCCAGGGAATCTGGGACCAGAAAAGCCCTTAAGGATCAGTTATTCCATGGGCAGAGAGCAAGCTGGCCTTGGAGAATTCCAGGGAGAAAAAATTCCCAGATTTTTGTTATTCCTGTGAACTTCCTTCTCTATTTTTTTCCTTTGTAAAGTTTTATTTTTCCTGGGAAATGGAAGAAACATTGGGAATAAATGCATTGGGAATAAAAACACAGGGAAAAGAAACATGGGGAATAAAAACATTGGGAACAAAAACATTAGGAAAAGAAACACAGGGAATAAACACATTGGGATGAAACATTTGGAATAAAAACACAGGGAAAAGAAACATGGGGAATAAAAACATTGGGAGTAAAAACATTAGGAGAAGAAACATTGGGAACAAACGCTGGGAACATTGGGAATCCAAACTTTGGGAACAAACATTGGGAATAGACCTTCTTTCCTGTGGGCAAGGGCAATCAGGTGCCGTTCCTGCCCCCCAAAGGGAATTCCTGCGGTGTATCCTGGTAATTGTGGGAATTCCCGGGATGGGAATTGCCGGCTCAGCGCTCTCCTGTCCCGCAGGCTGCTACCGGCGCTGGGCCGAGGACGGGAGCAGCAGCTGCGTTCGCTGCCGCAACGGGAGCGACCTCGGCGACTGCAGCGCCCGTGAGTCTGGATCCGTTCATTCCCGGTCATTCAGCTCAGTCTTTCCTGTTAATTCCTGTTCATTCAGCTCAGTCCTTCCCGTTAATTCAGTTCAGTCCATTCCCATTCATTCATCTCAATCCATTCCCGTTAATTCCCATTAATTCAGATCAGTTGTTCCCGTTCATTCCCGTTAGTTCATCGCAGTCCATTCCCGTTAATTCCCGTTAATTCATCTCAGTCCATTCCCATTAATTCATCTCAATCCATTCCCGTTAATTCCTGCAAATTCATCTCAGTTGTTCCCGTTAATTCCTCGTTCATCTCCATCCATTCCCATTAATTCCCATTAATTCATTTCAGCCTATTCCTGTTAATTCCCATTAATTAATTTCCATCCATTCCCATTCATTCCCATTAATTCATCTCAGTCCATTCCCATTAATTCCCCTCGTTCATTTAATTCACATGACTTCCAACTAATTTACATAATTTTATTAGTTATTAATCAATTACTGCAAAAACTCCTCAAAAAGGCAGCAAAAAATGGAGATTTTTTTATCCCTCATCCTTCAATTTTTGTTCATATTAATTTTGTAAATTAATTTTAATTTAGCTGTAATTAATTATAATTATTTTTAAATTATTGTCAGTGATTCCTGCACCAAAAACCGAAAAAAGCAGCAGAAAATGGCGATTTTCCTCCCCCAGAATATCCAAACCTTTCCCAAGGGCAGCTTTGGGTGGGAAGAGTGGGAATTTGGGGCAATGTGCAGCCTTGGGCCGGGATGGAATTGGGGAAATTTGGGATTTTCCTTGCAGCTGGGAGCCGAGGGATGAGCCCCGAGAGGAACGGGAGCGCGGCCACGGCCCTCGGCCACGGCTTCGGTGAGTCTGGGACTGGGGAGAGCGAGCAGAGGGGTTAAAAACG
Organism: Pseudopodoces humilis; assembly: GCF_049639895.1. NCBI lineage: Eukaryota > Metazoa > Chordata > Aves > Passeriformes > Paridae > Pseudopodoces > Pseudopodoces humilis. The sequence goes on along the minus strand of NC_142223.1, from coordinate 6,142,548 downwards.
GGACTGAATGGGTTAAAAACGGGACTGAATGGGTTAAAAACGGGTTAAAAACGGGACTGAATGGGTTAAAAACGGGACTGAATGGGTTAAAAATGGATTTAAAATGGGTTAAAAACGGGACTGAATGGGTTAAAAATGGGACTGAATGGGTTAAAAATGGGACTGAATGGGTTAAAAATGGGTTAAAAACAGGACTGAATGGGTTAAAATGGGTTAAAAATGGGACTGAATGGGTTAAAAATGGGTTAAAAACAGGACTGAATGGGTTAAAAATGGGTTAAAAATGGGACTGAATGGGTTAAAATGGGTTAAAAATGGGACTGGATGGGTTAAAAATGGGACTGGATGGGTTAAAAATTGATTTAATTGGTGAAAATGGGTTAGAAATGGGATTGAATTGGTTAAAAATGGGATTGAATTGGTTAAAAATTGAATAAAATTGGGATTTAATTGGTTAAAAATGGATTTAATTGTTAAAAATGGGTTAAAATTGGGACTGAATTGGTGAAAAATGGGATTGAATGGGTTAAAAATGGGTTAAAAATGGGATTGAATTGGTTAAAAATGGGATTGAATTGGTTAAAAATTGAATAAAATTGGGGTTTAATTGGTTAAAAATTGATTGAATTGGTGAAAATGGGTTAAAAATGGGTTAAAAATGGGATTGAAGTGGTTAAAAATGGATTTAATTGGTGAAAATGGGTTAAAAATTGATTGAATTCATTAAAGTGGGTTAAAAAAGGGATTGAATTGGTGAAAATGAGTTAAAAATGGGATTGAATGGGTTAGGATGGGTTAAAAATGACACTTAATTGTTAAAATGAGTTAAAAAGGCATTTAATGAGTTTAAAAAGTGATTTAATGAGTTAAAAATTGGATTGAATTGATTAAAAATTGAATAAAATTGAGATTTAATTGGTTAAAAATGGATTGAATTGGTGAAAATGGGTTAAAAATGGGACTGATTTGGTTAAAAATGGAATTGAATTGTTGAAAAATGGGTTTAAAAAGAGATTTAAAGAGTTTAAAATGGATTTTAAAAGGGATTTAATTGGTTAAAATGAGTTAAAAAAGGCATTTAATGAGTTTAAAAAGGGATTTAATGAGTTAAAAATGGGGTTGAATTGGTTAAAATGAGTTAAAAATGGATTTAATGAGTTTTAAAAGGGCTTTAACTTGTTAAAATGAGTTTAAAACATGATTTAATTTTTTCAGATGAGTTAAAAAAGGGACTTAATGAGTTTAAAAGTGATTGAATTTGTTAAAATAAGTCAAAAATGGATTTAAGGAGTTTTAAGTGTGACTGAATTTGTTAAAATTAGTTAAAAATTTGATTTAATGAATTTAAAAGGGATTTAATTTGTTAGAATTTAGTTTAAAAATTGATTCAATGAGTTTATAAAGGGATTTAATGAGTTTAAAAAGTGATTTAATTTGTTAAAATGAGTTATAAAATTGATTTAATCAGTTGAAAAATGGATTTAATGAGTTTAAAACGAGTCAAAAAATGGATTTAAGGAGTTTTAAGTGTGACTGAATCTGTTAAGTTCCAAAAGGGATTTAATTTGTTAAAATTAGGTAAAAATTTGATTTAATGAGTTTAAAAAGCAATTTAATGAGTTTAAAAGCGATTTAATGAGGAAAAAAAAATAATTTAGTGAGTTTAAAATATGATTGAATTTATCATATGATCGAACACTTACCCAACAACACCCAAAAATCCATAATTTTCTCATTATTTGGATTTAATCCTTTGATGAAAAGCGATTTTTGGCTCAGAGCAGATTTTGTATTTTGATAATTTTTATATTTCCAGGGGGCCCGGAAGTCGCCGCTTCCCTGATTTTGGGGACGTTTTTCCTCAGTTTATTCCTCATCCTCTCGGTGGCTTCGTTTTTCTACCTCAAACGAACCAACAAACTCCCAAAGGTTTTCTACAGGAGGAACAAAGGTAAAAAAAAACCCTTAATTATCCATTCCTTAATGAACCTTGCTCTGTTAATTGATTGAAATGGGAATTGAAACCTGAAAATTCCCCTCTTGTGCCAAGAAATTCCCAATTTGTGGAGAAAATTCCCATTTTGTGCCAAGAAATTCCAATTTTGTGGAGGAAATTCCCATTTTGTGCCAATAAATTCCAATTTTGTGAAGAAAATTCCCATTTTGTGCCAGGAAATTCCCAATTTGTGGAGAAAATTCCCATTTTGAGTTCATAAATCCCTGTTTTGTGGAGAAAATTCTCATTTTGTGCCAAGAAATTCCCATTTTGAGCTCATAAATCGCCATTTTGTTGAGAAAATTCCCATTTTGTGCCAAGAAATTCCAATTTTGTGGAGAAAAATATAATTTTGTGGAGAAAATCCCTGATTTGTGCCAATGAATTCTAATTTTGTGGAGAAAATTCCTATTTAGTGCCAATGAATTCCAATATTGTGGAGAAAATTCCCATTTTGTGCCAATGAATTCCAATTTTGTGAAGAAAATCCCTATTTTGTACCAATAAATTCCAATATTGTGGAGATAATTCCCATTTTGAGCTCATAAATCCCCATTTTGTGCCAATAAATTCCAATTTTGTGGAGAAAATTCCCATTTTGTGCCAAGAAATTCCCATTTTGAGCTCATAAATCCCCATTTTGTCGAGAAAATTCCCATTTTATGCCAATGAATTCCAATTTTGTGGAGAAAATTCCCATTTTGTGCCAATGAATTCCAATTTTGTAGTGAAAATCCCCATTTTGTACCAATAAATTCCAATATTGTGGAGAAAATTCCCATTTTGAGCTCATAAATCCCCATTTTGTGCCAATAAATTCCCTTTTTGTGCTGCTGAATTCCCTGTTTTTGGAGGAAATTCCCATTTTGTGCTGATAAATTGCCCATTTAGAGGAGAAAATCCCAATTTTGTGGAGGAAATTCCAATTTTATGCCAATAAAATCTTGTTTTGTGGAGAAAATCTCCTGTTTTGGGCTGTTAAATCCCCTATTTTGTGGAGAAAATCCCCAATTTGTGCCAATAAATTCCCATTTTTAGCTCATAAATCCCCATTTTGTGGAGAAAATTCCCATTTTGTACCAATAAATTCCCATTTTGTGCTGCTGAATTCCCTTTTTTTTGAGGAAATTCCCAATTTGTGCCAATAAATTCCAATTTTCTGCCAATAAATTCCCATTTTATGCTGCTGAATTCCTTTTTTTTGGATGAAATTCCCATTTTGTGCTGATAAATTGCCCATTTAGAGGAGAAAATCCCAATTTTGTGGAGGAAATTCCAATTTTGTGCTGCTGAATTCCCTTTCTTGGAGGAAATTCCCTTTTTTTAGAGAAAATTCCCATTTTGTGCCAAGAAATTCTCCGGTCTTAAGGATCCTCCACCCAGTTAAATCCTCCAAAGGGAATTTTGGAATATTTTGGTTGGATTTTGGGACAAAATTCCTTTTTTAACAATAAAATGATTCCATCCATGGCTGTATTTTTGGAAAATGAACAATTCTGGCCTTGAAATTAATTTAAATAATCTTAATTAATCTCTTTTTTTTTCTCTTTTAGCATCTGTTCTCCAACCCAGTGAAACTGTGAGTGGATTCTGCTTTTATAGGAACATGAAATTAACGATAATTCCCTTTTTAATTAACCTTAATTTTCATTTTAATTAACAATAATTCTCTTTTTAATTAACGATAATTCCCATTTTAATTGACAAAATTGAAACTTTATTAAGCAACTCCTTAATGAATGAGACTGAAAGAAAATCCAAGATATTTTGAGGTTCTTTGGATCCAAATTGGGACAAAAATGGAAAAATCAAGGGTTTTTTCCAAGAAAAAAACTACACAGCGAAAATTCAAGGAATCCTAAAAAAATCCTGATTTTATTTAAGGAAAAACTGTTATAAAGTTTTTATTTCCAAATGAATATTACTGGAATCCTAAAAATTTCCAGGACTTTTTTGGAAAAGTGGTTAAAAAGTGCTTTTTTTTAACCTGGATTTTATTAGAATCCTAAAAAATTCCAAGATTTTTAAGGAAAAACTGTTGAAAAGTGCTTTTTTTGACCTGGATACTATTGGAATTCTTAAAAATTCCAGGATTTTTAAGGAAAAACTGTTTTAAAAGTGCTTTTTTTGACATAAATGTCATTGGAATCCAAAAAAAATCCAGGATTTTTATGGAAAAACTGTTGAAAAGTGCTTTTTTTTGACATGAATACTATTGGAATTCTTAAAAATTCCAGGATTTTTATGGAAAAACAGTTAAGAAATGCTTTTTTTTGACCTTATTTTCCTTCTCCTGCTCCACAGGCATCCATGATCCCTCCTCCGACTTCTTCAGGTGAGGAAATCTCCCCTGGAATCTGCTAAAAATAAATGGAAAATCCCAAAAATCCTTGGGATAAAGCCTGGAATGTGTGCAGGGAAGAGAAACCCCATGGAATTTGCTTTTTCCCGTGGGATCCGTTGCTTTAATTCACACAGGCCAAAATACCATGGGAATTTTGGGGTGGAAAATGGATATTGGGGTTTGGGGTTGGGTTTTGTGGGGTTGGCTTTGGAGGTTTGGGTGTTTGGGTTTAATTTTAATTAAACTTCATTAAATTAAATTTTAATTGGTTTAATTTGGGGGTTGGGGGTTTAGATTTGGGGTTGGAGGTTTGGGTTTTGGGGGTTTAAATTTGGGGTTGGGGTTGAGTTTGTGGGGTTGGGAGGTTTGGGTTTTGGGGTTTAATTTTGGGTTTGTGCTTGAGTTTTGTGGGTTTGGGTTTGGGTTTTGGGGTTTAAATTTGGGGTTGGGTTTTGTGGGGCTTGGGTTTGTGGGTTTCATTTTGGTTTTGGGGTTGGGTTTGTGGGTTTGGGTTTGTGAGTTTAGGTTTGGGTTTGGAGGTTTTAGGTTTGGTTTTGGGCTTGGGTTTTGTGGGGTTTAAGTTTTGTGGGGTTTGAGTTTTGTGGGGTTTGGGTTTGTGGGTTTAGGTTTGGGGGTTGTGTTTTGGATTATTTAGGTTTGGTTTTGTGGGTTTAGGTTTGGGTTTGGAAGTTTTGGGTTTGATTTTGTGGTTGAGTTTTGTGGGGTTGGGTTTGGAGGTTTGGGTTTCGGGGGTTTAAATTTGGGGTTGGGTTTTGTGGGGTTTGGGTTTGGATTTCATTTTGGTTTTGGGGTTGGGTTTGTGGGTTTAGGTTTGGGTTTGGAGGTTTTAGGTTTGGGTTTGGGTTTGGGTTTTGTGGGGTTTGAGTTTTGTGGAGTTTGAGTTTTGTGGGGTTTGGGTTGGTGGGGTTTGGGTTTGTGGATTTAGGTTTGGGGGTTGGGTTTTGGATTATTAAGGTTTGGTTTTGTGGGTTTAGGTTTGGGTTTGGAAGTTTTGGGTTTGATTTTGGGTTTGGGTTTTGGGGGTTTCATTTTGGTTTTGGGGTTGAGTTTGTGAATTTGGGTTTGTGGGTTGAGTTTTGCGGGGTTGGGTTTGGAGGTTTGGGTTTTGGGGTTTAATTTTGGTTTTGTGGGTTTAGATTTGGGTTTGGAGGTTTGGGTTTTGGGGTTTAAATTTGGGGTTGGGTTTTGTGGGGTTTGGGTTTGTGGGTTTAGGTTTGGGTTTGTGGTTGAGTTTTATGGGGTTTGGGGTTGGGTTTGTGGGTTTAGGTTCGGGTTTGGAGGGTTTAGGTTTGGTTTTGGTCTTGGGTTTTGTGAGGTTTGGTTTTGTGGGGTTTGGGTTTGTGGGTTGCGTTTTGGTTTTGGGATGGAGTTTGTGGGTTTAGGTTTGGGTTTTGGGTTTTTGGTTGAGTTTTGTGGGGTTTGGGTTTGTGGGGTTTGGGTTTTGGGGTTTAATTCTGGTTTTGTGGGTTTAGATTTGGGTTTGGAGGTTTGGGTTCTGGGGTTTAAATTGGGTTGGGTTTTGTGGGGTTTGGGTTTGTGGGTTTAGGTTTGGGTGTTGGGTTTGTGGGTTTAAGTTTGGGTTTGTGGTTGAGTTTTATGGGGTTTGGGGTTGGATTTTGTGGGTTTTGAGGGTTTCATTTTGCTTTTGGGGTTGGATTTTGTGGGTTTTGAGGGTTTCATTTTGCTTTTGGGGTTGAGTTTGTGGGTTTGGGTTTGTGGTTGGGTCTTGTGGGGTTTGGGTTTTTTGGGTTTAATTTCGGGTTTGGGTTTTGTGGGTTTCATTTTGGGTTTGGATTTGGTTTTGGGTTTCATTTTGGGTTTGGATTTCAGGTTTTTGGGTTTGGGTTTTGTGGGTTTCATTTTGGGGTTTGGATTTCAGTGTTTGGGTTTAATTTTGAGTTTGGGTTTGGTTTTGGGTTTAATTTGGGGTTTGTGGCTTTACATTTGGGGGCTGAATTTTGTTGATTTAGGTTTAACTTTGACCTTAAACTTCCCCAAAAATCCCCAAACCCCCCTTGGGCAGCGACCCCCCCACTTCCACCTCCTCATCCCTTTGGGAATTGCGGGATTTGTGGGATTTGTTCCCGGCAGTGCGGAAGCCGCGCTATGAGCGCCGCGAGCGCTCCGGCCCCGCCGACAGCCGCGTCAGCCACGTCTGAGCCCCGAATCCCGGCAATCCTGGGAATCCTGGGAACCCCGGGAAGCCGCCGCTCCCTCGGGAAGCCGAAGGGTTTGGGCCAAACCCACCCGGGGACTCCAGAGGCTCCTGGTCCCGCTCCGGAGGATGGGACGGAATTCCTGAGGAACTGGGCGGATCTTTCCTCTTCACGAAGAATTCCTGAGGAATTTCCAGGACTGGAGAGGAGAATCCTTAAGGAATCTTGGTGCCTTTTCCTGTGTGGGGAGGATCCTTGGGGAATTTGGGGAGAATCTTTAAGGAATTTGGGGAGGATCCTTAAGGAATTTCAAGGACTTGTGAGGAGAATCCTTTGGGAATTTGGGGGAATTTCCCTGTGTGGGGAGAATCCTTAAAGAATTTGGGGAGGATCCTTAAGGAATTTGGGGAGAATCCTTGGGGAATTTGGGGTCTTTGTTTGGGGAGGATCCTTGGGGAATTTGGGGAGGATCCTTGGGTAATTTGGGGAGGATCCTTTGGGAATTTGGGGAGAACCCTTGGGGGATTCAGGGCCTTTCCCTGGGATGTGACCCCAGGAGGAGCCGGCAGCGCTGCAGGCCCCGGAATCCCGGGATTCCTGGGATCCATCCGGGGATAGAGATTTGGCCCAGGGACCCCTCAAGTGCTGCTGCTTCCACCTGGGACAGTGATTGATTGATTGATTGATTGATGATGCTGATTGATTATGAATAATTAATTATGGAGAACCGATGATGCCAATAATTGGGATGCAGAATCATTTGGAAGCGAATCCTGGCGCCTCCTCAGCTCCTGGCTCCACCTGGGAGCGTTTCCCGATCTTGGTGCTCAGTCCAGGCCCGATCCCAAACCTGGGAATGATTTTTGGGAATTTTTCCAGCTGAATCCTTGGATAAAGTGTTCTCCAAGGATTATCCCTGCTGCCTGCATTCCGTGTGGAAAGGAGACAATTCCTGCATTGGAGCAGCCAGGGATTTTTGGGATGAGCCGGAGACATCGGGACAACTCCTGCCGGTGGAAAAATGGGATTTGGTTTTGGGAAATCCCTGGAATTGGCAGGGCATTCCTGACTTCCAGAGGCATTCCTGACTTCCAGAGGCATTCCTGACTTCCAGAGGCATTCCCAACTTCCAGAGGCATTCCTGAATTCCAAGCACCAGCCTCCACATCTCCCATGGATCTTCTTCCTGCCTGAGGAATCTGGGGAAGATGAAATAACTGGAAAAGGAGGGTTTTTTTCTCCTCCTCCAACTTTTCCATCCAAGCCTGAGGATCCTAAATCCATGGAAAAGTCACCGTCAGCCCCTGGAATTCCAACTCCAAGCATTCCCAGCTCCCCGTGCTGCTCCCAAAGGAATTCCTTGGGATGCCCAACATTCCCTGGCAGCGATGGCCACGGGAACTGTTGGTTCTCCCTTTTCCCAAAGGTTTTTTTTGGGGGGAAGATGAGAACAAAACTCTTGGATCTGCCTCCCCCACGGAGAATCCCCGTTCCCTCTTCCCTGGGGTTCAGACTTCCCAAGAGGAGAATTTGGCATGGGAAGAAATCCATTTATTCCATGGAATAATCCCGTTTTTCTGGGAATCTTGGGGCAGCTGGATTCACTTTGATCTCCTGAAAAAATGAGATTTTTGTGGAATTTTCAGGGATAAAACCCAAATCACGTGCCAAAACCCCCCTGGAATTCCAGATTTTTCCTCTTTATTATGATAAAGAAAGTGATTTTCCTTCTGGCCAAGGAATTCCAGCTGGAACCTTTCCCATTTTTTGGAGGATTTGGGAAATTCCAACTTGGAATTTGGATCATTTCCATTTTTTTGTGCTGCTGAGATTTTGATTTTTTTCTTCCCTTCGAGAGCAGAAATCCTGGCTGGAGCTTTCCTCCTGGAATTTCTCCTGGAATTTCTCCTGGAATTTCTCCTGGAATTTCTCCTGGAATTTCTCCGAATTCCTGAGGATTTTTCGAATTCCAAAGGAGGAAAAAAAAAAAAAAGGAGGAACTATGCAAATAATTCCAAGGAATTGCACCTCTGGAGCCGGGAATTTCCTGGTGTTAATTCCTGTCCTGCTTAATTGCTAACATTTAATTTATGGAAGGATCGGCTCCTTCTCCCGTCCCTTCTCGTCTGGGATTTGGTTCCGTTGTATAAAACCAGAATTTTGACATTAAAAGCCGGATTTGTGGCATTAAAAACAGAAAACTGGGATTTCTGGAATTAAAAATCTAAAAATCAGATTTTGTGTCGAGTTAAAATTGAGTTTTTTCTCTGTGATTTTTACCCAGAAAATGTTAAAATGTGAAAGCCCTAAGGTTTTTATTCAGAAAACGTTAAAATTCCAAGGTTTTTATCCAGGAAATGTTAAAATCCCAAAGCTTTTATCCGAAAAATGTGAAAATACCAAGGTTTCTTATCCAGAAAATATTAAAATCCCAAGGTTTTAATCAAAAAAATGTGAAAATCCCCAGGTTTTTATCCAGGAAAAGTGAAAATCCCAAGGGTTTTACCCAGAAAATGTTAAAATATCAAAGTTTTTATCCAAAATACTTGAAAATCCCAAGGTTTTTATCCAGAAAATGTTGAAAATCCCAACATTTTTACCCAGAAAAATCCGAAATCCCACGGTTTTCACCCGGAAATTTTGCAAATCCCGAGATTTTTGCTCATTTGTTTCAGCTTTGTCGCCGCTCTGAACGCACAGCTGGGGTTGGGGTCTGGGGTTGGGGTTTTTGGGGTTGGGGTTTAGTTTGGAGTTTTGTGGGTTTAGTTTGGGGTTTGGGATTAAGGTTGGGTTTTATGGGTTTGGGGTTGGGTTTTGTAGGTTTGGGGTTTGGTTTTGTGGGTTTGGGTTTGGTTTTGTGGGTTTAGTTTTAGGTTTGGGATTAAAGTTGGGTTTTGTGGGTTTAGTTTGGGGTTTGGGGCTTTGTTTTGTGGGTTTAGTTTTGGGTTTGGGTTTGAGATTAAGGTTGTGTTTGTGGGTTTAGTTTGTGGATTTTTGGGTTTAGCTTTGGGTTTGGTTTTGTGGGTTTGGGTTTGGTTTTTGGGTTTAATTTTAGGTTTGGGATTAAGGTTGGGTTTGTGGGTTTGGAGTTTGGGGCTTTGTTTTGTGGGTTTAGTTTGGGTCTGGGGTTTGGTTTTGTGGGTTTGGGGTTGACTTTGGGAGTTTTGGGGTTGAGCTTTGTGGGTTTAGTTTTGGTTTTCTGGGTTTATTTTGGGTTTGGTGTTGAGTTTTGTGGGGTTTATGGGTTTGGGGTTTGAGTTGGGTGGGTTCAGATTTGGATTTGGGGTTAAGGTTTGGGTTTGTGGGTTTAATTTGGGGTTTTGTGGTTGAATTTTGTGGGTTTAGTTTTGGGTTTGGGGTTGAGCTTTGGGTTTGGGGTTAAGGTTTGGGTTTTATGGGTCTAAGTTTGGGTTTTGGGGTTGAGTTTTGTGGGTTTGGGATTTTGGGGGTTGAGCTTTGTGGGTCTAGAATTGGATTTGGGGTTAAGGTTTGGGTTTTGGGATTGAATTTTGTGGGTTGAATTTTGAGTTTCCTGGGATTTGGGTTTGGGTTCTGTTCCCTCTGCGCTGTCTGAGCCCATTCCCGGGTGCTGCTTTGGGCTGGGAACACCGGAATTCCGCTTTCCAACGGCTGCAGATCCCCAAAACTCCTGGATTTGGATCTTTGGAATCGGGGTCAAAATCAAGAGATTATGACTTTTCAGGGTTTGGAGCTTTTTTTGTGGGGATTGGGGCCTTTTGGGGGGGGTTGAGTTTTATTTTATTTTATTTTATTTTATTTTATTTTATTTTATTTTATTTTATTTTATTTATTTTTTTATTTTATTTTTTTTGTCAAAAACTTCCCAGCTTGATTGGAAAATAAAACAGGAGAACAAGGCGGGAAAAAAAAAGTTGAAAAAATCCAATTCCAAGCCTGTGCTGCCCCTCAGGGAGAGCCGAGCATCTTCCTTTTGGAGATTCCTGTGGAATTCCATGGATTATCCCCATTCCTTAAGGAATTCCATGGATTATCCCCACTCCTTATAGAATTCCATGGATTATCCCCATTCTTTAAGGAATTCCATGGATTATCCCAACTCCTTACAGAATTCCATGGATTATCCCCATTCTTTAAGGAATTCCATGGATTTATCCCAATTTCTTAGGGAATTCCATGCATTATCCCAACTCCTTACAGAATTCCATGGATTATCCCCATTCTTTAAGGAATTCCATGGATTATCCCAACTCCTTACAGAATTCCATGGATTATCCCCATTCTTTAAGGAATTCCATGCATTATCCCAACTCCTTACAGAATTCCATAGATTATCCCCATTCTTTAAGGAATTCCATGGATTTATCCCAATTTCTTAGGGAATTCCATGGATTATCCCCACTCCTTACAGAATTCCATGGATTATCCCCATTCCTTAAGGAATTCCATGGATTATCCCCACTCCTTATAGAATTCCATGGATTATCCCCATTCTTTAAGGAATTCCATGGATTATCCCAACTCCTTACAGAATTCCATGGATTATCCCCATTTCTTTAGGAATTCCATGGATTATCCCAACTCCTTAAGGAATTCCTGCCCTGAAGGAGGAATCAGCAGAATCATTTGGCAAAGTGGAAAATCCCTAAATTCCGACTGCTGGGAAGTGGAACTCGGGTGATTCCAGGAGCGGCAATTCCAGAGGCTCTGGAATTGGGAGGAGCAGTCAGCGCCGCCCTAACGGAGACGTTTCCATCGAGCAGCTCTGGCTGGGCTGGAATTCTCCTTTTCCCACCAAGATGGGATTTAGGGATCCAGGATAGGGAGTGGGGACATTCCCAAAGCAATTCCCAATTCCCTCTCCCAATGACGGCATCTCCATGGTTGAGTTTTGGTGGATTTCTTGTTAATTCCATGGATTTCTTGTAAATTCCATGGATTTCTTTGGAATTTCTTTTTAATTCCATGGCTTTCCTTTTAATTCCATGGATTTCTTTGGAATTTCTTGTTAATTCCATGGATTTCTTTGGGATTTCTCTTTAATCCCACAGATTTCCTTTAATTCCACAGATTTCCTTTAATTCCATGGATTTCTTTGCAAGTTCAAAGATTTCCTTTAATTCCACAGATTTTTTTTTTTATTTTTTTTTAATAATTTAATGGGTTTCTTGTTAATTCCATGGATTTCTTTTGAATTTCATCCCTGGGAATCCCTGGAGCTGGGAAATCCCTGGAAATCCCTGGAGCTGTGGCCACTGGGGGGGAGTAGAAGGCAAGGAGAGCCCTGCTCGTGGAATTGAGCCGGGAAAGTTGAGTTGGGACCGAGCTTTTCCAACAATTCCCAGGATATCCACCGAATCCTCCGGAGCCGCTCATCCTGTGGAATTCCTGGAAGAAGCAAGTTTGTTCCTTGCCTTTGGATCAGGAAATCCCGAGATTCTGGCCCAGGGAAGTTGAGCTGGGAATGCAATTTTCCAATAATTCCCTGGAAATCCTCTGAATCCTCTGGAGCTCTTCATCCCACGGAATTCCTGGAAGAAACAAGTTTGTTCCTTGCTTTGGATCAGGAAATCCCGGGATTTTGGCCCAGGGAAGTGGTGCTGGGAGCCCGATTTTCCAATAATTCCCAGGAAATCCTCTGAATCCTCTGGAGCCACTCATCCTGCGGAATCCCTGGAAAAAACCGAGTTCATTAATTGCCTTTGTTTCAGAAAATCCTGGGATTTTGGCCCAGGGAAGTTGAGTTTTGAGCACAATTTTCCAACAATTCCTGGGAACAGATGAATCCTCCGGAGCCGCTCATCCCGCGGAATTCCTGGAAAAGCCGTTGGTTCGTTCCAATGCCAGGCCGGGCTTTACTGAGCCGAGCCCAAGCTCTCCGATTTTATCTGGGCCTGAGAAACTCCAAACGTTCCTGGGGTGTTCCCATAAATCCAATCAAAGGATCCGATTTTATGGATGTGAAAAAGCTGCTCTCTGCTGGGGGCTGTTCCCAGCAAAATCCAGCTCCAAAAAACTCCTGGGATTTCTTGTTAATCCCACGGATTTCTTGTTAATTTCACAGATTTCTTGTTAATTCCATGGATTTCTTGTTAATTCCATGGATTTCTTGTTAATTCCATGGATTTCTTGTTAATTCCATGGATTTCTTGTTAATTCCACAAATTTCTTTGTGATTTCTTTTTAATTTCATGGATTTCCTTTCATTCCGTGGATTTCTTGGAAAAAAAAAAATCCTAAAAGCCTTTGAAAAAATTCCTTATTTTATTTAAAAAATGAGGATTTCATCAGTCGTTACATTTTGTGGGGTTATTGCTCATCCAGAGTATTAAAAAATGAAAATATTTTAAAATATTTTTAATCCAGAAGATTTTAAAGAATATTTTAAAAATATTTTTAAAAATATTTTAAAATAATTTTTAAAAATTTTTTAAAATGTAAAGATTTTTAAAGATTATTTTTTTTTTTCAAAAAGAAGATTTTAGAAGTAAATTTTTGAAAGATTCAGGGTTATTTTCATGTTTTTATTTTAAACTTTCCTTCATCAGGATGTGCAGGGATTCAGCCAGCAAATATTCATAATAATTATATTATATTATATTATATTATATTATATTATATTATATTATATTATATTATATTATATTATATATCATATCATATCATATCATATCATATCATCATCATTTATATTATAATTTATATTATATTATATTTTATTTTTAATATTATTTTTATTATAATATATTTTATTTTATTATTATATTATACCATTTATTATTTATTACTTTTTATATTATACATTATATTTATTAATAACAGTATATTAATAACATTTAATAATTAATTGAATTAACAACAATTTAATTAATATTACATTTGTAATATAAATTATATTCAAAATATAATTAATCCTCGTGGTCAATCAGCTCCTTCTGTCCCACTTTGGTGGTGCCAGAGACCATTTAAGGTCACAGAATTCCAGGATTAGCCTGGAAAAAACCTCCAATATCTTTTTATCCCTGGGATAAATAAATAAAATAAAATAATAATAATAATAATCATTATAATTATAATTATAATTATAATTATAGTAATAGTAGTGGGGCCTGGCAGTATTGAATATCCCGAAAATCACCCAAAAATCCCTAAAATTATCCAGGCATTCCCTTCAATCCCACTTTTATCCCACTTTTTTCCACCTTCCACCATCCCAGGATGCTCCAAACTGGTTTTCCTGGCAAGGAACGTGGGATCAAACTGGTGGAAAGCTGGAAAATGCCTTTTCCAGGTGGTTTTTCCATCCCAAAAATTCCCAGCTCCGGGAGGTCACACAATTCCTCTCCTGGAATTCCCCTTGGAATTCCAAATTCCTCTACAAATCCCAAATTCTCCTGGAAAATTCCCCCCAAGGTTTTCTTCTTCATCCCTGGGAATGGGGACAGCTCCAAACAGGGCTGGAATTTTTTAAGGATCCTGCAGGAACATCCAGGGCTGAGCTCGGAATTCCTCATTCCCAGATGTTTTCCCAATTTTTTTCTTTCACTTTCACCACTGTCCTGAAAATCCCTCATTTTCAGATATTCCCAAGTATTTCATTTCACTTTTTCACCCTTTTTTGTGTCCCTTTTTGCCCACCTGGATCCTCCGGCCCTTTTTTCCCGGATAATTCCCAAAGCTCTCAGGAAGTTGGATTTGGGGAATTTTCTTAGAAATTTTGGCCGTTTTTGCTGAGCCCGAGCGTCAGTTTTTGTTTGGGTTTGTAGCTTTGAAGTCAGGCTTTAATCCTCACAAAAAATAACTTGGAAACTCCATAAAAACTCTCCATAAATTCCAACTTTGATCCTTTTCCTCCTGCTGGAGTCGGGGAATAACCGTTTCTCTTCTATTTCATTCCTGCTTCAAATCCTATTTTTGTTTTATTTATCTGTGGTGCTGAGTGCTTGGAAAATAATTCTCCATTCTTTTTCTGGTGTCTTTTAGATGGAATAATTCCATTTCCACACCCACAGAATTTTTTTGGGAAAGACCTTCAAGAGCAACCATTTCACTGCTGCATCAACCACATGGAAAATTCCATTTTTTTTTCTCTTCCAGATTCTGCTTTTCCTGCTTTTTTGAGGGGAATAAAATTTGTATCCCACCTTCCTGCATCCCTTATCCATAATTTTCAGGTGTTTGTTGAAATAAATTGTGCACTAAATAAATAATAAATAATGAATACTAAATTATAAATAATAAGTAATAATAAAATAAATGCCACAAAATGGGACAAAACTCTGCATAAATGTTAAGAGCAGGGATAATTTGTATTTTGAGGGAATATTTCCCTTTTTCTCTGGAATATCCTGAAAAATTATTCTGGAAAATTTCCCGTGTGCTTGAAGGTTTTACTCTCCTGTTTGTGAGGGAAATTTCAACCCTGAAAGAGGCAAAAATGATAAAAATAACAATAAATCATTATTTTACCAATTTCAGTGATCAGAAATGTGAATTACTGAGGACAGACATTCCCAACTTAGTGAATTCCACAGCAAGATGGACAAAAAAACAGGAATTTTTGCTGCTTCCCGACCATGTCCAAGGCTTTTTCCAGCTGTTTTTCCCACTCCAACGAGCCAGAGGCAATTAAAAAAGTCGATTTTAATGAAGCTTTAATTGTGCAGGTGCTTGGCTGCTCCCAGGGTGGAAAAGGGCAGGTGCTGAGAGAGGAAAAAAAAGGGAGAAATTGGAGTTTAACGAGGACAAACACCATAAAAACACCGGGATATTTGCGGTGGGGCTCAGCTGGCAGTGCCAGCGTTGGGGTTTGTGCGGCTGCAGGGGGAAAAAATAGGAATTTTCCTCCTGGGATTTGGTGTGGGAATAAAAATTGCCCATCGGGAGTGAACTGAAATCAACGTGAGGGTAAAAATGGGGATGGGAACAGAGATTTCTCAAGTTTTGGATGGGATATTTGGGTTGATTTGGAAGGTTTTGCTGCAAAATATCCCTTGGAAATCCGATGTTTTCATGGAATGAGCCATGGGATTGAAGGAGTTCCTCCTAAAACAGAATCCTGGGATATCCCAGGCTGGAAAAACTTCCCAAAAATCTCCCAGCCCCATTTTCCTGGGGTGGTTTCTTCCACCTTTTTCCTCCATTTCCCATTCCCAGGTAGGAAAATACCTGAAAATTCCCTTTACACTGAGTTATTTCCACCTCCGTTGGTTTCAAAGTTGCTTTTTGGGGTGTCTCGGTGCAGTTTGGGGTCTGATCCCAACTTTCCAAATTTTTTTGACTTCCTCAGAGGGCTGAGGGGATTTGGGACCTTTTTTTGGCCTGGATTTATCATCTTTCCTTTGTGTTTTGGGTTTTATTCTCCCCGTTTGTGAGGGGAATTTCAATCCTCTAAGAGGTAAAAATGATAAAAATAACAATCAATCATTATTTTTACTGATTTCACATTTATGAATTAGTTTTGTTTCAGCCCTTCTGAGGGGATTTGGGCTTGGCCTGGATTTATTTCTATTTCCTGTGTGTTTTAAGGTGAATTCTCCCTGTTTGAGAGGGGAATGTGCCTGAATTTCAGCCCTTGAAGAGGTAAAAATTATAAAAATAACAATAAATTATTATTTTTACCAATTTCAGTGATCAGATTTATGAATTAGTTTTGTTCCAGCCCTTCTGTGGGGATCTGGGCCTTGGCCTGGATTTATTTCTATTTCCTGTGTATTTTAAGGTGAATTCTCCACATTTGAGAGGGGAATGTGCCTGAATTTCAGCCCTCAAAGAGATAAAAAGAATCAAAATAGCAATAAATCGTTATTTTTACCATTTTCAGTGATCAGAAATGTGAATTAGTTTTGTTTCAACCCTTCTGAGGGGATCTGAGCCCTTTTTTTGGCCTAGATTTTTTAAAGTTTTCTTCATCTTTTAAAGTTTTAGTCTGCCAGTTTGTGAGGAGATTGTGCCTGAATTTCAGCCCTCAAAGAGATAAAAAGAATCAAAATAGCAATAAATAATTATTTTTACCAATTTCAGTGATCAGATTTGTGAATTAGTTTTGTTTCAGCCCTTCTGAGGGGATTTGGGCTTGGCCTGGATTTTTAAAATTTCCTGTGTGTTTTAAGGTGAATTCTCCCTCTTTGTGAGGGAAATGTGCCTGAATCTCAGCCCTTGAAGAGGTAAAAATATTTAAAATAGCAATAAATCGTTATTTTTACCATTTTCAGTGGTCAGAATAGTGAATTAGTTTTGGATTAGCCCTTCTGAGAGGATTGCGCTGCTTCAGCCACAGGCCAGGAAAATGATTTCTATTTTCAAACAAAGGAGAAAACAAATGGAGCTCACAGGAATAAAATTCCTGAATCTTCCCTCTCCCAGCTGTTATCTCTTCATTTTTCCAGGAAAATTGTGCCAATCCCTTCCCCTCATCCCCTCCATTCCTGGAAACCGGGAAGAGATGGGTAAATAAAAGGGGAATTTCTCCCATTTTCCTCCTCAATCAGGAATTCTCTCCGCAGGAAATAAATAATAAACCCAACCAAGCAGAGCCTTGGAGCCCCTGGATTTTCCTCGCCGGGAGCCGAAGTTAAAAATTATTCAAAGGAGAAATTCCTGGCCTGTGAAGCAGAGGCTCCGACTGTACCAGGCAAAGATTTCCACCAGCATTCCCTCGCTCGGCCAAGGCCGAGATAACAGAGCAGGAAGAAATCCCCACTTCCCAGATTCCATCGGCAGCTCCCATTCCCACCTCGTTTTTCCTCGTTTTTCTCCTTTTGGGATGAGGATTTGGTCTCTTCTCCTCGGTTTTTGCTGGAGTTTAAAGGACAAAGAGGACAGGGCACCACAAGTAAGTGTTGGACTTTATCCTCTCCTAAGGAAGGATTTCTTTTTTTTCCTGAGGGATTCTTGGATTGGGATCTTTTTTAGGGCATTTTTATAGGAGCAAAAAGGGTAAAAATTCCTGGATTTTGAGGCACTCGGGGTGAATTACAACAGGGAAACTTCTTGAGGCCTTGATTAGGGATAAAGTGATTAAAAGAGGTTTTGCCCAGTTTTGTGGTGATTCCTGAAAATTCCCAGCCATGGATGCAGTTGTTTGAGAGGCAGGAAGGGAATTCCCATTGGGAAAGGATAAACTACTTATTTCCTAATTTTTTTTTAATCCCGGGGATGTGTTGTGCTTGGTGTTTTCTGGGATCACATCTTGGATGTTTTGCAGGGGATGGGAACTTGGAATGTTGGAATATTCCCAGTTTTACCCTTCTGAGGGATCCGAGAGCTGTGGAAAATCAGGGATTTACACCTTGGTGGGAACACAGAACAATCCCAAATCCCTGCTTTTCCTGCACAGCCAAGAAAAAAAGTGGGAATCTTCCTTAAAATGTGGCTGGAGAGAGGGAATTTTATTGAAATCTTGGATTTTTGGGATTGCTTTGAATGCAGCCTTTGCTGAAAGGGCTGAAAGCCCCGGGATGAAAATTAATAACAATAACCATAATTATAATAAAGATAATAATAATAATAATAATTATTGTGGGGTCTGGAAGCATTGAATATCCATAAAATCATCCAAAGATTTCTAGAACAATCCAGAGGTCCCTAAAAACATCCTGAGGTCCCCATAAATCATCCAAGAATCCCTAAAATCATCCAAAAATCCCTAAAATCATCCAGAAGCCCCTAAAATAATCCAGAAGACCCTAAAATTATCCAGATGTTCCTTAAAATTCTCCAAAGATCCCCTGAACCATCCAAAGATCCCTAAAACCATCCAAAAATCCCTAAAATCATCCAGAGATTCTTGAACAATCCAGAGGTCTCTAAATCCTCCAAAAGTCCTTAAAATAATCCAGAAGTCCCTAAACTCATCCAAAAATCCTTAAAATAATCCAGGAGTCCCAAAAATCATCCAGAAGACTCTAAAATTATCCAGGTGTTCCCTAAAACCCTCCAGAGATCCCTAAAACTGTCCAAAAAAAATCCCTAAAATCCTCCCAAAGTCCCTAAAATCACCCAAAAGTCTCTAAAATCATCTATAGACTCCTAAAATCCTCCAAAATTCCCTAACATCCTCCAAAAGTCCCTAAAATCATCCAAAAGTCCCTAAAATCATCCAAAGATCCCCTGAAGCATCCAAAGATCCCTAGAACCTTCCCAAAAAATCCCTAAAATCTTTCCCAATCCCCCAAATCCTCCCCAAATTCCCAATCCCCCAAATCCTGTGTGGCTGTTGCCCCAAGCCTGCCCCTTGGCCCTGGTTATTTTCCCAGCCAAACTGCTGGGAATCCATCGGGATCCGGGATCCATTGGGATTTCTTTGGGAACGGCAGGAGAAAAGGGCCCAGCCAGGGGTTAATGGGCTGCGGGTCAAGGTCTTTCTTTTCCCGCCAGTCCAACCCAAACCGCCGCTGGATCCGGTTCCAAAGAGTTCCTGATGGAACAGGAAAAACCTGCAGATTCCTGGCTCTGGATCCGGGATGAGGACAGGGAGCTCTGAGATGGTTCAGGGTTTGGTTTCCCTTTAAATTTCAGAGGGAAAAGGAGGGGAAAAAAAATCTGGATTTTTCTCTATTTTTCGGATCTGTCGCCACCCCGCATTCCTGACGTTCCTTTGGAAGTTTGATCCTATAAAAACTCCGCTCCCACCTCCGGCAGTTCCGCAGAGCTGCAGAAAAACCGGGATTTTGGCCATGGTTTCTTTATTCCGGCAGGTGGAAATTGGGATTATTTAATGCTCTGAACGCATCCCGCTTTTCCTTCTGGGGCTAAAACCGGGATGTGCCCTTGTTATTCCCACAATTCTCCTCTCCCTGGGATATTTGGGACACGAAGCACAAAGGGTTGGGGGTTTCGTTGTTTTTTTCCTTTTGTTTGAACTCGATGACTCAAACTTGGGGCGAATCCAAAGCAAATAAAAGGTGCAGGCACGGAGTTAACTCCTGAACTGCTGGGATTTAGGGATCGGGAAGGAGGCAAAAAATTCCTCCCAGTGCTGTGGGATCCAGCCTTTTCCCAGGTTTTTGGATTTGAATCCCTCTCCGGGCAGATGGGAATTGAAAATTCCCAATTTTCCGCTTGTTTGGTTGGTAAATCCTCCCCTCCTGCTGGGGTTAAACAGCACCTGCTTCCCGAGGTTTTCTGGGAATGCTGTTTTTAGGATGGAGCCGGATGTTTGGGGATTTTTTTGGGACAGAGCCACAGCCTTGTGCCAGATCAGGAGCCATGGAATGGGTGTGGGGTGCTCATTCCCAGGAATTCCTGAGAATCGATTATTCTCCATCATTCCTGATAATTCCTGGTCATTCCTGCCATGGATTGAGTTTGTAAGGCTGGAAGAGAAGATTTGGGAATGGTTTTGCGGCCTGGGGTGATAATTCCTAATAAATCCTGATAATTCCTGGTCATTCCTGATCATTCCTGATCATTCCTGCATTGGGATGGAGTTTGAAAGGCTGGAAGAATTGATTTGGGAATGGTTTTGGGGTGCAGAGTGAGAATTCCTGAGAATTCCTGATAGTCAATCATTCCTGGTCATTCCTGCATAGGGATGGAGTTTGAAAGGCTGGCAGAAAATATTTGGGAATGGTTTTGGGGCCTGGGGTGTTCATGCCTGAGGTGATAATTCCTGAAAATTCCTGATCATTCCTGGTCATTCCTGATCATTTCTGATCATTCCTGGCAATTCCTGCATCAGGATGGATTTTGAAAGAATGGAAGAAAATATTTGGGAATAGTTTTGGAGCCTGAGGTGATCATTCCTAATAATTCCTGATTATTCCTCGTCATTCCTGACATGGGATGGAGTTTGAAAAGCTGGAAGAGAAGATTTGGGAATGATTTTGGGGCATAGGGTGAGAATTCCAGAGAATTCCAGAGAATTCCAGAGAATTCCTGAGAATTCCTGAGAATTCCTAGTAATTCCTGGTAATTCCTGGTAATTCCTGGTAATTCCTGGTAATCAGTCATTCCTGGTCATTCCTGATCATTCCTGCCATGCGATGGAATTTGAAAGGATGGAATTTGAAAGGATAGAAGATCTGGGAATGATTTTGAGATATGGGGAGGGGGCAGCTCAGCCTGGATCCAGCTTGGAAAATCTTTGGGAATATTTAGGAAGGGGGAGATGCAGATTTCATGGTTGGCATCTCAAAATTAAGGAATTTTTTTAATGTCTCAGCTCCATTTTCACTGAATTTCGCTTCCTCTGCTCCTTCTTCTGGCTATCCCAAAGATAACAGTGCAGGAAAAATTCCCAAATCTGTCTATCCCAACCTAAATCCACCCAAATTCCACCATTTTGAAGTCAAGAATGAATTTTTTATCTGCCTTAAAACTCCCAGGGCAAAGAAATTAAATTTTTATTTCCAGTCGAAAGACATAAATCTCCACTTTTGCTTCCTTTTCCCGGGATTTTGGAACTGGGCTTTGGGAAGCAGCGGAAGCAATCAGTGGCTCTGCTAATTAACACCGGAAATCAGTGTGTTTTGCATAATTAAATATTAATTAGGCCAGCACGTGGCAAAAAATAAGAGTGGCAGCTGCCAGGGTTGAGAGTTTTGTAAGCGAAAAATGTGGATTGGAATAATTTTGCCTGGAATTCCGTCTTCCCTCTGGGATTTCCAGCTTCCCCCATTTCATTTGCAAGTGGAACGAGCACGGGGATCTTTATTTGGAATATTCAAATGATCCCAGGAAATCAAGGGGATAAATCTGGAGGTGTTTATGGAAATAAAGATTGGATGGAATGAGCAAATTGGAAAGTCCCTCTGGAATTCCGAGCAGCTCAATCTTGTGGCTTTGCCCTCCTGCTCCCTGTGGTTTTTACTTTCTCCAAATCCTTCAGATTCCAGGTATTTATTGGAATATTCAAATGTACCCCGGAAATATGGGAATAAATCCTTGAGGTGTTTGAGAAGAAAAAGATTTTTTCAAAAATTGAGGAGAATGAAAAACCCCCTGGAATTCTGGCGGCTGTCACAGCAGTGCCACGGTGATGTCACAGCAGTGTCACAGTGATGTCACAGCGGTGTCACGGTGACGTCACAGCGGTGTCACGGTGACGTCACAGCAGTGTCACGGTAACGTCACAGCGGTGTCACGGTGCCATCACAACGCTGTCGTGGTGACGTCACAGCGGTGTCACGGTGATATCACAGCACCATCACAGTGACGTCACAGAGATGTCATGGTGATGTCACAGTGGTGTCATGGTGATGTCACAGAGGTGTCACAGTGATGTCACAGAGGTGTCACGGTGATGTCACAGCAGTGTCACGGTGATTTTACAGTGGTGTCACGGGAATGTCGCAGTGGTGTCACGGTGATGTCACGGCGGTGTCACAGTGATGTCACAACCGTGTCACAGTGACATCACAGAGGTGTCACGGTGATGTCACAGCAGTGTCACGGTGATTTCACAGCGGTGTCACAGTGGTGGCACATTGACGTCACAGCAAGTCACAGTGATGTCACAGTGATGTCACAGTGACGTCACAGTGATGTCATAGTAATATCACATGACATCACTTCATTATCACAGTGATGTCATAGCAGTTCTGTTATGATGCCATAGCACTGTCACAGTGATGTCACACCAACGTCACTGTGATGTCACACTGGTGCCACTGTGATGTCATAGTGATGTCACTGTGTCCATAGTGTTGTCATAGCAGAGTCACAGTGATGTCACCGTGCTGCCCCAGTGATGTCATAGCCTATCACAGTAATGTCACGCTGACATCACAGTGATGGCACAGTGATGTCACAGAGGTGTCACAGTGATGTCACTGCAGTGTCCCCATGGTGTCATCAGGGGTCACAGCAGTGTCTCAGCGTCACACTGATGTCACAGCCATGTCCTTGTGATGTCACAGTGATATCACAGTGATGTCACAGCAGTGCCTGACCCGTGGGACTCTGGGCAAGGATTGCTGGGTGTCACAGGGAGGTGACTGCAGTGACACAATGGTGTCAAAGTGGTGTTACTGCATTGTCACAGAGGTGTCACAGAGGGGTCACAGAGGTGTCACTGCAGTGTCACAGAGGTGTCACAGAGGTGTCACAGAGGGGTCACTGCGGTGTCACAGAGGTGTCACAGAGGTGTCACAGAGGTGTCACAGAGGGGTCACTGCAGTGTCACAGAGGTGTCACAGAGGTGTCACAGAGGGGTCACAGAGGTGTCACAGAGGGGTCACTGCAGTGTCACAGAGGTGTCACAGAGGTGTCACAGAGGTGTCACAGAGGTGTCACTGCAGTGTCACAGAGGTGTCACAGAGGGGTCACTGCGGTGTCACAGAGGTGTCACAGAGGTGTCACAGAGGTGTCACAGAGGGGTCACTGCAGTGTCACAGAGGTGTCACAGAGGGGTCACAGAGGTGTCACAGAGGTGTCACAGAGGTGTCACAGAGGGGTCACAGAGGTGTCACTGCAGTGTCACAGAGGTGTCACAGAGGTGTCACTGCAGTGTCACAGAGGTGTCACAGAGGGGTCACTGCAGTGTCACAGAGGTGTCACAGAGGTGTCACAGAGGTGTCACAGAGGGGTCACAGAGGTGTCACAGAGGTGTCACAGAGGTGTCACAGAGGTGTCACAGAGGGGTCACAGAGGTGTCACAGAGGTGTCACAGAGGTGTCACAGAGGTGTCACAGAGGGGTCACAGAGGTGTCACAGAGGTGTCACAGAGGTGTCACAGAGGTGTCACAGAGGTGTCACAGAGGTGTCACAGAGGGGTCACTGCGGTGTCACAGAGGTGTCACTGCAGTGTCACAGAGGGGTCACAGAGGTGTCACAGAGGGGTCACAGAGGGGTCACTGCGGTGTCACAGAGGGGTCACAGAGGTGTCACAGAGGGGTCACTGCGGTGTCACAGAGGTGTCACAGAGGTGTCACAGAGGTGTCACAGAGGTGTCACAGAGGGGTCACAGAGGGGTCACTGCGGTGTCACAGAGGTGTCACAGAGGTGTCACAGAGGGGTCACAGAGGTGTCACAGAGGGGTCACAGAGGTGTCACAGAGGTGTCACAGAGGGGTCACAGAGGTGTCACAGAGGTGTCACAGAGGGGTCACTGCGGTGTCACAGAGGTGTCACTGCAGTGTCACAGAGGTGTCACAGAGGTGTCACAGAGGGGTCACTGCGGTGTCACAGAGGGGTCACAGAGGGGTCACAGAGGTGTCACAGAGGTGTCACAGAGGTGTCACAGAGGGGTCACAGAGGGGTCACTGCGGTGTCACAGAGGTGTCACAGAGGGGTCACAGAGGGGTCACTGCGGTGTCACAGAGGTGTCACAGAGGTGTCACTTCAGTGTCCCGATGATGTCACTCAGGTGTCTCTGCAGTGTCCCAGGGGGTCCCAGCACTGACCCCACTGTGTCCCCACAATGTCCCCATGATGTCCCCGTGGTGTCCCCGCAGTGTCCCCACCGTGTCCCCGTGGTGTCCCCGCAATGTCCCCACGATATCCCCACAATAACCCCGTGGTGTCCCCACCCTGGCCCAGCCCCACTCCATCCGTGCCGCACTCCCGGCCCGGCCCTCGCAGCCCAGGCGGGCTCAGGGAGCACCAGGGCCCCCAGGAGGGGACATCGGGGGACATCCCCCAGCCCAGTGCCACCCCCCAATCCATGGATTCACCACTCGCAGGGGGGGATCCTTCCAGAGCTCTCAAATCCCAATAAAAGGATTTTTGGGGGAGAGTTTTGGAGGCCGTGACCTCCGTTTTTGTTGGTTTTGGGTTGGGTTTTTTGCAGCTGAGTCACCAAATTGTCACCCGGTATTTCCTCCTGCAAAAGGCCCAGCCCAGCTCCCAGCCTGGTGCTGGCTTTGCCACCCCAAATCCAGGAGAACTCGGGGGGAAATTGGGCTCTAAGCCTTTCCCACCCCAAATCGGAGAGATTTCAGGGAAAAATTGGGCTCTGAGCTTTTCCCACCCCAAATCTCTGAGGATTCAGGGATAAATTGGGGTCTCAGCCCCAAATCCAGGCACAGGGGGTTGTGCCAGAGGCTTTTCCATCCCAAATCTGAGAAAATTCAGGGATAAATTTGGGTCAGAGCTTTTTCCATCCCAAATCTGAGAGGATTCCAGATTGGTTTTGTCAGCTTTTTTGATGTTTTTTGTTCTGGTTTTATTCCTTTTTTGCCTTGGAAAAACCTTTTTTCCTCCTTTTTTTTCAAAGTTGTTTTGTTTTCTCTGCTCCTTTTCTTGATGTTTTGTCACGGAGAAATTCCATTGCTCTGGTGACGGCTTTATCATTCCAAGAGAATTCCTATGGGAATTCTGACCTGCAGGGATTCATTGCTTCTCTCAACATCCCCAAAAAAATTCCCAAACCAGAGCTCCAGGCTGCAGCTGGAATTTGCTGCCATGAGGAAATCTTGGAATTTCCATAAATTCCATATTCAATGAGGCGAACGTGGCCTGGGCCCCTCTTTTCCCTGCAATCCCACATCTCCGTCCCTTGGAATTTGCATGGATAATTCCTGATATTTGTTTCCAGGCAGGTGGCCCCCATCCACTTGAATCCCATATTTAAATAGGGATGGAAATTCAGGGAAAGGACCTTAATCCCTCAGGAAAATTCCCTGCCTGGGTGGGTCCCGTGTTCCGGTGGATTTATTGGATCTGTGGAATTGAGGATGGATTGATAAGGAAGGATAATTCATCCCGTATTTTTGGGGTTGTGTTAAAGGGAAATTCAGATCAAACTCCCTGGAAAAACTTTGGGAATTTTTCGCTCCTGCCCCAAAACAGGGCTGGATATCCCTGAGAATTCCCAGTTAAACCCCCCTGGATGGGAAGGAGTTGGGCAAATTTGGGCTGGAATTGTGAGAGTTCTTCGGGATAATTGTGGCTCAAACATTTGGGAATCTTCTGCCCATAAACATCCAGGAAAAATGGGATATTCCACATCCCGGACCACGATGGGCTTGGAACAAAATCCCTTTTTAAGTCTCTTTCAACCCGAATGATTTGATGATTAAATTGATGATTTTAGGATTAAAAGTGATGATTTAAGGATGGAAATGATAATTTTAGGATGAAAATGATGATTTTAGGATTAAAAATGATGATTTTAGGATCAAAACCATCCCGTGATTTGATGATTAAAATGAGGGGGTTTATGAATTAAAAATTACGATTTTCTGATGAAAAGTTATGATTTTATAATTAAAATGACAATTTTTGTATTAAAATTACAATTTTAGGATCAAAACCATCCCATGATTTGATGATTAAAAGGATGATTCAAAGATTAAAACGATGATTTTACGATTAAAACCCTCCCATGGTTTTAGGATTCAAATATTGGATTTAGGATTAAAATGAGGATTTTATAATCAAAATCATGATTTTGGGATTAAAATTATAACTTTAGGATCAAAACTACCCCACGATCTTATGCTTAAAATGATGATTTTAGGATTAAAAATGATGATTTTAGGATTAAAATCCCAATTTTACGCCCAAACCCGCGGCTGTCCCTTCCCGCTAATCCCAACCCGCGTCTTTTATGCCACATCCCGGTTTTCAGATTTTTTTGGGATTTATCCCGCGTTCTGCACCTGCCCTGCACCTGCTGCCGCGCCTGCTGTAACCCTACCCCGGCTGCCAGCCCGGAGTGAGAATCACCCCATTGTTCCCGGGTTTTGTGGGTGTTCCCGCCGGAATTCCCGTTGGGAAGAGCGTTCCAAAGGCGAGGTGTGAGCCGGAGTCACCCGACCCCGAACAAAGCTCCCGACCTCCGTTTATGTTCTTTTTATTGACTTAATCTTGAATTGCTGCGGGAAGTTGAGTTTTTAACCATTTCCCTCCCTCGTCTGGGGTTTTCCAGAGGGTTGGGGTTGGATATCTGGGAATTTTGCAGTGGGACTGTGGATTTTTTACCCTTTGGGAGAGGAAAACCCAAAGCTCTTCCAACCCACAGGGGGAGGGAGATGACCTGGATTTTCTGTTCCTTTTATTGACTTCATATCGAACCTCTCCAACTGGGCTGTGGGAAGCTGAGTTTTTAACCATTTCTGCCCTTATTTGGGATTTTCCAGAGGGTTTGGGCTCGGATATTTGGGAATTTCACTGTGGGCCTGTGGATTTTTTGCTTTCCTTGGTGAGGGATTTGGGAAGGAAAACCCAAAGCTGTTGCAGCCAACAGGAGGAGGAAGGGAAGGTGCTCGATGTGAATTTTCTGTTCCTTTTATTGACTTCATATCAAACTTCTCCAACTGGGCCACAGGAAATTGAGTTTTTAACCATTTCCACCCTTATTTGGGGTTTTCCAGAGGGTTTGGAGTTGAATACTTGGGAATTTCACTGTGGAGCCCTGGGTTTTACCCTCAGGGGGAGGAAGGAAAGGTGCTCGGTGTGAATTTTCTGTTATTTTTATTGTCTTAATCCAGAACCACTCACACTGATCTGCAGGAAGTTGAATTTTTAACCATTTCTGCTCTTATTTGAGATTTTCCAGAGGTTTGGTGTTGGATATTTGGGAATTTCGCTGTGGAGGAGTGGATATTTTACCCTTTTAGGGAAAGAAGGGAAGGTGCTCGGTGTGAATTTTCTGTTCCTTTTATTGACTTCATATTGAACTCTCCAACTGGGCTGTGGGAAGTTGGATTTTTACCAATTTTCTCCCTCATTTTGGCTTCTCCAGAGGATATTTTGGAATTTCACGGTGGGGCCGTGGATTTTTTGCCTTCCTGGGTGTGGGATTTGGGGAGGAAAAGCCGGAGCTGTTCTGACACGCCAGGGGAGGAAGGGAAGGTGCTCGGGGAGCTCTCCCTGCGCAGGTGACTCAGAGCTGGCAGCGCCTGGCACAGCCCGAGCGCCCAGCTCCGGCTCCGGCTGCTCTGGCAGCGCTCCAGCAGGAAAGCGCGGCTGGATCCGCTCTGTCACGCGATGCCAGGGGAGAGGTAGAGGAGAAATTCAGGAGAAATCCTTGGGATGATCCCTGGGGTGGAATTCCCAAAGAAGCCGTGGCTGCCCCATTCCCAGATGCCAGGGATCAGAAATTCAGGAGAAATCCTTCCTTGGGACACTGAGGAGTCCCTGGGGTGGAATTCCCAAAGAAACTGTGGCTGCCTCATTCCCAGATGCCAGGGATCAGAAATTCGGGAGAAATCCTTCCTTGGGACACTGAGGAGTCCCTGGGGTGGAATTCCCAAAGAAGCCATGGGAGCCCCAGACCTTGTGCCTGTTTGGATCAGAAATTCGGGATAAATCTTTCTTTGGGATTAAACTGGATTTTTGGGGATGTTCTGGCTGCTAAAGTCAACTCCCATTTTCCCCCCTGTTCTCAGATCCATGGGGTGAAAAACTGGGATTAAATTTGGATTAACCCAGGAATTCTCTTATTTCTGGGACAAAGCCCTGCTCTGCCCCAAACCCCCAGATCTGTCCCAGTTAAGGACCTGAATCCCAGATTTTAATCCAGGAGAGGGGCGCTGCTAGACTGGGCAGCTCTGGCCTAAGAAATCCCAGAATAAAATAATCCCAGTGCTTTTTCTGGGGGTGGATTCGGGATCCTGACCCATTCCATGATGGATTCACTTCCCAAAGCAGCTCTAAACCTTTGCTGCCTATTGGGAATCCTCGTTTGAACCAATTGTGAGGAGGAAACAAAGGTGCTTGGAAAAACCAAAGGAATTCCTCAGAGTGGGAAAACACCTGCTCCACTCAGGAGGAGACAAAAGGCAGGGAAGGGACAGCCCAAAAATCCCAGGATGGGCTGGAAACCAAACTGGGATTAAATTTGGGTTTTTGCTCCAGTCCAGCTGCTCCAGGTGGAGACAAAAGGCACGGAAAGGACGGCTTGGAAAACTCAGGATGGCCTGAAAACCAATCCGGGATTAAATTCAGGTTTTTGCTCCACTCAGCTGCCCCAGCAGGAGACAAAAGGCACGGAAAGGATGGCCCAAAAATCCCAGGATGGGCTAGAAACCAATCTGGGATTAAATTTGGATTTTTGCTCCAGTCCAACTGCTCTAGGAGGAGACAAAAGGCAGGGAAAGGACTGCCCAAAAATCCCAGGATGGGCTGAAAACCAAGCTGGAAAACCAATCCGTAAACTCAGCCTGGCTCTTGGCAGCCCCAAGATGTGAAATCTTCCTGCTCTGAGGATGAAAGGCTTTGTTCCTTTTATTTATTTAATTTCCCCCCCCCCTCTTTTTTCTTTATTCTTTTCCCTCCCCTTTTTCCTGCCGGGAGCTCGGTGATCCAGGGCAGGGAGGAGTGGCAGGAGGAAAGGGCAGGAACGGCTGGAATTCTTGGAAAGGAGGGGATGTGGTGCTTTCAGCGACTTCCGTGCGGAGCCCGAGGTCTCAAGGCCAGTTTTTAACTCGGTTTTATCAGAATTCTCTGCTGAATCCAGAGGTTTAAATCAAATTCTCAAAATCCGTGTTGATTCCAAGGGTTTTTTAATCGGATCCTCAAAATTTTGAGCCTAAGGTCCCATGGAAGGTTTTTAAGTCATATTCTCGAAATTCCGTGTTGTTGATTCCAACGGTTTTTTAATGGGATTAAATTAAAATTAAATTGGAATTAAGTTCAAGTTTTAAGATTAAATTCAATTAAATTCACTGAAAATTCTGGGCCCAAACTCAAGGAGGAGTTTTTCAATTGGATTCTCAAAATTCTGGGCTGAACTCAAGGATTTGAGGAAGGGTTTAAAGCTGGATTCCCAAAATTTTGATTTCAAGGGCTCTTAAGGACAATTTTGAAGCCGGATTTTTAACCCAAAGATTCGAGGAAGGGTTTTGAGCCAGATTCCCAAAATTCTGAGTCCAAGAACAATTTTGTCTTAAGAACAATTTTGAAGCCAGATTTTCAAAATTCTGGGCTGAGCCCAAGGATTCGAGGCAGGGTTTTAAGGCAGATTCCCAAAAACCCGAGCTGAGCCCAAGTTGATTTAAAGATGATTTTTTCATTATTATTTCATTGAATAATCCTGGAAGGATTTTGTTCCTCATTTGAGCTTTTCATCCCCTGACCCGGCCGGGTTTTGGTCGGAAGCCGCAGTTAAGCTCGGTTTAAGGGCTCCGATTTCCCCGTGTTTGCTTTGCTCAGAGCGGGGATTTCGGCAGTGATAACGACCCCATGGATCCCCTGGGGCCCATTATTGGGATCCTGATTCCCTCCTGGGAATCCTCAATGATTCCCAAGGTTCGGAATCCGTCTCCGCTTTCACTTGTGCCCTGTGCAAACACAGCTGAGGGCCTGAGGTGAGAGAAAACGGCTTCAATTGATAAAATAATGGAATATTTGGCGTTATTGCAAAGATTCTAAGGTTCTTTCCAAATATTTTAAGGGTTTTTTACCAAAGCTTCCATGTTTTTTTCCGAAGTTCTTGAGTTTTTTCCAAATATTTTAAGGTTTTTCCAAAGGTTTCAAGTTTTTTCCAAAGATTTTAAGGTTTTTTCAAAGGTTTGAGGTTTCTTTAAAAGATTTTTAAAGTTTTTTCCAGAGATTTTAAGATTTTTTTTAAGATTCTAAGGTTTTTTCCCCAAAGCTTTCATGTTTTTCTCCAAAGCTTTTGAGGCTTTTTCCAAAGATTTTAAGGGTTTTCCAAAGATTTTTCAGGTTTCTTTGAAAGATTTTTAGGGTTTTTCCAAAGATTTTATTTTATTGAAATATTTTTCAAAAATTCTAAGGGGGTTTTCCCGAAGTTCATGAGTTTTTTCCGAAGTTCTTGAGGTTTTTCCTAAGATTTTAAGGTTTTTTCAAAGATTCTAAGGGTTTTTTTCCAAAACTTTTGTAGTTTTTCCAAAGTTTTTGAGATTGTTCAAAGTTTTTGGGTTTTTTCCAAATATTTTAAGGTTTTTCCAAATATTTTAAAGTTTTTCCAAAGATTTTTACATTTTTCCAAAGATTTTGAGGTTTCTTTAAAAGATTTTTTAAGTTTTTCCAAAGATTTTAAGTTTTTTTTTTTTTAAGATTCTAAGGGTTTTTTCCAAAGCTTTTGTGGTTTTTTTCCAAAGCTTTTGAGGTTTTTTCCAAAGATTTTAAGGGTTTTCCAAAGATTTTATTTTATTGAAATCTTTTTCAAAGACTCTAAGAGGTTTTTTCTGAAGTTTTTGAGGTTTTTCCAAAGTTCTTGAGTTTTTTCCAAAGATTATAAGGTTTTTCCAAAGGTTTTGAGGTTTCTTTTAAAAGATTTTTTAAGTTTTTCCAAAGATTTTAAGGTTTTTTTCAAAGATTTTTTCTAAGATTCCAAAACTTCCATCTTTTTTTCCAAAACTTTTGTAGTTTTTCCAAAGTTTTTGAGGTTTTTCAAAGTTCTTGAGTTTTTTCCAAATATTTCAAGGTTTTTCCAAATATTTTAAGGGTTTTCCAAATATTTTAAGGTGTTTCCAAGGTTTTTGAGGCTCTAAAACTTCATTTTTTGGGGAAAATAAACCCCAGCTTTGCTGCCCAGCACATCAGGGCAGGAAAATCCGGTGATTTCCTTGTGGCCTGGGAAGGAACGGGATCCTCCCTTCCAGGTTACTGTGAGGAAAAATTCACTCCTCCCTTTTCCTGTGCTGATTTGTTGGGACAGGGGAGGGTCCTCGGCTCCCGGCCCTGGGTCCCACCTGCCTGGGGCCGGGTTTTGCTCTCCCAGATTAAAATCTGGGATTCAGGTCCTTAACTGGGACAGATTTGGGGTTTTTTGTCCCAAAAATTAAAGAGGATTCCACAAAGTTAATCCAAATTTAATCCCAGTTTTTCACCCCATGGATCTGAGAACGGGGGGAAATGGGAGAGGATGAGATGGAAGAAATAATTCCTTTTATGGAGCTGAGATTCCTGCTGGGAATGAGGATTTGTGCCCTTGGACCAAATTCCAGGGTTTTCTGTAGGGTAGAGAATATTTAGGATTATCATCCAATGGGAATGTTCTGTGGGAATGTTCTCCAAGATTGATGGGGTGGAGAATATTTGAGATTATCCTCCAATGGGAAAGTTCTCAGGGAATGTCCTGTGAAATTGTTTTCTGGGAATGTTCTCTAGGGCTGATGGGGTAGAGAATATTTGGGATTATCCCCAAACGGGAATGTTCTCTGAGTCTGATGGGGCAGGGAATATTTGGGATTATTCCCAAATGGGAATGTTCTCTGGGGTTGGTGGGGCAGGGAATATTTGGGATTATTCCCAAATGGAAATGTTCTCTGGGAATGTTCTCTGGGGTTGGTGGGGTAGGGAATATTTGGGATTATCCCCAAATGGGAATGTTCTCTGGGAATGTTCTGCCCATGCCACCGAAGGGCTCCAGGTAGGAACGCAGCCACACAAACCCAAACCCAGTGATTCCAGGCACATATTCCCTGAAATCCTGTGGATTAAGCTCATTCCAGGTGCCCGCTTGTGGGGAGGGAGGAGCAGCTGAGGAGCGCAGCTGGTGCAGCACAAATCCCTCCGCCCCAAGCCGAGCTTCCCAAGGGATCTCAGGAGTCACTGCTGAGGAAAAGTTGGCTCTTGTGGGAATTCGGAGCCAATTATTGGGATAATTGGAGCCGGGAGCTGCATCTTCCTTGGGAAATCTGAGCGGCTTTCCTGCAAAACAAGGAGAAAACATTTGGTGTTTTCGATTTTCACTTCGCCGAGGGGAATTTTCCTATGATGCCTTTGGAAGGGGCTGATTCCCGATTTTTAAAGGATATTTGGAAAGGCACAGTTCCAATTTGTAGCAATTCTTTTCTTTTAAATGCCTTCATCTTAAATGGATTTCTTTTTGATGCTTCTCTTATTCGTAATGTTTTCTTTGAAATGGGGAGAGCTCAGAGCTCTTCCAGGGCCTAAAGGGGCTCCAGGAGAGGGATCTGGGACAAGGGATGGAGGGACGGGATTTGGGCTGGATAAGGTCAGATTTAGATGGAAAATTGGGAGGAAATTGTTCCTTGTGAGAGCGGATTTGGCAAAGCTTAAGGGGGTGGAGGAGGAAGAGGATGAGATCCAGGGGGGTCCAGCCTGGGGATGAGAAGGGTTTTGAGAGAGCTCAGAGCCCTGAAGGGGCACCAGGAGAGGGCTTGGGACAAGGAATAAGACAGTGGGAATGGTTTGGTGTGGAATGAGGATGGAATTTGATGGAATACTGGGAGGAAATCGTACCCTGTGAGGGTGGCGAGACTTTGGAGAGGATTTGGCAGAGCTTAAGGGGGTGGAGGAGGAGGAACGGGAGAGCTGAGGGGTCCAGCCTGGAGGTGAGAAGGGTTTTGGGAGAGCTCAGAGCCCTCCCAGGGCCTGAAGGGGCTCCAGGAGAGCTGGAGAGGGACTTTTTTGGCTTTGTGTGGAGTGAGGGTGGGAGTAGATGGGAAACTGGGAGGGAAATTGAGGGCGGTGAGGCCTCATCCTGAGCAGCCGTGGCCACCCCATCCCTGGAAGTGCCCAAGGCTGGCCTGGAGCAGGCCGGGATGGTGGGAGGTCCCAGCTGGCCCTGGATCTCCAGTGTCCCTTCCAGCCCACGCCACCCCCGCAGAGCTCCGGGAAGAACCCAGCCTTTGTTAGGCCGGGCCCAGCAGCTCCTGAGGCGGCTGCTCCGGCCGCTCCCCACGGCCAGGACACACCTGTTGGGAACGGGAGGCGCGGGATTGGCTGGGCCAGGAATGCACCTGCGCAGGGAGGGGTGAAGGCTCCATGTAAGACGAGCCTTGGCCTCGCTCCCCATCCCTCCTCAATTCCAGCTCCAACACGCAGCTCCTCCGAGGCTCTGCGCTCGGCCGAGCCTTTCCCGGCCTTTGGTTTTGGGGATTTTTTTTCCCCTTTTAAGCTCAGTTTTATTTTTTTAAGCTCGATTTCAGCAGCCTAACGAGGTGTAGCAGTATTGTTTTTCCAGGTCCACCTCTGGTTTTGCCACCGGTCGCTCGGAGCCGATTTCCCCGCGAAATCCTCGCACTCCAAGGTCGCCTTTTCCAGGACGCGGAAGAGGAAAACTCTCCTGGCTCCTCATCCTTCCAAGCTTTTCCTTCCCCACCCGGAGGCTGATCTGGCTTTGGGAGAAGCTCCTTGTGCTTCCAGCACTGAAGTTTTTCCCTGGGTTTCGTGCTGGTCCTGGTAAGATCCAAAGTATCCAGGTACAGCGGGCAAAAGGGATTTACGGAGCGCAAAAACAACTCCTCAAAGGCTTTCCCTACTTTCCCATCGATATTCCCTCTCTTCGCTTCACTTTCTCCGGGATTTAACCCTCGTTTCTCTTCCTCCTTCTCCCCCCAGGTGGATCCGAGAGGGTTTTGTTGGACAGATCAGGTTTTGTGTGCTCTGAGTGCTGGGGGAGGGGAGGGCAGCGCATGAATCCAAACGTTCATTTTACAACCAGTCAAACCAGTCAGGGCAGCTCTGAGCACATCCAAGGGCTCAGGAAAGGAGGGAGTCGCAGGGGGAAAAGCTGCTCTCACCCAGGTGTCACAGAAAGCTGGGAAAGAAAAAGGAGGGTTTGGAAAATTGGCTTAAAATTTGATTAAAATCCAAATAAAATCGATACAAAACGAGCGTGAAATTGGAAGGGGTTCTTCCAATACTGCTGGGCTTCGGAATATTTGGATTTAAGGGAGGATTTCCCAGTTTTTCACTAAAAGTGAGGATTCAAAATCCGAGTTTGCTGCTGGCTCTGGGGAAAAAAGGGATATTTGGAAGATCTGATTAAAATCTGAATAAAATCAATATAAAACGAGCGTGAAATTGAAAGGGGTTCTTCCAGTATTTCCGGGTTTCGGAATATTTGGATTTAAGGGAGGATTTCCCAGTTTTGGGAGTAAAAGCGAGGATTCCAAATCCGAGTTTGCTGCTGGCTCTGAGTAATGATTGCCACGTTTTAATTACTTTTTTAACTAACCAGCATTTTAATGAATTTTCCTCACCCTCCAAAACACCCGAGCCTCAAATTTTCATTTTTCCTCCTATCCCTCCCCAAATCGATTCCTCGGATAAGAGCAGTGAAGGGAACAGATTGGGAATTTTCCAAGCAGAACCAAGAAAATCTGGGAATTTTTATTGGATCTGAGTGGACATGGAGGAAAATTCGGGCTCTGCCGGAGCCGTCGGCTTCCGCTCGTGGCAGGAGGAGCCATTTTGGGTTGGTTTTGTTGATTCTTTTCTCACCTGGGGCTTTTTTTTGTTCTTTTTGGTGCCTGGAAAAATCCAAAAATGAAAGTTTTGTCTTCGTTCCAGTGCCGGATCCAAGCGGGATTGGCTTTTCCTTGTTTTTCCGGAACTTTGGAGAGTTGGGCTCCGAAGGGAGGAAGGAGAAGGTTTGATTTCATTTTTGGAGGGTGAGGTCAAGCCCTGGCTTCTTCCTCAAAATCCCCCTTTTTTTTTTTTGGATTAGAATTCCATTAAGAAGAAGGAAATTTTGCTGGTGGGTGAAAATTTGGGAGAGGAGTTTTGTTATCCAGGAGGATTCTTGGGAATTCTGTCGGAATTGGGGATGGGGTTTTGTGGGATTCACTCCTTTCCCTCCACCCATGAGGAAAAACCTTCTGGAAAGTTCTGTGGGGCACAAAACGGGAAATTATCCCAGATTTCAGACAAAAATGTTTCAGGGGATGGAACTTTTCCAAAATATTCGGCTCGTCCCGATTAAACGCTCTGGAATTGATTTAATTCCAAGGTTTTTACCGTCTCTTTCCGGAAAAAGAACAGGAATTTATTCACCCCTTCGTTCTCCCGGAATTAATTCCTGATTTTATTTTTTCCCCCCCATTTTATTTCCCATGGAATTGCAAATATTTCCATCCACTTTTCACTTTGGTGAGTGAATTTTGCTCCATTTTAGCCAAAAAAATGACTTTGATCCCAAAACATTTCCGGGTCATTCCCTCTCCAAAGCCAAACTCCGCGGCCCTCGGAGCGGCGGCGCCGAATCAAATTTGGGATTTGCAAATTGGAATGGCTTTGATCCCGTTTTTAATTGGAATTTCTGCTGAAGGTGCCCACGCAGAGCTGGGGTGGCGGGAGCAGATTTTGAAAGCACCTTTGATTTTGGGCTGTTTAAATCACTCTCAAAATTCACTTTTTAGACTATTTTGGATGGTTACATTAATTCTTTTTAATAGTATATTAATTCTGTTTAATATTCTATTCATTATTTTTAATATATTCATATTGATATTTGATTTATATTTATTTTATATTTATATTAACATTAACATTTACATTTATATTTGTATTTATAGTTACATTTTTATATTTTATTTCTATTTATATTTCAATTTATATTTTTATTTCTATTTTTTTCTATGTATATTTATTGTTATATTTCTATTTATCATTCATCATTTCATTATTGTATTTCTATTTACTGTAATACTATTAATTAATATATAATATTAATATATAATAATATTTAATCTTTAATATTTAATAATTAATAATAATAATTACCTTTAATTAAAATTTGGCCATTTCAGACACTTTTGGTCAAACAGAAACAAAATTCCAGCAACCAAAACATTGCAGAATTAGAGAAAATCCTAGAAATAAACTTCAGGATTTGGGGAATTCTTAATTAATTTCTTAATTAATTGAGTTTTTAATTAATTGTTCCCATTGCAGGGAAAGCCCAGGAATTCCAGTGGGAATTTTCAGCCCAGTTTGGGCTGCTGTAATACATTTTGGAAAAGTTAAAATTCCCAATTTCTGAATGCGGCACCTTCTGGAAGTCACAGAAAGTTGGGAATTCCAAAGCCGGGATTCAGCTCCGGTTCGAAATGGAGCAGGAGCTGAGTCCCTTTGAAATATCCAAATGGAATTTTCAATTCCAGAATTTTCTGTCTTGCTCCATGCAGGAAATCAATTCCAGGAGCTGACCCGGTGACACGGATTTAGGAATTTTATTTCATTAATTGAATTTGATTTGATTTCTTTATTAATGCTGGGAAAACTTCCAAGTTCCTGTCCCACCTTTGAAGAAAATCTGAATTAGAGTGAAAAGGAGTTTTGAAATATCGCTGTCAAAAACGGAGAGGAATTTCTTTAATTTGGAAAAAATCAGGAAAGAAACAGGAAAAATCAGAAAATTCAGAGGAAAATCTGAGAAATAAGAAAAAAAAATCTGCAAAAAGGAGAAAAAGAAATTGAAAATAGAAAATAAAAAGAGGAAAAATCAGGAAAAAACAGGAAAAAAAAATTCCTCTCCAGCCATTCCTTGGTTTTCCTGGAGGAAATAATTGGGAATTACGATGGGGGTTAATCTGGTTTGGATTCCCTGGAAATGCAGGAACAGGGAATGCTCTGAGCACAGGGAATTCAGGTAGGGGTTCCCTTTTTTCCTTGTGTTTTTCCTCCTTTTCCCTTTTTTTCTGCCACTTTTCCAAGATTCTGCCTAAAACAATAAAATATTTATTTCCCCTCTTCCTGCCCAACCTGTCCATAAAAAACTGGGGAAGAGGGAATTCTGAGGGATTTGGGGTGGTTTTCCCTTTTTTTTTTCTTCAGCTTTTCCTCATTTTTCCCTATTTTTTTCCTGACGCTTTTCCAAGATCCTGTCTAAAACTAAAAAATATTTAATTTATTTCCCCCTTTTTTGCCAACCTGTCCTTAAAAAAGGGAATTTTGAGATATTTTTTGGTTGGTTGGAGTTTTTTGCTGGTTTTATTGTGGCTTTTGGCAGTTTTTTCTTGTTATTTTTGGGGGTTTTGGTGTTTTTTGGGGATTTTTAGGAGCTTTTCGTTGTCGTTTTGAAGGTTTTTGGTTGTTGGGCTTCGGAATTTTTTGGCGCTTCCTGAGTTTTTGGGGAGTTTTCCTCATAATTGTTGAGTTTTAGGAAGATTTTGTTGCTTTTATTGTGTTTTTTTGGCAGGTTTTTTGTTATTATTTCAGGGGTTTTGGTGGTTTTTGGTTGTCGTAGAATTTCTGGGAATTTTTTGGTGTTTCTTGAGTGGTTTTGGGGATTTTGGTGGGATTTACTCCAAGTTCAGATTTCCCTGGTGGATTAAACTTGGATTTATTCCATACAGGAATAAATCAATGACACACCAAGATGCAGTTCTGAGAAACTGGGTTTAAACCGGTTTTAACTGATTTAAACCAGTTTAAACATTTAAACCAGTTTAGACTGATTTTTAACTGGGTTTGACTGGGATTAAACTGGTTTTGAACTGGGCTTTACTGGAGTTTTGCTGGGTTTAACAGGTTTTTAACTGGTTTTAAGTGATTTAAACCAGTTTAGACTGATTTTTAACTGGGTTTTACTGGGTTCAAACTGGTTTTGAGCTGGTTTTGAACTGGTTTTTGCTGAGTTTAACAGGTTTTTAACAAGTTTTTATTGGTTTGAACAGGTTTTGAACTGGTTTGAATGGATTTTGAATAGGTTTGAGCTATTTTTGAGCTGTTTTTGAACTGGTTTTGATGGTTCTCTTCCTGAGCTGTCCTGCTGTAAAACTCCACAATTTCCCTGGGATCAGATTTTTTCCTCCTGGTCCTGTTCCAGTTTGATCTCCCAATTAAAACATCCATTTTTCCCAAAAAAATCGCTTTCATTTTTTTAATTATTCCTTTGAAAATCCCAAAATTAAAACCTCAACTCAACAAATCCGTTTGGGAAGGGGAATGGGAAAACGGGATTTGCTCGGAAATGAGGAATGCGGGAGGTGGAATTTTAAATAGATTTTGTTGGAAACAAAGAAATGTGGGAAGTTGATTTTTGAGGAACATCCCGACACCCTGAACTCCAGATCAAATAAAAAACTCAGCTTTTAAGGATATTTTAAAGGATATTTTTGTTCCTTGAAGGAACTCCAGGAATTATTTGGAATACTTTTATTTATGGAATAAGGCCTGGATGGCTCCGGCAGCTCTGTGTCCTGATCCCACAATATTCCATGGAGGAATTGTTGTTTGGGAGTCGGAATTTTGGCTTTTCCCTAAATTTTTCCAGTTGGACGATATTTCCTCAGGTATTAAGAACTGGATCATTTTGCTCTAATTACAATTAAATATTGGGGCATTTTTGGGACTTATTTTCCATGTTATTATTATTATTATTACTACTATTATTACTATTATTATTCATTATCAATATCATTATTATAATTTTATTCTCATTCTTATTTTCGTTGTCAATTATTCATTACCATCATTATTAAATTTATTCTTCTTTCATTTATTTACATTCTTTTTATCCATATTATTTTTATCTGTATTAAATAGCTGACCGAGCTGGGCTTTATTCCTAAACCGAGTATAACAAAACCAAGTGTTAATCTTCGGAAAGCCTCTACTTACTTTTATAGGCAGGGCTGGCAGTGAACACAGAATTTTGGGGTGATTTTTCCAGATTTTTCGCTGAAAAATCCCAAAAAAAGCCAAAATCCCAACAGAAAACCATTCCCAGGTGATATTTTTCCCAAATCCCTCCATTTTTTACTCCCAAAAAAATCAGTTTGGAGCTGTGACCCTGAGATATCCTCACCATCTTACTGGGCAGCATTGGATGATTTCTGCCTTTCTAATACTGCCTGGTAATGATGATGAAGGTGTTTCCTGCACTCCGTGGAAAATCCGGCAGAAAATCTGGGAGCGGAGCTTAATCCCAGCTCAAGAATTCCAGGTTTGGCCCCCAAGTCCCTCCCAAGCACGAGGGAATGAAAATTCAAACTTGGAATTTCAGGATATTGCGGGTTTATCGTGGGTTGGGAAATCTTATTTCAGGCTGGATAAAATCCTGTCGGGGTTAACCTGGATCAGGAAAAATCCGTGGATCTGAAGCTGCAGAAGTAGGAATATCTAAACAGGAAAAGAAAGTGGTTTGAGGAACAAGAGAAACGTGGGAATTCTGTCCCAAAAATCATCTTTTCCTTCCCTTTTAAACAGCGGGAGCTTCCAGGGAGCAGAAGGGAAGATTTTATTGGAATGGAACTTTGGGATTTCCTTGTTCATTTGTGTTAAATCAGCCTTAACCTCCTGTTTCTCTTTTAGATCTGGATTAAACCAGGTTTATCTTCATGTTTCCATTTTGGATCTGGCTTAAATCAGGTTTAACCTCACATTTCCCTTTTAGAGCTGTCTTAACCCAGGCTTAATTTCATCTTTCTCTTTTAGAGCTGTATTAAGTCAAGCCTGACCTCATCTTTCTCCTCCAGACCTTTATTAAAGTTTAACCTCCTGTTTCTCCTTTAGATTTCTTAAACCAGGCTTAACACCCTGTTTCCATTTTAAACACGTATTAAAACAGGTTTAACCTCCTCTTTCCCTTTTGGATCTGTATCAGATTGAACCTCATTTTCTATTTTAGATCTGTCTTAAATCAGGTTTATCTTTTAAACCAGGCTTAACCCCCTGCTTCTGTTTCAAACCTGGATTCAATCCCTGTTTGTGCTCTTTTCCCTCCCAAAACCCGCCGCGACTTCAAACCCTCCCTCACTGCCAGCCCCTCTTCCTTGTTCCCACATTGCCGATGAAATAAAGCCGTTCCTTGGGTTTTCCTGGAATTCTGGCCTCCCGAAGAAGGTGGAATTCTCGATTCCCGCAGCCGCCAGACGCGCTGGTCCTCTGTGGGCATCTTACTAGACAGTGC
Organism: Pseudopodoces humilis; assembly: GCF_049639895.1. NCBI lineage: Eukaryota > Metazoa > Chordata > Aves > Passeriformes > Paridae > Pseudopodoces > Pseudopodoces humilis. Next base: position 6,102,593 of record NC_142223.1, on the reverse strand, counting down.
TGGATTTTCTGCCTCTACTCTAACACTGTCTGGTAACGATGTTTAAAGGGTGATCCAAACCACTCCTGGCCCAAAATTCCAGCCAGACCGGAACTTTTCCACAGGGTAAGGATGGATTTTGGGAAAACGGGGAGGGGTTTAGCCATGGAAAAATGCAATTGAAATGGAAATGTGATGGAAGCGCTCCAGAGGTGCTGCCGGGTGTTCGGTCAGGTCTAACATCCCAAATCCAGGTTTTTCCTCCTCCAATTTGGTTTGCACAACTCGGGACACTGAGATTTCCTTGGAATTTTGTCATTCCTGCCTGTGGAAGGTGGTTCAGGGCAGGATCCAGGTTGGAAAGGTCATTTTTCCCAATCCCAAAGGCCGTTTTTCCCAATTTCTCAATGAAAGCCCCGTGGTTGAGCGGCTCCTGAACTTCCAACTTTTCCACCCTGCCTTGTTCCAGGTGGGACTCACTACCCTGAGGAATTCCGTAGGAAAACCAGGAATTCCAGCCAGGAAACTGCTCCCAAAAGCTCCAGGCAGCTGGAGAAGCATTCAGAGCTCCAGGAATTCATCCCAAGTGAGCAGGAGCTCGTGGAGAATGGATAAAATTCATGTTGGAAGCTGGAATTCCCAAAGGAAATTCCTCTTCTCTCCAATGGAATAAAATTCCCATTAAATCTGTTGCTGAGGTAGCAGAGAACACCTCATCCCACAGCAATTCCAGCAAATTTGAGCCCGGCTTAAGGGAAAAATCCCAAATTTCTGCTGGAGCTGCAGGAAGGATCTGGCTCCTCAGGCAGGGTCTGGGGTCCCACAGCTAAAGCCGGGCCTAACTTGGGCCCTAACTAAGGGTCAGGATCCCCCAAATTCCGGATTTCCACCTCCATTTATCCCTCAGGAATGAGAATTCCTGAGTTAAAGTCCATCCTCACCCAAGGAATCCCAGAATCCTGGGATCATTTTGGCTGGAATTGAAATCCAAGGAATGCTCAATCCCCACCTTGTCCCTGAGTTCCACACACAGCAATTCCATGGGCACTTCCGGGAAATTCCTCCCGATTCCCCCTTCCCATCCTGGAATTCCTCCCAATCCCAGATTTCAGCTCCTTTCTGGGCCAGCCAAGGCAGTTCCACACATTCGTCAGCTTTCTGTGGGATTCCAAGGATTTCATTTGGGATTCAATCCCAGTCCCACGAGGTTTTTCCTGGAGTTAATCCCTTCCCTCACTCTGAATTCCAAATTAAACCTGGTCTAGCGACACAAAAATGCTTGGAATGAAATGATTTTAAAATTCCCTCCAACCCAAAGTCTGGAATTCTCTTCCTTCATCCCTAGAAAACTTGAAATCCCTTTTTCCCTGCTTTGCACTAAACCAGGCCTAAGATTCCTTGCCAAAATTCGTGGATAACACAGGAAAATCAGGGAAAAATTAAATTAATTGTTTCATAATTCAAATTATTCCCATTTCAACGTGGAGAGCTTGGGAGGAGCTGCCCTAAATCCAAACTGGACCCCCTGGAACGAGCTCAGTTTGCCCTTGCAGGTTGAAATTCCCAGGAAAAGCAGCGGAGGAGGAAGCAGAGGGGTGATTAATTAAGGCACGGCATTAATGAGTAACTGCTCCGGGAGGCCCAGAGGAAATGAGGGAGGAATCCTGGAAATGGGATTTTAACGAGGCTGTAAATCCCTGGGATCGGGCCCACTCCCACTCCCATCCATCCCCTCCTTGAGCCTGGAATTGGGGTGGAATTGGGGAAATCAATCCCGATAAAAAAAAGATCACTCCAATGGGAAAATCCCGCTCTCCTGGTGGTGGAGCTGTGAGAAAAACCATGCCAGAGCCAGGAAAAACCCAGGAAAATTCCCTTTTCCTTCACTTCCCTCCCTTTTCCTACTGATTTCCTCCTTCCTTAAATCCACTTCACCACCAGCCCTGGATTTTGGGTGCTTTAGGAGCTTTTTGGGGCCGAATCCTAAAAATTTTCCCTCAGCAATGGGAATTTGTGGATGAGGGGCATCCCGAATTTCCCGGGAGCTGCTCCAGAGGGATTCCACACCTGGTAAGTCCTTAAACCATTTCCAATTCATTCCCCAGCCAAGCAGAAAAAGCGGAATTTTCATCATTTCCCTGTCTCAAATCAAGCAGGACGAGTTCAAGATTTCCTGGGAATTGCTGGGGCTAAGGAGAGCCTTTTCCTTGGAATCATTTTCCAATGCTGGATGTGGAAAAAAAAGGGATTTCCTGGAGCCTGCTGATTGCTGTCTTACCAGGCAAAGTTAGATCTGGATATTTCTGTCTAATACTGTCTGGTAATGCCGTCAATCGCACGGGCGCGACCTCTGCAGCCACAAATCCCGGGAAAAATTCCCATTAGAGGAAGAATTCCTGGAGTTTCACAGCTGGAACTCACTGGAAGGGTTTTGGGCACTTTTCTGTTGGAGAAAAAACCCAAATCCTTGATTTTTATCAGGAGAATTAATGGAGTTTTATATTCATTTTAGAAATTTAAGTCGTTTTTAGCGGGGCACAAATCGCAGGAAAAATTCCCTGTAGCAGAAGAATTCCTGGACTTTCACAGCTGGAATTCATCAGGGGGATTTGAGGCACTTTTTTCGTGGCAAAAATGAGGAGGAAAAGCCCCCAGATCCTTGATGTTCTCAGAACTGAGGAATTTTGACATTAACTGGAGGCGTTTGGGGCAAGAATTCCGGCAGGGCCGGGAAAATCCCTGCAGCGCCTCCGGATTCCCGCTGGACTGGGGCCCCCCGGGATGTCCCCAATGTCCTCCGGGGTCCCAAAGGGTCCCCTCAGCCTGTCCAGTGTCCCCTGGGGTCACACAGGGTCCCCTCAGTGTCCCCTCATTGTCCCCTGGGGTCACAAAGGGTCCCAAAGTGTCCCCTGGGGTCACAGTGTCCCCTCTTGTCCCAAGGGTCCCCTCAGTGTCCCCCGGGCTCCCAAGGGATAAAACAGATTTAAAATAAAAACCAATAAATAATAAAATATAAAATAATAAAATAATTATTTGCTATAAATTATTTACTTATCATCTATGCTTAATTAATTAATTAAAATCATACTAACATATAATAATAGATATAATATATGTAATATAAATATATATCTAATATAACTAAGTATATATTTTATATATAAAATATATAAACATATAAAAATATATAAATATATAAATATATAAGATAGATGTAATCTATATATATATATACTTTATATATAAATATATAAAATATATATAACCTAAATAAATATATCTAATATAAATAAAAATATAAAATATAAAAAATATATATAATATATTATATAAATACACATATAATATAAATAAATATAATATATATAAATATATTATGTATAATCTATATCTAAAAATGCAAATAATCTATGTATATATAGACTATATCTATATATAGATTATATATAATATGTATAATAAAAATAAGCATACATTTTATATATAAATATATAAAAGATACCTAATATAAATAAATGTATCTTATATAAACAAATTTGTAAAGTATATAAAAATATATTAAAAATGTAAAAATAGATCTAATATATATTATATAAAATAATAAACTATAATAAATTAAACTATGATTTATAATATATAGTAATGTAATAAATTAAATAATATTTAATAATAATAGTAACAGTAATGTATATAAATATTTACTATAAATAGATAATAATAATATTCTAATGCATATTCTAATAATAATATTCTAATAACAATAAAAGTGGCTTTGTGCCATTTTTAACCGAGGCTCCACAGGGATCAAATTCCCTCCCATGCTCTGGGCTGGGGCCTGGACAAATTCCAGTGGGATTTGAGCTCTTGGAATTCTGCTCATGGAAGATCCCATCGACCGCAAACAGGAGGGAAAAGCTTTGGAAAACTCCGGGAATTCTCTGAGCTCGGAGAGGGGCGCGGGACAAACCCTGCCCATGGACCCCAGAGCTTTGGAAAGAGCCCCCGAACCCCGGGAATTGGGGATTCTGCACCCAATCCCAACATTCCGGAGTCCTGGAAAACCCTGCAGGACCTGAACGGCTCTGGAATGAAGAGGGGGATGGAGGATCCTTTTCCTTTTTCCTTTTCCTCTTCCCTTTTTCCTCTTCCTTCCTGTCCCTTTTCCCCCTTTTTCCTTTTTCCCCCTTCCCCCATTTTTTCTTCCCCTTTTTTCCCTTCCCCCCCTTTCTCCCCCCTTTTCCCTTCCCTTACCTTCCCTTCCCTTCCCTTCCCGCACCTTCCCTTCCCTTCCCGCACCTTCCCTTCCCTTCCCGCACCTTCCCGCACCTTCCCGCACCTTCCCTTCCCGCACCTTACCTTCCCTTCCCGCACCTTACCTTCCCTTCCCTTCCCTTCCCGCACCTTCCCTTCCCTTCCCGCACCTTCCCTTCCCTTCCCGCACCTTCCCTTCCCTTCCCGCACCTTACCTTCCCTTCCCTTCCCTTCCCGCACCTTACCTTCCCTTCCCTTCCCTTCCCTTCCCTTCCCTTCCCTTCCCTTCCCTTCCCGCACCTTCCCTTCCCTTCCCTTCCCGCACCTTCCCTTCCCTTCCCGCACCTTCCCTTCCCTTCCCTTCCCTTCCCGCACCTTCCCGCACCTTCCCGCACCTTCCCTTCCCTTCCCGCACCTTCCCTTCCCTTCCCGCACCTTCCCTTCCCTTCCCTTCCCTTCCCTTCCCTTCCCTTCCCGCACCTTCCCTTCCCGCACCTTCCCTTCCCTTCCCGCACCTTCCCGCACCTTCCCGCACCTTCCCTTCCCGCACCTTCCCTTCCCGCACCTTCCCGCACCTTCCCCCTTTTCCCCCTTTCCCCCCATTTTCTCTGCCCCTTTCTTTCCCCTTTCCCCCCTTTTTCCCTTTTCCTTTCCCCTTCCCCCCCAGTTTACAGGAAGCAGAATTTTTAAGGACAAAACTGAATTTTAAAGCATCCAAATCATTAATTCCTGACCCAGAGGATTCCCAAATCCCTCTCCTTTATTCCTCGATTCCAGAGCAGAGTGGAGCAGGTGCGGGACGGGCAGGAAATGTGGGAAAAGTCCAGCACAAATCCAGGGAATTATCCAGGAAATATTGGTCAGTCTTGAATTCCCTCCCCTCTCTGGCTGTTCCCTCTGGAATTCGCTTTTCCAGGAGCTCCCTCTGCTGCCGCTCGGCTTCCAAAGGGTTGGGAAAAGGGGAAAACAAAGCCGGGGTTTGGATGGAATTTTGGGGCTTTTGTTTGGACCTTGTTCCCATTCCCATATCCGGATCCTCTTCTCCTGGAGGGAGGAATTTGAATTCCAGCCCCAAAAATGGGATTTTTTCCTTAGCCAGGTTTTCCAGGATGGCTCCATCCTCTCCAGGACTGGGATAAAATTCCAAAGGGGAGAAGGCTCAGTTTCCTCGGGATAATTTGGGAATGACGCTGGAGGTGAAAGCCAAAGAAAATCCAAATCCCAAAAGCAAAAAAAAACTTTACTAAAAGGAGTTTTCCTTTGGAATTTCCCGAGTTTTTCTTTGGAATTTCCCAGATTTTCCCAGGGAATCTGAAACTTCCCAGCCCAGCTTTTGGGGTCTTTGTTCCTGCAGGAATTCCCAGCTGTGATCCCAACCCCAAATCCAGGGAAACAGCAGCACCTGCTGGAACTCCCCGGGAACTTCTGGAATCTCCCAGGGAGGGATTTTTCCCGGATTTCCGATCCAACCCCGCCCTTTTCCAGTGGGAAGCCGTTCCCATTGTCCTGTCCCTCCATCCCTTATCCCAATCCTGCTCCAGGGGAACATTCCCAGATTTCCCAGCCGGGCTCTCTGGAGTTGATCCAAAATCCAAGGATCATCCAGGAGAGTTTTAATCCATGTGCACATATTGAAACCCTCTGAAATCCCAGGAATTTCCATGGATTGCCACTGAATAACCACCAAAGACATGAGAAACTCATCCTGAATTATCCCTAATTAACCCTAATGATCCATAATTATTGATACAGATGTCGGCATCTCAAAAACTTCCAAAACCTGCTGGAATTCATCATAAAATCATGGAATATCCTAAGTGGGAAGGGTCCCACAGGGATCAGAAATCCCAAAATCCCACTTGAGAGCTTTTTCCAGGATTTTTTCCCATTCCCTCCATTTTTCTGGAGCTCTGACCATTCCCTGCATGAGCTTCACTCCCCCTTTTCCCGATTTTCCTTGGAAGAACCTGCACAGGAAAATCCCTGGCAGCACAGCAGGAGCTTCCCAAGGGAATCTTTGGGTGGGAGCGGGAATGGGATTGGGAGAGACTGGAATGAGGTTGGGAATGAACAATCAGGAAAGATGAGGGAAAACCATGAGACGTGGCCGCTATTCCCAATCCTGGAAATCGGGATATCCCAGGAAATCCCACTGATCTCCTGAATCAACACCAGCCTGAATCAGAGGGATTTTATCCCTAAATTCCCATTTTTTTGGGAAAAACAAAGCCAAACTTGCCCTAAATCCACTCCTTTTCCTACAGAGAAGCGATGCTTCACACCCCATCCCATTCCCGCTTTTTTTTTGGTTTTTTGGGAAGCCCGGCTCAGCCCCGCATTCCCGGTGATCCTGGGAGGGATCCGTTAGCTGAGCTCGCTGTAGATTTTCAGGGAGAGGATGGAAAGTTTTTCCTCAGCCGTTTTGTCCCCATGCTCCTCCTCTGGGAATTGGATGCTGTGGGATTCCTCCCCTTGGAGCGGGAGCTGCGGCGACGCCTGCGGGAAGTTGTGTCCCGGATCTGCGGTGGGAATGAGGAAAAAGCTCGTCCAGGAATTCCAGAAACTCCCATCAGGCTGCCCAGCCCCTTTGCCGGGTTGTGGGATCAGGGAATTATGGAATGGGATGGGTTGGAAGGGATTTTGGGATGATCCCATCTGTGGGCAGGGACATTTCCCGCTACCCCATGGACAATTCCAGGGATCCAGGGGCAGACAGAGCTTCTCTGGGGAAGCCATTCCAGGGCCTTCCCACTGTCCCAGCCAGGAATTCCATCCCAAAATTCCATCAAACCCTCCCTTTTGTTTGGAGCATTGGCCTGGATGATCGGTGATTCCAGGACCCTGCCCCAAATCCCAGAGGAAATCCCGATTTATCCCTCCAATTCCACTCCCTTTATCCCTGCTGGAACTCCCAGAGATTCCCCCACCTCCAGCTGGGAATTTTTTGTTGCAGGATCAGGGAATTCTGGAATGGGATGGGTTGGAAGGGATTTGGGATGATCCCGTTCCATCCCATCCATGGGCAGGGACATTTCCTGCTATCCCGGGGTGCTCCAAGGACAATTCCAGGGATCCAGGGGCCAACCTGTGCCAGGGCCTTCCCACCCTCCCAGGCAGGAATTCCATCCCAAAATCCCATCCACCCTGCCCTGGGTCAGGAATGTTGTCCTGGATCACCAGCAATTCCAGGAATCTGCCCCAAATTCCAGAGGAAATCCAGATTTATCCCTCTAATTCCATCCTTTGATCCCATGCGGGCGCTCCGGAGATCGCTCACCTCCGGCTGGGAATGTTTTGTCCCGCCGAAGGCTCCAGATGCAGAAGTGCAGCAGGACCGTGAGCAGGACCAGCACGAACACGGCCGCGGCCGCCAGGACAGCCAGGACAGAGCCGGAGGAGAATTCCAGGGGAATCCGAGCTGCAGTCAACGCGATTCCATTAAAAATTCAGGAATTCTGGGACTGGATTGTGTTCAAGGGGAGGGAGATTTTCCAAGGATGTTTAGGGATTGATTTAGGGACTCTGTGGGAAAGGGGGAAGGGGGGAGAAGCTCCGAGGTGAGGGGGAAAGGAAATCACGGAATGGGGTGGGAATAGGGGGAAAGGAAATTGTGGGATGGGGTGGGAATAGGGGGAAAGGGAATCGCAGAATGGGGTGGGAATAGGGGAAAAGGAAGGAGGGAAAAGGGAAAGGGAAAAAAGGAGAAGGAGGAAAAGGAGGAAAAGGAAAAGGAAAGAGGAAATGGGATGAAGAAGAGGAAAGGGAAGATGGAAGGGAAAGCAGAAAAGGAAAAAAGAGGGGAGAGGGAAGAGGAAATGGGAAAGGAAGGGAAAGGGAAGAGGAAGATGAAACAGAAAAGGGAAAAAGGAAAAGGAAAGGGAAAAGGAAAAGGAAAGACCTGGGAGACACCAATTCCCAGGAGAAGTGGGCAAAGCCTGTCCCCAGCCATTCCCATCCTCTGATCCAGGAAAAACCCTGGAATGCCGCTGGGGGCTCAGCCACCACTTGGGAGGGACCCAAGGACATTTTTCCTAAGAAAAGCAGGAAAAGAGCCAGAGCAGCTCAGTGGGAATTGATGAATTCCCACCCAAATGTGCCCTGGCCAGGGATTGTCTCCACGTTTTTTCATGGACAGCACTTTGAGGATGGAATGTTTGCCAGGCCAACAATTAATTAATGCCATCTCAATTAATACCAATATTAATATCCATTTTTACGGAACAGCAGCAGTTTTCCAAGAGGATTTCCGGGCCGGGAAGCTGTGGGAAAGCAGGGAAAGGGAATTTTCCCCGGGAATTCTTGGCACCTGGCTCCAGGGCTCTGACGGGTAAGCTGCACACAGAGTTGTGGGTGCTGTTCCCTGCCCAGAGCATGATGAACCCGCTGCTCTCACAGCTGGAAAAACAATGGGAATTTGGGATTTAGGATATTCCTGCTTTTCCTTTGGCCCTCTCTTCCCCCCACCCGCTCTTCCCAAGGTTTTGCCCCCTCTTGGAGCAGCACAGTGGAAGTTTGGGCTTTTTCCCCAACCTGGGTTTGTGCCCATCTTTTTTCCCGTGGATTTCCCTGTCTGGAATAATTTCTCCAGGATCTTAAGCTTGACTTTCAGCGAGTTTAGGCTGGGAGTTGGGCTTAAGCTCTGCCTTGAGACTAAGACGAGATGCCAGATCTTGCTTAATTAAATATTCATCAAAATTAATCTCAGGAAGATTGTCTGGGATTCAATTGGATTTTTTAATGTCAGTATTGAATATCTTCATTGATCTTTAAATAATAATTGATATTATATTATTGTTATTATTATTAATAATTATTATTACTATTAATATCATGTTCTTATTTTTATTCCTAATTTCAAAGGAGGAAATAAAAAACCCCGATTATTATTATTATTATTTTCAAATAAGGAGAATATCAATAAGCCCCTGCTCAGTCCATTCTTATTCTTATCCTTATTATTCTATTTTTTCTATTTATATATTTATGTATAAATTTATATATTCATATATTTATTTATATATAAAATTTATATATTTTTATATTTATATTTATATATAAATATATATATTTTATAAGTATAAAATACTTAACATAATATCTAATATATTGTTAATTATTAATTATGAAATATGTAATTATAATAATACTATAAAATTTAATATGGATATAATGGTTAATAATTAATTATATTATTAGATTTATAATATTTAATATAATATTTATATAAATTTCTATTTTAACAAGCATTATGAACAGTTACTTCTTATTCATGTTTCGTTATTGGTTATTGATGGTTATTGATGGTTATTTTTAGTTATTGATGGTTATTATTAGTTATTGATGGTTATTATTAGTTATTGATGGTTATTGATGGCTATTGATGGCTATTGATGGCTATTATTGGTTATTGATCCCTACTCAGTCCAGTTGCGGCACCAGCTGTTCCTGCTGCTGGAATAGCTCCCGTTCCGGCAGGGCTTGCACCCGAACTGGAAATTCACTGTTCCTGCAGGGAAAAGGGATGGGAATCAGCGGGATCCCAAATTCTGGGACAGCCCACACAGGGACAGCCAGGGCCTGGCCCAGTCCCATTCCCAATCCCTGCCCCATTCCCAATCCTGCTGGGCTCCCATCCCGGCTCACACCGCAGCAGCTCCTGGCAGAACTGGCAGGGCCTGTCCCATTCCCATTCCCTCCCCCATTCCCGATCCCGATCCCAATCCCATTCCCAGGTTACCGATCCTGCTGGGCTCCCATCCTGGCTGGCAGCGCTGCAGCTCCCGGCAGAACTGGCAGGGCCTGTCCCATCCCCTTCCCCTTCCCCTGCCCCATTCCCATTCCCATCCCCATTCCCGATCCCATTCCCATCCCCTTCCCCTGTCCCTTTCCCATTCCCAATCCCATTACCATTCCCATTTTACTGATCCTGCTGGGCTCCCATCCTGGCTCACACCGCAGCAGCTCCCAGCAGAACTGGCAAGGCCTGTCCCATTCCCATTCCCGATCCCATTCCCATCCCCTGTCCCATTTCCAATCCCATTCCTGATCCCATTCCCATTCCCGATCCCATTCCTGATCCCATTCCCATTCCAGATCCCATTCCCATTCCCATTCCCATTCCCAGGTTACCGATCCTGCTGGGCTCCCATCCCAGTTCACACCGCGGCAGCTCCCGGCAGAACTGGCAGGGCCTGTCCCATTCCCACTCCCGATCCCATTCCCATTCCCATTCCCAGGTTACCGATCCTGCTGGGCTCCCATCCCAGTTCACACCGCGGCAGCTCCCGGCAGAACTGGCAGGGCCTGTCCCATTCCCACTCCCGATCCCATTCCCATTCCCATTCCCAGGTTACCGATCCTGCTGGGCTCCCATCCCGGCTCACACCGCGGCAGCTCCCGGCAGAACTGGCAGGCCTCGTCGGCGCAGCTGTAGCCTCGGGGACATTTGCAGTCAGGGTCTCGCGCTGCCTCGCAGGGCTCGGGGTTTCCTGCGGGAAGGAAAGGGTTAAAGGCCGCAATTCCCATTCCCATGGGGAAAAGGCTGGGAAAAAGGGAGAGCCGGGAGGTGCTGCTTCCACCCTGCTGTGGGTGGCTGAGGAGCTGACTCAGGGGGGGCTCTGGAGCAAAGGGATCCCAAAAATCCTCCCTCCCATCCCGGGGAAAGAGAGAGCCCCTACCCGGAACTGTTACCCACAGTTATACACACTAGACACAATTTACACACACTTTACACACATTTACCCCCATTTACACACACTTTACACACATTTACACACACATTTACCCCCATTTACACACACTCCACACACAATTACAATTACACACACTTTACACACATTTACCTCCATTTACATACAATTACCCCTAATTACACACAATTACACACACTTCACACACATTTACCCCCCATTACTCCAAATTAGACACACATTTACCCCCATTTACACACACTTTACACACAATTACACACACTTTACACAGTTACACATAATTACACACACTTTACACATTTTACACACATTTACCCCATTTACCCCAATAACACACAATTACCCCCAATTTCCACACACTTTACACGCAATTACACACACTTTACACATTTACCTCCATTTACATACAATTACCTCAATTTACATACAATTACCCCTAATGACACACATTTACCCCCCATTACTCCAAATTACACACACATTTACCCCCATTTACACACACTTTACACACATTTACCCCCAATTACACACACTTTACACACATTTACCCCAAATAACACACAAGTACCCCCAATTACACACACTTTCCACACACATTACACACACTTTCCACACACTTTACCCCCAATTACACACACTTTCCACACACTTTCCACACACTTTCCCCGTTTCCAGGCTCACCTAGCTCCCAGCTGCAGTTGGGGCAGCACTTGGTGCCGCCGCCCCAGCCCAGCCTCAGCTGCCCGTCCTGGCAGTGCCCGGCCCGGCCCGGCTGCGCCCAGAGCCCGGCCAGCAGCGCCAGCAGCAGCCACAGCCACCCGCAGCCCATGGCCACCGGCCACCGCTGGGCCTGGGAATGTCACCGTGTCCTGGGAATGTCACCGCTGGGGCGTGGAAATGTCACTGTGTCCTGGCAATGTCACCGTGTCCTGGGAATGTCACTGCTGTGTCCTGGCAATGTCACCGTGGTATCCCAGCAGTGTCACCGCTGTATCCCGGCAGTGTCACCGCTGTATCCCGGCAGTGTCACCGCTGTATCCTGGCAGTGTCACCGCTGTATCCTGGCAGTGTCACCGCTGTGTCCCGGCAGTGTCACCGCTGTGTCCCGGCAGTGTCACCGCTGTGTCCTGGCAGTATCACCGCTGTGTCCTGGCAGTATCACCGCTGTGTCCCGGCAGTGTCACTGCTGTGTCCTGGCAGTGTCACCGTGGTATCCCGGCAGTGTCACCGCTGTGTCCCGGCAGTGTCACCGCTGTGTCCTGGTGGTGCCACTCCAGCCTGGCAGTGCCACCGCCTCACTGTCCCCACGCTGTCCCCTCTGCCGAGGAGGCACCGGGGTTTTTGTGGCCCAGCTCTTCCTGCTTTTCTGGGGGCGGGGAGAAGCTCTGGGCTCAGCTGGAGCTGGGGCGGGGAAAGGGCTGGCCCCAAACAAATGGGATTTGGGAAGGGTTAAAGGGGGGCACTCCAGGGATGGAGCAGCCATAAATCCCCTGGGAATTCCATCCCAGCCCCTCCCCACCCTCACATCCAAGAATTCCTTCCCGATATCCCATCTGAACCCCCTCTGTGCCGGTGAGGGCAGTCCCTGTGTCCTGGCACTCCAGCCCTTGGGAATGTTCCCTCTCCATCCTTCCGACAGCTCCTTCAGGCCCATTTCCGTCACTCCAAAGCTTCTCCAGGCTGAACATTCCCAACTCTCCCAGTGCTTCTGCTCCTAATGGCTTTAGAAACAGGAATTTAGAAATTCCCAAATGAATTTATAACCCCCTCAAGGTTTTAACCACCAGGATACAATGTACGCTGAGCCCATCCCTTCCTCCATGGATCCATGGATCCAGCATCCATCCATCTATCATCCATCCATGGATGCAGCATCCATCCATCCATCCATCATCCATCCCTGTGTCCATCCATCATCCATCCATCCATCATCCATCCATCCATCCATCCATCATCCATCCCTGTGTCCATCCATCCATCCATCATCCATCATCCATCCATCCATCATCCATCCCTGTGTCCATCCATCCATCCTGAAAACCCATCCCAACCTCCTCCTGAGAACCTTTCCCTAACCCCATCCCAATCATTCCCTAAAACCCATCACTACCTTTCCCCACCCCATCCAAACCTTCCCCATCCCCATCCCACTTTCGCTAACCCCGTCCCATCCCATGGATCCCATCCCATCCCATGGATCCCATCCCATCCCATGGATCCCATCCCATCCCATGGATCCCATCCCATGGATCCCATCCCCCGGCACTGCCGTTTGCCCCACATCAGGATTTTCTTGATTTCTCTTTTTTTTGGCCGTTGGGGATTTTTCTCTTTGCTCTTTGCGTGGTTTTACCCTTCGAGGCGCTGGGGCCCCATCAGGTGACAGAAGTTTCCATCAGCTCTCCGACCAGAACCGTTCCGGAGCTCCGGAGTCAGCAGCGACCTTTCGGATTTATCGGATCCATCGCATTTATCTCCCGTTCTCATCTCGGGGCTTTCTCAGCAGCTCCGGCTGCGGCCGCTGACGTTTCAGTGCCGCGGCCCCAAAGGCACAGCTCACTTCCCACCCCAAAAAAACTCCTCCCCACGGAAAGATTCCCCATCTTTGGGCTCCCAAAGCGGTGACTCCATGAGGAAAATCCTAAAAAATCGGACATTCCCCCAGGAATCTGCAGTTAAATCCATCAGAATTCCAGGATCCTTCATGAAAAGCCAATGCACTCCGTGGGAAAATTCCCCTCTTTGGGATCCAAAAGTGGTGACTCTATGAGGAAAATCCCAAGAAATTGGACAGTCCCAGAAACCTGGAGTGAAATCCTCATCCCAAATCCATCAAAATTCTGGGATCCTTCCCAAAAAACCACTCAATGCATTCCGTGGGAAAATACAAAAGTGGCGACTCCACAAGGAAAATCCCAAGAAATCTGACATTCCCAGAAACCCCAAATCCACCAAAACCCCTGGATCCTTCCCAAAAACCCCGCTGATCACAGCCCTGCCTTCCCCTATGAAAAATTCCCCTTTTTTGCTCCTGAATTTGGCGACTCCAGGAGGAAAATCCTAAAAAAAAAAAAAATCTGTCATTCCCCCAGGAACCTGGAGTTAAATCCATCAAAACCCTGGGACCCTCCCAGAAAAACCCACCCAGCCTTCCCCTGTGAAAAATTCCCCTTTTTTGCTTCCAAAAGTGGTGACTCCATGAGGAAAATCACAAGAAATGGGACAGTCCCAGAAATCTGGAGTGAAATCCTCACCCCAAATCCACCAAAATTCCGGGATCCTTCCCAAAAACCGTACTGATCACATCCCTGCTTTCCCCTAGGAAAAATTCATCTCTCAGGGCAAATTCCAACCATATATTCAAAACTGGGATGGAAAAGAGGGAAAAACATCATGGATTTCATCCCTTTCCCACACCCTGGGGTACCAAAACCCGCGAGGGTGGGATTTGGGGAACAATCTGTGGATTCTTGGAGCCTTATCCATGAAAACAGATGGGAATATCCTCATCCAGAGACACATTCCAAGGAATATTTGAGGAATTTGGGGCTTGGAGTCAAAGAGGAGTTGGGCTCTGGGACAGGTGAGGAGAAATGGCCTCAGATGGTGCCAGGGGAGCTCCGGGTGGGATTGCCTCATGGAAAAAGGGACCAAACCTTGGAAAAGGGGGGGAATTCCCATCCTGGAGGTTTCCAGGGAATTCCTGGATGTGGCACTCAGGGTGAGGATCATTCCCAGGTTGGACCCTGATCCTGCAGAGCTTTTCCAACCCGAAGAATTCCTGGGAATTCCCCTTGGCTGCCCACATTCCCCCCGCTTCCTTTCCACCCGGCAAACGACGGAATTTCGGAGAAAACCGAAGGAAACCACTCCCAAAAAAGGAAGGAAACCACTCCAAAACCCCAAAGGAAATGACCGTGAGGAGCGTCAGCGCTTCTGGAACCTTCCCCACCTCCCCTGCCCTGGCCGGGCGCTCTGAGTGCTCCCCACAGCGCTTCCGCCGTCTCTGGGCTCCGATGGGCTGCAACGGGGAGCCCCGGCTGCTCCTGCTCCGCAAGCATCGCTGCCAGCATGGAGTGATTAGGTCCGGCTTAGAGCCACAGCTAGACCCGGCTTAGAGCCCCAGCCAGGCCCGGCTCGGAGCCCCAGCCAGGCCCGGCTCGGAGCCCCAGCCAGGCCCGGCTCGGAGCCCCAGCCAGGCCCGGCTCGGAGCCCCAGCCAGGCCCGGCTCGGAGCCCCAGCCAGGCCCAGGTCTGGGGGGATTTTCACCCCATACTCTGGAATTTCCATTCCCACACCCTGGGTTTTTTATCCTCGCACTGCGGAATTTCCATTCCCACACTCTGGAATTTTTATCCCTGCACCATGGAATTTCCATTTGCACACCCTGGAATTTCCATTCCCAGATTGTGGAATTTTTATCCCCACACTGTGGAATTTTCCTTCTCACCCCATGGAATTTTCCTCTCTGGAGGGGCCCTTTGCTCCCTGCTCATTTTTCCAGGTGGATTTTAAAAATGACGAAGTTCAGATCATTCCTGGGAAACCTGGAAATGTGGATCCATCCCAACTTCCCTTGGGGGAAGAACCTTTCCCGAAAACCCATCCCAGCCACCTTCTGGAAGGACCTTTCCTTCTTTGGAAAGAACCTTTCCCAAAACTCCATCCCAACTTCCCTCTTTCCCAAAAATCCATCCCAGCCACCTTCTGGAAAGAACCTTTCCCTAAAATCCATCCCATCCTCCCTCTTTCCCAAAAATCCATCCCAACCTTTCCCAAAACTCCATCCCAACTTTTCCTTAAAATCCATTCCAGCCTTTCCCTAAAACCCATCCCAACTTCTCTCTGTCCCAAAATTCCATCCCAACCTTTCCCAAAACTCCTTCCCACCCTTTCCAAAAATCCATTTCAACCTCTCCCAAAAACCCATCCCAGCCTTTCTCTAAAACCCATCCCAGCCTTTCCCTAAAATTGATCCCGATCTTTCCCATCCCATCCCATCTTCCCAAAACCCCATCCCAGCCTTTCCCAGAAATCTCCCCCTCCCTCCCCGGCCGTCCCGGCTCCCGCAGGAGTTTTCCCACCTTTCCCCGGCCACACCGGGATCGCTTTTCCAGACTTTTATTCCCAGATTCCCGTAGACGATACAAACATTCCTATACACGGTATAAACCCCGGATATGTATGACATATACAATTCCCAAATATTCCAAATCCATGGATTTGAACACCTCCGCTATCCCCATTCCCAGCTGGAATTTCTGGGATATTCTCAGTGCCATTTGGGTAAAATTCCCGGTTTTTGCCAAGTTTCTGAGGGAAAATCCCTCCCAAATGAGAAAAAATTCCATTTTTCCTTGGATTTCCATGGAAATCTTTGAAATTCAGCCAAAGGAATCTTCGGGCTCCTCCCAAACCTTCCAGAGGTTGGGAAAAGTCCTGAAAAATCCAAATTTGTGGCAAATGAAGCAGAGAAGGAAAAGTCGTTTTGGGAAGTGTGGGAGGAGCTGCCACCAAATCCTGATTGTCCCAAAATCTGGGAATTTGAGACCTTTAAAGGAATAAAAATCATTTTTTTCCATAAAATTTGGGTGGATTTTAAGCCTTTAAAGGAATAAAATTCATTTCTTTCCATGAAACATGAGGAGATTTTAAACCTTAAAAAAAAAATTCTTTTTTTTCCATAAAATTTGGGTGGATTTCAAACCTTTAAAGAAGGAAAATTCATTTTTTCCATGAAATATGAGAGGATTTTAAACCTTTAAAGGAATAAAATTCATTTTTCCATTAAATTTGAGAGGACTTGAAACCTTTAAAGGAATAAAATTAATTTTTTTTTCATGAAATATGAGAGGATTTTAAACCTCTAAAGGAGTAAAATTCCTTTTTTCCATCAAACCTGGGGCATTTGAAGTGCTCAGCCCAAGATTTCTGCAGCTCTGGGCCCCAAACTGAGCCCAGGTTTAGGCAGCACAAGCTGGGTTCAAATCCAACCCCAAAATCCCAGGATTGGGTTGAGAATTCCCATTTTCCCCTCAGCAGGAGCATCCAAGGATTTTCTCTTCCCGGAGCCGTTCCAGGTTTCACCTGCTCCGGGATTTCCATGATTTCCCAGCTGGGAATTCCAGCAGAAATTCATCCCCAGAACATTTTCAGGGATCTGAGCAAGGATTCGCCCAAAAAGGGGGGAAAACTCCCCCCAGAATTCCCTCGGGAATTCTCCCAAATTCCCAAGGGAGACGCTGAGTTAATGGAAGGGTTCAAGCGGCCTCCAATTAACTCCTCAGGAATTCCCGGGCTCTGAGAGGCCAGGAAGGGCTGGGAACGGCATCAGTTCTTGGTGAGGCTGGAATTGGGGTCCAGGTGCTCCTCCTGGACAGGAATCCGGCAGCTCCCCTCCTCTGGAAAACAGGGAATTGTGCCAGGAATCAGCGCCGAGGGAGGAAGCAGGAAGGGCCTGGGGGTTCTGGGCCAGCTTTGGCTTTCCAGGGAATGCCCAAGGCTGGGATCAGAGAGAATGCACTGGGATATTCCCTGGGAACAGGACAGGAGGCAGCTGCCACTCAATCCCGGTTTTAGGCTCAGTTTTGCCACTGAATCCAAATTTAGGCTCAGTTTTATCACTCAATCCCAGTTTTGGGCTCCATTTTGCCACTGAATCCCAATTTTACACGCAGTTTTGCCGTTCAATCCCAGCTTTAGGATTGGTTTTTCCACTCAATCCTGGTTTTAGGCTCAGTTTTGCCACTGCATCCAAATTTTAGGCTCAGTTTTGTCACTCAACCCCCACTTTAGGCTGTTTTGCCGCTGAACCCCGGTTTTAGAGCTCAGCTCTTCTCAGCCAGACCTTTCCAAGTTTGCAGGGGAATTCAGAGCATTCCAGTTCCATGGAGGCAAAAATAAAATCCCCATTTTACTTTTGGAATTTGCCTCTGGATCCTGCCAGGAAGAGAATTCCTGGCATAAAATCGGGAAATTCAGGGATTAAGGTGATGAAGGAGATTACTCTCCACGAAGGAACGAAAATTTGGGATGCTGAGCTCTTAATCAGGACTAAACCTGGATCAACCCTCTGGAATTCCCTGCATTCCTAATTAATTATTTTCTTAATTACCACATTCCAAACAGGGGATTCGGGTTTTTTTCCTGTTTTTTTTTTTTTTTTTTAATTCCGTAAAAACAAAGGGAACTCACTGTGCTGGATGCTCCTCCCAGGCCCATTCCTGGTTTTTTTCCGGGCTGCCTGGATGAGCAGGAGCAGGATGGAAATTCCGCTCACCGTCAGCAGGACCAGGCACAGCAGGAACAGGGACAAAGAACCTGGAATTAGAGAGGAAAAATTCTCTAAAAAAATAAAAAATTCCTGGTTTTGTTTGGAGCTCCCAGAGCGTTGCAGATTCCAGAGGGAGAATCCAGAACTCTGGAAATGGAGAGATCCAGCTGCCATTAAAATGTGGGATTCTGGAATGCTGTGGGAAATCCAGGAACAGCTTCGGAAAAAGCGGGATTTGATTTCCCAGGAAAGCAGTTTTACATGGACACCGAGCAGCTGGAAATTGCAAATCCCAAAGTTTTGTGAAATCCAGGTCTGGCTTCTGAGAAATTGGGAATTCCAAGGAAAGCAGATCCAGGTGGAAATCCCTGCCCAGCTGGAAATGTGGGATCCAGGAAAGGTCAGAAACAGGAAAATCTTTGGGAAAAATGGGAATTCCCTTCCTGGGAAAGCAGCTCCAGGTGGGAACCAAGTTGCCAGAAAAGTGGGATCCTGGAATACTGTGGGAAATGCAGGAATGGCTTCAGAAAAGGTGGGAATTCAGTTCCCAGGAAAGCAGCTTCAGCTGGAAATGTGGAATCCTGGGATTGGTGTGAATCCAGGAATTGCCTTCCTGGGAAAGCAGCTCCAGATGGAAATGTGGGATCCAGAGAGGTTTTGAGGAAAAGGCTCCAGAGAAAATGGGATTTCATCTCCCAGGAAAGCAGTTTTACATGGAAAACAAGCAGCTGGGAATGTGGAATTCTGAAAGGGTTTGTTGAAAAAGCTTCAGAGAAAGTGGGAATTCAGCTCCCAGAGTCCGGAAATCTGGAATTCTGTGGCTCACTGAAAGGTTGTGTAAACAACAGGAAGGAATTCTGGAAAAACGGGATTTCAGCTCCCAGGAAAGCAGCTCCAGGTGGGAACCAAGCAGCTGGAAATGTGGGATCCTGGAATGCTGTGGGAAAAGGCTTTGAAAAAAGTGGGAATTCTCTTCCTGGGAAAGCAGCTGCAGCTGGAAAGGTGGGCTCCTGGAATGTTGTGGGAAATCCAGGAATGGCTTTGGGAAAAGTGGGAATTCCCTTCCCAGGAAAGACGACTTGGATGGAAATCCATGCCCAGCTGGAAATGTGGGATCCTGGAATGTGGTGGGAAATGCAGGAATGGCTTCAGAGAAAGTGAGAATTCCCTTCCCGGGAAAGCAGCTGCAGCTGGAAATGTGGGATCCTGGAACTGGTGTGAATCCAGGAATTCCCTCCCCAGCCTTACCCCAGCCAGGCTCCGCGGGGCTGCCGGGATTCTGACAAACCGCGGGAATCTCCCTGGGACCGGACGTGTTGGAGCTGCTCTCTGGGAATGCTGTGGGAACGGAATCCCTGTTTTCCGGGAACGCCGTGGGAACGGGATCCCTGTTTTCCAGGAATCCCGTGGGAATGGGATCCAGGCCAGGGCTGCTGCACAGGGCATCCTCCGTTGCCGAGCCAGCTCGGAGCGTGCTCTTCCCAAAAAAGCTGCAGCTGGAAAAGGAATCCCCGAGGGTTTTCCAACAGCTCCCAGATCCCACCTACACAACGATCCCAAACCTTCTTTTATCCCTGCAAATTCGGCATTTCCCATCCCTACATCCTCCGGGAATGATTCCATCGATCCAAGGAATCGCTGGGAAAAACCAGCCTGGGATTTTCCCAGAGCTGATTCTGACACGGGAATTTTTTGCTCCCAAAAAAAATATCCAAAGTTTTTTTAAAAAGGGTGGAAAATTCTTAAAAATTCTTTTGGGATTTTCAAATTCCCAAAGGATGGGATTCAGGGGAACTTAAATCTGGGTTTATTCTGATGTATTTCTCCAGATTTGGGCTTTTCCTGGAAAAATTAAACCTCCAGAGCCGCTTTGAGCACATTGCCCCTAAAAAGGGATTTTTTTTCACATAAAAGGGGATTTTTTCCTCCAAAAAAGGACTTTTTCCTCCAGGAAGGATTTTTTCCCCAAAAAGGATTCTTTCCCCCATAAAAGGGATTTTTTCCCCCCCTAAAAAAAGTTTTTTTTTCCCCAAAAAAAGGGACTTTTCCCCCCAAAATCGGGATTTCCCCCCCATAAAAGGGATTTTTCCCCAGAAAGGGATCCCTACTTGGTCCAAGGCTGGCAGTTCTCGTTCCCTCCTCTGGAGAAAGTTCCTTCAGGACATCGGGAGCACTCTGGGAAAAACAGGATCAAAAGGCTGGGTCTGAGCTCAGCATTATCCAGGATTCTGGATTCCAGCAGTTACCCAGGGATCTCACAATTTCAGCCAGGAATTCCACAGGGATTTTTTACCCCTTGTGTGGAGCCCTCAGCAAAGGCTGAGCAGCTTTTCCAGTGGGAATTCCCATATGGGAGGAAGGATTTTGGGAAGGCGGCACATCCCAGAATTCCAAAGGGAATTCCAGCTGGCACATCCCAGACTCACCCCTTCATAAGAAATTTTCAATCCCAACTCACCCCTTCCCAAGGGATTCCTGATCCCAACTCTTCCCCATCCCCACTCACCACTGCCCTCGGGAATCCTGGCGGGCACAAATCCCTCTCAGCGCTGGCAGATGGGAATTCCCAATCCCAACTCACCCCTTCCCAAGGAATTCCCTATCCCAACTTCCTGAGGGTTCCCATCCCCACTCACCGCTCCCCTCCGAAGTCCCGGTGCACGCGAACCCCGTCCAGCACTGGTAGATGGGAATTCCTGATCCCCACCCTCAGGATCCCCGAGGATTCCCCACTCACCGCTGCCCGCAGGGCTCCCCGCCCTGGCAGATGGGAATTCCCGAAGATTCCCGATCCCCACTCACCGCTGCCCTCAGCATTCCTGAGAATTCCCCACTCACCGCTGCCCTCAGCATTCCCGCCGATCCCGATCCCCACTCACCGCTCCCCTCAGGATTCCCGCCGATCCCGATCCCCACTCACCGCTGCCCTCAGCATTCCCGCCGATCCCGATCCCCACTCACCGCTGCCCTCAGCATTCCCGCCGATCCCGATCCCCACTCACCGCTCCCCTCAGGATTCCCGCCGATCCCGATCCCCACTCACCGCTCCCCTCAGCATTCCCGCCGATCCCGATCCCCACTCACCGCTCCCCTCAGCATTCCCGCCGATCCCGATCCCCACTCACCGCTCCCCTCAGCATTCCCGCCGATCCCGATCCCCACTCACCGCTCCCCTCAGGATTCCCGCCGATCCCGATCCCCACTCACCGCTCCCCTCAGCATTCCCGCTGGGCGCGAACCCCGCCCGGCACTGGCAGCGCCGGTCCGAGCTCCTCTCGCACGGCTTCACCTCCTCACTGCCCCGCCCTGGCACGGCACACACCCGCAATTAACAACAGCTTATTAATTAACTGCAGGAACTCAATATTAGCTGCAGAAATTCATCATTAACTGCAGAAATTCATTAATTAACTGCAGGAATTCATTAATTAACTGCAGAAATTCAGTATTTAACTGCAGAAATTCAGTAATTAACTGCAGGAATTCAGTAATTATCAGCAACAATTAATTAATTAACAGTAACCATTAAATAATTAACAACAACAATTAATTAATTAACAGCAGGAATTCATTAATTAACAGCAACAATTAACTCCTCAGGGGTTTTTCTGTATGTAGAAACTGCAGAATTCAGCAATTTAACAATTAATAATTTAACAATTTACCAACTGAATAATTTCATTTGAGGACAGGCCAAAGCCTGCTCCACCCTCACAACTCAGGTGGGAGCAGCCAAAAAAGCACCAAAAAGGGGCTTTTATCCCCCAGAAAGTGTTTTTTTTCCCCAAAAAGGGATTTTTCCCCAAATTGCCTCCAAAAAAGGGATTTTTTTCTCCCAAAAGGGATTTTTCCCCAAAAAGGGACTTTTTTCCTCAAAAATACCCCAATGAAACAGATTTTTCCCTCAAAAATGGCCCAAGAGGACATTTTCCCTCAAAAAAGCAATTTTCCCCTCCAAAAAGGGATTTTTCCTCCAAAATGCCCCAAAAAAGGTTTTTTTTCCCCAAAATGAGATTTTTTTTCCCTCAGGAATGTATCATAAAAGGCATTTTTCCTCAAAAACGGTAGTTTCTCCTCCAAAAGGGACTGTTTCCCCCCCAAAATGGGATTTTTTTCCCCAAAATGTCTCAAAATGGTATTTTCTCCCCCCAGAAAGTGATCTTCCCCTCCAAAAGGCTTTTTCCCTCAAAAATGGGATTTTCTTCTCCCAAAATGCCCCAAAAAGGGCCTTGTTTCCCCCAAAATGGATTTTTTTCCATCAAAAAAGGATTTTTTCCCACTAGATAGGGTTTTTTTTTTCCCTCAAAAATGGGGGTTTTTCCACCAAAAAGGGATTTTTTCACCCAAAAACGGTATTCCCCAAAAAAGTGATCTTTTCCCTCCAAAAAGGCATTTTTCCCCACAAAAGAGGTATTTTTTTCCCCTCAGAAAGGGCTTTTTTCCCTTAGAAATGGGATTTTTTTCCCCCAAAAAAGGATTTTTTTCACCCAAAACATCCCAAAAAGGGATTTATTCCCCCAAAAAGGGATTTATTTCCCCCCAAGAAGGGATTTATTCCCCCCAGAAGGGATTTATTCCCCCCAAGAAGGGATTTATTCCGCCCAGAAGGTATTTATCCCCCCCGAAGGGATTTATTCCCCCAAAAAGGAATTTATTTCCCCCCAAGAAGGGATTTATTCCCCCAAGAAGGGATTCATTTCCCCTAAAAAGGGATTTATTTCCCCCCAAGAAGGGATTTATTCCCCAGAAGGGATTTATTCCCCCAAGAAGGGATTTATTTCCCCCAAGAAGGGATTTATTCCCCCCCCCCCCCGCAAAGGGATTTATCCCCCGCAAAGGGATTTATCCCCCGCAAAGGGATTTATCTTCCCAGAAGGGATTTTTTCCCCAAAAAAGGGATTTATCCCCTCCGAAGGGATTTATCCCGCCCGAGGGGATTTTCGCCCCCGAAGGATTTCCCGCCGGTGCGGCACTCACAGGTCTGGCAGACGGTGCAGCTCCGGCAGAAGCCGTGGTGGTGCTGCGAGCTGAAGTAGCCGTCCTGGCACGGCGAGCACTCGGTGTCGGCCCAGGCCGTGCAGCGCCGCCGCATCCTCTGCCCTGGAACACCCAAACCGGGACTCACTGCGGTAAATCCCGCATTTCCTCCCTTGGGAACGCATCGGGATCGGCTGGGATCGTGAGGGGAAAAATCCTGAATTTCCTTTGGGAACAAATCGGGATTGGCTGGGATCGTGAGGGGGAAAATCCTGAATTTCCTTTGGGAACAAATCAGGATTCAGTGGGGTCATAAGGAGAAAAATCCTGAATTTCATCCTTTGGGATCCTGGTATGGGTGTTGGCCCTTCTCCTAAGAAACATCCCAAAAATTTGGATTCAGTGGGATTGTGAAGGGGAAATCCTGAATTTCCTTTGGGAACAAATCAGGATTGGCTGGGACCGTGAGAAAATCCTGAATTTCATCCTTTGAGATCAAATTGGGATTCACTGGGATCGAGAGGGGGAAAATCCTGAATTTCATCCTTTGGGAACAAATGGTGCCCAGAATTTGGCAGTTCTTGGTTTTTATTTAGGAGAAGAATCCCTGGAAGTTTGGACCAGGCAAAAAATCAACACAAAATGGAGCAGCTGAAAAGGACTGGAGATGGCTGGATATGGAGAAAATGCCCCAAAATTTTTTCTTACTGCATCCCAAATTTCCCTTCCCAAGCCACCTTTTCCTCCAGTTCAGTGTGAGGGAAAAGGTTTAGGACAGACCTAGGACTGACCTCCAGCCTAGGACTGGTTTTAGGACAGGTCCTGCCTTCCCTCACCAGCCAAATCCCACAAATCAGCCCCTAAAAATTCAGAAATGCCCCAAACCTTTCTCCCAGTGGATCCCAAATATCCTTTCTCAAGAGAATGAGGGGAAAAGGTTTAGGAAATTCTCATGACTGAGGCATTTAGGAAGCAAAAAGAGATCAAAAAAAAAAAAAAACGACTCTCAAAAAGGAGGATTTTCCCATTTTTTTCTGGTCTAAAAGTGATTTTTATCAGTCTAAAAAGCAGACGTAGGTATTGCACTCAGAAAAAATTAGATATTACACTTTAATTAAGCTTTTAATTTTAATTAATTAGGTATTGCGCTAAGAAAAAATATAATAAAAGTATTTACACTAAAAATATAGATTTACACTAAAAATAGGTACTACACTAAAAAAAAAACAGGCATTACACTAAGTTAGATATTCCACTAAAAGATAGGTATTAACTAATAAAAAATACGTATTATAACTAAAAACAGTAGGAAAAAAATCGATTTTCCACTAAAAAATAAACATTAAGGAAAAAAAAGATATTCCACTAAGAAAAAAATTAGATACTCCATTAAAAATAGGTATTCCAGTAAAAAAATAGATATTCCGCTAAGAAAAAATTAGATGTGTCACTAAAAAATAGATAGCTTCTTAAGAAAAAAAACCCAGAAATTCCACTAAAAAATAGGTATTGCACTAGAAAACAGATATTCCACTAGGAAAAAAATTAGAAATTCCACTAAAAAAATAGGTATTTCACTAAGGAAAAATCAGAAATTCTACTAAAAAATAGATATTCCACTAGGAAAAATTAGAAATTCCACTAAAAAAAATAGGTATTTCACTAGAAAATAGATATTCCACTAGGAAAAAATTCGCTGTTCCCCTGAAGCCCGGCTCTCCCAGCCCCGCGGCGGGCACTCACCGGGGGGGCAGTCGCTGCAGCATTTATCATGGAAGCGGTATTGGTGCTCCCGGCATTCCAGACTCAGGGAACCGGGAATGGGCACAGCCAGGAGCCAGCAGAGAGCGGGAAAATTCCAAGGAATCCTTGGAAGCGCCGTACCCGCCATTTCCCTCAGGGCGCCGCTCCCCTCAGGGCGCCGCTGCCCTCAGGGCACCGTTCCCCTCAGGGGCGGCTCCGGGCGGGGACAGCTGAGGGAAATTCCCGCTTTCTCCACGCCCCTTCCCGCTCCCGCTCCGGGGTTTTTCGGCAGGAAGAAGAAATGCTGAGCTTGAGGTTTGAAGGAGTAAAAGGAGCCCTCGAGGGAGGGGAATCCCGTTGGGAATGGCTGGAGAAGAAGGGTTGGAGGGAGGAGCGCTGTGGGACTGGCCTGGCTGAGGTGTGGAAATAGCGGGAGTTAGGGAATTGAACTTTCCTGACCGCTGGAGTTGGAAGCGGGAGCTCAGTTTTAGGTGTTGAGGTTCTAGGAGAGGCCCCTGGCACCACTGAATCCACAAAATAGTGGGAATTAAGGAATTTCGTTTTCCAGCCTATTGGAATTGGGTCCAGCATCTCAGTTTTAGGTGTTCCAGCTGCCTGGACTTCCAGCTTTACCATCACTGACTCCAGAAAATACTGGGAATTTCCTAATTCCAGCCTACTGGAATTGGATCCAGGATTACATTTTAGGTGGTCCAGTTCTAGGACAGCTCCCTGGAATTGCAGCTGTGCCTGCACTGAGTCCAGGAAATAACTGGAACTTCATTTTCCAGTCTATTGGAATTGGGTCCAGCATCTCAATTTTAGGTGTTCCAGCTGCCTGGAATTCCAGTTTTACCTTCACTGACTCCAGAAAATACTGGGAAGTAGAGAAATCCATGCTAATGCTGTCCCAAAATTCATTTAGGATGGGGTTGGCAGGATCTCTTCATAGATAAATGACAATTATCAGCTGATTTTACTGGAATTTTTGTGTTTAAACTTATTTTATAGGAGAATATCAGTGGAATTTATTCCTCTTATTTCTCGCCCTCCCTGACAAACCTTAAAAGCAGCAGCATTCCCAAAGCATGGAAAGAAATATTTAATGGAAAAAAAAAAAAATGGATATAAAACCTTTTATCCAAGGAATTTAATAAAAATATCAAATAAAGAGCAGGAAAAGGGAAAGAGGGACAGCAATTCCTGTATTTAAATTATATTAAGAATAAACTTAATCAAATAGAACATCTCAGATTTTCATGAATTCTTTCCCTAAGAGGGTTTTTTTCCCCCAGGAAAGATGGAAGCAGAGGAAAAGTCCATTTTATTTGGGCCAGAGATGCTTTCAGAGCTCACCCAAAGCCTGGAATTCCCCCCAAATCATCATTAGCAGCTCATTAACAGCA
This sequence comes from Pseudopodoces humilis, assembly GCF_049639895.1. NCBI lineage: Eukaryota > Metazoa > Chordata > Aves > Passeriformes > Paridae > Pseudopodoces > Pseudopodoces humilis. The sequence goes on along the minus strand of NC_142223.1, from coordinate 6,076,254 downwards.
TTAATTAGCACAGAGCTCATTAATTTTAGCAGTGAATTTTAATTAAGCAGCCATCAAACTCCATGGGAATTCCCACTGCTCTGTCTACCTGCTTAAATTCTAAAAAAACCTACCCAATTGTTTGGTTTTCAACCAAAATCTCATTTTTAAAAGCCATAATCTCCCATTCCCAATGCAGATGTCAACAAAAAAATGGGATTTTATATTAATTTAATTTTAATTAATGTTATTTTAATTTATTTTCATTTAATTTCAATTCATTTAATTCCAAAGGGTTTTTCTTTAACATTTTAAATAAATTCTTCCCCACAGCCCCCTGAAAAGAGGTGAAAAATTCCATTAAATTCCCAGTAACTCTTCAGGAAGGTGAGAAAAACACCTTGAATTGAGTGTGGATATTCCCAGGAGGTCAAACATTCCTTGGAACTACCAAAATTCCCAAAATCCAACTTTGATATGGGATTCCCTGGATCAGCAGCTGGAAAAAGCAAACAAGGGAGTGTTCAAGGAGCCTCCCAAATGGAATTGGGTGTGGAGGACAAACATTCCTTGGAATCACCGTTCCCTTCCCAAAATCCAAATTTTATCTGGGATTCCCTGGATCAGCAGCTGTGAGGGCAATTCCCAGGAGGTCAAACGTTCCTTGGAATCACAGTTCCCTTCCAAAAATCCAAGTTTTATCTGGGATTCCCTGGATCAGCTGCTGTGAGGGAAGAAATTTAAGGAGCCTCCCAAATGGAACTGGGTGAGGAGGACAAACATTCCTTGGAATCGCCGTTCCCTTCCCAAAATCCAACCTTTATTTGGGATTCCGTGGATCAGCAGCTGAAGGCAACAAGGGAATATTTCAGGATTCTCCCCAACCAGACCAGCCAGAATTCCAGCTGGATCCAACCCCACAAACCAGGGAGGAAAACTGCCAGAATCCAGGAATTTCCACGATTTCTCCCAGCAAGGAGCTGCAGATCCCAGGGATGGACGGAAAACCGGGAATTTGAGAAAACTCTGAGCAAGGAGCAGCAACAGCGGTGAAGAATTCTTGTGGCTCAGCTGAGTCCTTTTTCCCCGGGATTTTTTTTGTCGTTTTTTTAGGAAACGGAAAGTTCCGGAAAAGGGGAGAGGAAGCTCAGAATTCCTCGTGGACATTACGGGCGTAATCCATGAGTTTGCTGCCAGTGAAATATTCACTGTACTTGAGGATCTCCTCCAGCTCCAGGTGGTGGTTCTGGTTCTCGTCGGCCACGGCGATCATCTGCCGCGCCTCATTCAACGCGTTGTGCTCGTTCATGGGATCCATGTACTCCTGAAAAAAACATGGAAAAACGGCCTCAGCCCGGGCCCTGATGTTTGCCAGAAATCCCCTCCTCGGATCCCTAAGCGGGGAGAAAGAGCTTGAGGAAGTGTTTTAACAGCCGTTTCCCCGCTGTTCCCACGGAAATCTGGGATTTTTTCGGCTCATTCCAAGGAATATTTCTGGACTTTTGGCTGTGAATTCCAGTTAAAAATGAGCAATTATCATTTGCAGAGCCTAAATTCTCTTTTTTTCCAGTTTTCCAGTGATTGTTGTGACAGAAATCCCAATTTTTCTCAGCTCATTCCAAGGAACATTTGTGGAATTTGAGCCACAAATTAAGCTCAGGAGCTTAAAAATGAAAAATTATCAATTTTCAGCACCTAAATAACATTGTTTTTCCTGCTTTATCAGCTGTTCCCACAAAACATTTTAAAATTAAATTAATACGAAATTAAAATTAAATTAACATGAAATCAAAATACTCAATTTTTCAATGAAATATTTATAAAAAACTGAATTGTAATTCAACTATTCTGGGGTTTTAATATATTTGATTTAAAATGAAAATATCATGAAATTACCATGAAATTAAATTTAATTTTAATTATTGAATTAATAAATTATATTTAATTATTTTTATTGAAGTTTAAATTAAATTGAAATATTAAATATTTTTAATTTTTTTTTTAAAATATTTTTCTTTTTATAAAATGAAAACTATTTTTCAATTTTTTGTTAAAAAATTGAGCTGTAATTCAACTATTTTGGGGTTTTAATATAATTAATTTAAAATTAAAAGATCATGAAATTACCATTAAATTAAAATTAAATCCAATTTTAATTACTTAATTAATAAATTCTACTTAATTATTTTTTATTGAAGTTTAAATTAAATTGAAATATTAAATATTTAAAAATATTTTTAATATTTTCTCTTTTATAAAATAAAAACTATTTTTCGTTTTTTTGTTAAAAAATTGAGCTGTAATTCAAATCTTTTATTTAAATTAAAATGAAATTAAAATGAAATGAAAGCAAAATTAAAATGAAATTAAAATGAAATGAAAGTGAAATGAAAGCGAAATTAAAATAGAACTAAAATGAAATCGAAATACTCAATTTTTTAATGAAACGCCTATTAAAAGAATAAGCTGTAACTCAAGTTTTGGGGCTTTTAAAGCTGGATTTGGAAGGAACGGGATTTCCAAGGATGAGGAATTCACCTCCAGCTCCTCCATGGTGACGATCCCGTCGTGGTTGGCGTCGATGACCTCCTGGAATTCCTTCCTCCTGTCCCTCACCCAGTCATCATCGATGTCCTGTGCCTGCTGGTTCTCCACAGTGCCCACGGGCAAGGAGATGAACTCCGACAGCGTCAGCTTCTTATCCCCGTCCTGATCTGGGAGAAAGCCCCCCAAACGCAAAGAGATCCCTTCAATCCCCCTGCAAATGGGAATTGGCACCACAAACATCGAAATAGAATTGTTTTGTTCCCCATGAAAAAAAGGAGAAAAAATTAAAATTTATTTAATTCTAGTAAAAACTGGAACTTCCTCCAGATCTGCACCATGAAAAAGCAGAAAAAATTCAAATAAATATGCACAATTCCCACAAAAAAGCACAAAAAATTCAAATAGATTTGCGTAATTCCCATAAAAAATTCAAATAGATTTGCATAATTCCCACAAAAAAAGCACAAAAAATTCAAATAGATTTGCGTAATTCCCACAAAAAATTAAATTATAATGCTTCCATTCCCCCAAAAATGGTAATTTCCTCCTGATCTGGGAAAAAAGCAAAACCTTCCCAATAGCCACATAAAAAGGGGAATCCATGGATATAATTCCCAGGAGATCCTAGATTACCTAAATCCTGGATATCTCCTGCACCATGAATTGTGGATAAAAAAAAAGATGTTTTTTTATCCACATAAAACCCGAAATGCATGGATACAATTCCCAAATTAAAACCCAGAAATTCCATTTAGAACCCAGAACTGGAATTCTGCGATGCATAAAAACCCCACGAAATTCCAAAATTTATGTCAAAACCTTCACTCGTAAAATCAGATTGTTTCACAAAACCCCCTCCCGAAATCCCCATAAAAACGGGAATTCATGGAAATAACTCCCAATTTAAAACCCAGAAAAAGAATTCCACAATGCATAAAAAAAGCCCACAAAATTCCAAAAATTTTGGAAAAAATGCCACAAAAATGCCAAAAACTTGCGGTTTTCACTCATAAAATCAGATTATTTCACAAAAAGCCTCCCAAAATCCCCATAAAACCAGGAACACAGGGACAGAATTCCTAGGAATCCCGGCTTACCCAGGTCGCGGATGATCTCCTGCACCATGAAGTGCAGCAGCCACATAAAAGCGGGAACACAGGGACAGAATTCCTAGGAATCCCGGCTTACCCAGGTCGCGGATGATCTCCTGCACCATGAAGTGCAGCATTCCGCGGCTGTGCTCAGGGTGCAGGAAGGACAGGAACTCCTGCTCGCTCAGCAGCAGGTCCGGAGGGGGATTGTCTGCCTGGTACCAGCGATCCTTCAGGTTGTCCAGCACCTCCTGCGCTGCAACGGCCACGGAACCTTGGGATCGCGCTCCGGCCCCACCGCGGGACCGCCCGTGTCCACCGCACCACGGGGCACAAACACCTGCTGGGATTCCTTTCCCCTGGCCCAACCCATTTAGGATTTCCATTTTCCCAACCCATTTAGGATTTCCATTTTCCCAATCCATTTTTAGGATTTAAATTGTCCCAATAAATTCTTAAGATTTGTCCCAATCACTCTTTAGGATTTCAGTTGTCCCAATCTATTTTTAAAGCGTTTCAGTTGCCCCAATCACTCTTTAGTATTTCAGTTTTCCCCAATCCATTTTTAGGATTTAAATTGTCCCAATCCACTTTTCAAATTTATCCCAATCACTCTAGGATTTCCATTTTCCCAATCCATTTTTAGGATTTAAATTGTCCCAAGTCCCTCTTTAGGATTTCAATTGTCCCAATCCCTCTTTAGGATTTCAGTTGACCCAATCCATTTTTAGGATTTAAATTGTCCCAATCCAATTTTTAATATTTCAGTTTTCTCAATCAATTTTTAAAGGATTTCAGTTGTCCTAATCCATTTTTAAAGGATTTCAGTTCTCCCAATCCATTTTTAAAGGATTTACATTGTCCCAATCAATTTTTAAGATTTGTCCCAATCACTCTTTAGGATTTTGGTTGTCCCAAACAATTTTTAAGATTAGTCCCAATCAATTTTTTAGGATTTCAGTTGTCCCAATCCATTTTTAAGATTTATCCCAATCACTCTTTAGGATTTCCATTGTCCCAATCCATTTTTAGAATTTAAATTTTCCCAACCCATTTTTAAGATTTGTCCCAAACCACTTTTAAAACTCCAATTATCACAATCCATTTTTTGGATTTAAATTGTCCCTATCCAATTTTTAATATTTCAGTTGTCCCAACCAATGTTTAAAATTTATCCCAATCACTCTTTAGGTTGTCCCGATCCATTTTTAGGATTTAATTGGTCACAACCCATTTATTTCAAGCTCTCTGATGTTTTTTAAGCTTAAACCTTGCAGGTATTTATTTATCATAATATTCAATATATTTTCCTGCAAGGAAAGTTAAACTGGGGGTGCATGAACAGAAAAACCAGCACCAAAATCCCATGGAATTCTTTCATGTCATCCCACAATCCAATTATCTGCCAATATCCATCAATTAATTAAAATAAGCGTTATCTTATGTTATGTTATATTATATTTTTTCTATTTAGTTACTATATTTAACTATTATATTTACATATTTTGATTATATTATTCATTATTTTTATTTTTATTATTATTATTAATGATAACAATAGCAATAATAATAATAATAATAATAATAATAATAATAATAATCATCATCATCATCATCATAGTATTTAAAATAATTTCTGGAATCCAAATTTCTGCAGAAAATGCCTTAAACTACACACCCCCAGGTGCTTTTTATTTAAACAAAAAAACCCAAAAATCAATTTTATGGTGTTTGGAGGAGGAGGAAAAACCCCTGAGGAAGTGGAAGATGAATAATTTGATTTTCCCAGAGAAGCTTTTGGTGGCCAGGTGCGGAATGGAGGCCCTGACTCGGCACTCAGAGCTTTCTGAAGTCACTCCCAGGTGATTTCCCTGCACCTTCTCAGCTCCTTTTTTTTTGCATTTCAGTTTTTTAATCACTGGAAAATGTCACCCAATGGATTCTGAAATGACTCATTCCTGCAGGGAAAGGGAAAGGCTCAGGGGGGATTTACGGGAAATTTAAATGGTTTTTTTAAAGGGGCAAAACAGGAAAATTCCTCTTAAAAATTGCAATTTTCATGGCAGATTCTGGTTAGGGCTTCTGCCTTCTGACTTCAATCTTATTATTTATATATTAATGAAATTAAATAAAACATATGATAAGTTAAATATATATTAATCAAATAATATTACTTAAGTTAAATACATTAAAGAAATATATTAAGTAAATTAAATAATAACTATTGTATTAATATTTAAATATTTCTTGAAGGAGATTCCCCTTAAAAATGGCAATTTTCACAGCAGATTTGTGTTAGGATGAATGGAGGATTTCTGCCTTTAGACTTCAATCTTATTATTTATATATTGATTAAACTAAATAATATCATTAATTAAATATTAAGTTAATTAAATTAATTAAATAATAAATATTACTTGAATTAAATACACTAAAGAAATAGATTAAATCAATTAAATAACAAGTATTATATTAATCTTTAAATATTTCTTGAAGGAGAGTCCCCTTAAAAATTGCAATTTTCACAGCAGATTTGGGTCAGGATGAATGGAGGATCTGTGTCGTCTGACTTCAGTTTTAGGGCTCATTTTAGAATAAATTTAAATACTTATTTAATGGAAAACCAGGAAGATTCCTTTTAAAAAAATGACATTTTCACAACACATTTTAGATAGAAAAAAAGCAGAATTTCTTTTTTCTGACCCAAATGTTTGCTTTAACAGTAAACTGAAATTTTTCTTGAGGTTACAGAGAGATTTCTCTTAAAAATTCTCATTTTCACAGATGGAAAAAAACAGAATTTTTCTTTTATTATTTAAATCCTCCTCAAGCAGAACAACCCAAACATTTCCCTCCCATTTTTATTTGATTTAACAGTAAATTTAAATTTATTTAAGGAGGAAAACAGGAAGATTCCTCTTAAAAATCCTCATCTTCACACCAAATTTTAGATGGAAAAAATGCAAAATTTTTGTTTTCTTACAAAAATTCTCATTTTTGCACCAAATTTTAGCTGGAGAAAAATGAAAACTTTTTCTTTTCTTATTGAAATCCTCCCTGAGCATAACAACCAAACATTTCCCTCCCTTTTTGTTTTTCCCACCCAGCTTTCAGGAACACAAACCCCATTCTGCACTTACTTTCTTCATCTATTTTCAATTCCTCGTTGTTTTTGATTTTCTCTGCAATTTCCTTTTCATTGAAGCCTTTACTTGCCAAGAATTTAATTTTATATTCATCCCAGGACACGTGACCTGTCATTGAGAAAATTTCAGATTGAAACTATGAATTTTTGATTTCATTATCTCAAAATAAGCAAATTTTTAACGTTTTTTAGTCAAACATCCCAACCCCACATGGAATTTTAGGAATGACAACATAAAAGCTGTGACCTGATTCATTTTTGAGGATCTTTAAGCCACAAAGGTTTTGTGAAAAATCCAATTTATTTAATTTTTTTCACGTTTCTTTATGAAACAAAGACCTGCCTGCAGTGCATGGATTCCCACAAAAATCCAAATTTGCCATTCCCAAACTAAATTTGATCCCTGAAATAAGTTCTGGATCCCAGAATTGACTTAAAAAGTGATATTTTAAAGGAAAAAAAAATGTGAATTTTACCATCCCCATCAGGGTCCACAGCTCGGAAATGCATTTTGTTCTCCTCTACGGCCTCCTGGAAATGCTCATCTGTTTTTTCCATGATCCAACGTTGCATTTCCTTGGCACTGATTTTTTTATCATTATTTATATCCACCCTAGGGAGGAAAAACAAACAGGATTGAAATTTAGAGCTTAGGAGGGAAAAATCTGGTTTTGTTTTCGTTTATAAATTGTTTTATTCAGTAAAAACTAACAGAAAAATCAATTAATTAAATAATAATTTAATTTTTTTAATTAATTTTTGGCTCTCTGCGAGAAAACAAGTGGCAGCTCAGCTTTTATTTCAGAATTAAATGTAAATAATTAATTTCATTAAATTTAGCAATATTTAGGTTATTCCTCAGTGAAAAACTTTTTTTTTTTTCTGGAATTAAATCATATTTCTGAGAAAATTTTTCCCACAAATCATCCCTGATGGAATTTTGGCTCACTCCAAATTCAGGATTGTCACTGCTTACAAAAATTTCTTCCAGACCTTGAATTCCCACTTAATTTCTCTTTCCAAGCCCTTTTTTTTTTTAATTTAATTGAATTTTTAATTTTTAACTCATTTAAAACTTGCACATCCATTTGTTCTCCATGAGTTTTCTCAAAGCTGCCTGGCTTTTGCTTTCCCAAGGAATTTCTTGGATTCAGAGCTGCAGAATTCAATTTTTCCTGACTAAAATTACCAGGAAAATCCAATCTGACCAATCCTCTCTCTTGCCATTCCATCAATCGTTATTTCATGAAGAACTGAATTAGAAAATTACGATTCAAAACCAAAAATAAATCAAATTTTCTGCCACTTTGAGGGTTTTTTTTGAGCAGAACATTAAATAAATATTCAAAAATATCACTAAAAAAATCAGATTTCGTGATGTTATCATTTCAAACGCTCTTTAAAACCTCTCAAACCCACTCTCTGTAATTCAAAATACCACTAAAAAATCAGATTTTATCTTGTTACCATTTCAAATTCTATTTAAAGCATCTCCAACCCACACTTTGTTCAATTAAAAAACCAAAACTCAAAGAAAAAACAGAATTAAAAAACCCCCGGTTGAGTCTGGCCTTTGTTATCTCTTGGAATCACAGAGTTGTTATTATTGAAACTCCAATTATTCAAGATGTGATTTGCCTTGAAATGTCAACTAAATGTGAAAAAAGCGACAAACAACCCCAAAAAATGCAGATTTAGGGAGTTGAAATATCACAATTTACACCAGGGAGATGCTCAGGGGTTGGGGGGGACCAAGTTTGGGATAAAAATCAGATTTAAAAAAGCATTTTCCCCCTCAATATTTCCAATTTGGGGTTTTTCCTCAAATCACAGCTGTGAAAATTCCTTCTTCCAATCCTTTTCCAGCTAAATTACAGCATAATTAGGGGAAAAAAAGGAAGAAAATCCAATTTATTGCTGATTTAAAGCATTGAAGCACAAAGTGGGAGCGTGGAATCAGGAAAAGCATGAATTTTGTAGGAAAACAGAATTTTTCTGATGGAAAACGGAATTCTTCTGATGGATAATAAACCAATTTTAGCCCAGTTTCTCTACTAAAACCACAACAAAATCCGATTTTTGGGGCTTCCTTCCCCTTTTCAATGAACACAGGGTTCTTAAATCCCAACGTTGCCACCCCCAAAAATTCCAAGTTTTGATGTGAATCATTTCAGGGCTGGATTTTGTTTCATACAAATCAAGATTTCAGCAAAAGAGGAATTATTTCAATCCCAGTTTTTCTGTGAAAATCACAGCTTGGGGAAGTTTTTCCAACTGTATTTTCAGGAATTCTCTTAAATAATAATTCATGTTTTGAATTTATTTGTGATTTTTATGGAACTTTTTCATTGATTAAAAACACATTCTGTGTTTGTCTTGCAAGAAAATAATTACAGAGCATCTGGAAGTCTGGGATTTACTGGGTTTTCCTGGGATTTCTCTCTAGAAATCCATCAAATCCCCCAAAACCCTTCCCTACATTTTTAATCTGATCCTCTGAGGGAATTTGAAATAAATCTCGGAATGGAATTGATCCCCAATCCAATTAATTGAAGTTTCCTTTTATAATAAACAAGGAAAAAAAATCCAAATTTGGGAATAGGAATTTCCTAACCAGGACTTGGATGTTCCCAATTAACATCCAGGAATAAAGAAATCTTAATTATTTAATATTTTAACAGTGAAGTAAGGGGCTTGAATAACAAAAAAAAATTAAATAATTTCCTTTAAATTTTATTTTTAAAAAAATCCTGGTTTGGCTGGAATTCCTTTCCTGAGGGGAATTTCAAAACCCCTGAATTTCCAACGTTATTATGGATGTTTTAAATCAAATCACTTTATTATTTTGTTATTCATTTGTTATTAATTTAGTAATTACATCCCCCTTGTGGTATTAACTGGAGCTGTTTTAATTTTAAAAATGCAAATAAAGCAAACTCTGCCCCCTGGTGTCTGAAAGTGCTGAAACAGAGCCAAAAAAAGGGATTTTTATTAAAGGAAAAAGTTTGAATGGCTTCAAATACAACTTCAGATTTTTACACCAAGTAAAGGAATTAATTTAAAATTTTAAGTTTTTTAAAAAGCCATAAAAGGGAAATTTTCTCTTTCTATTTTCATGTTTTATTTTCTTTTCTTGTTCTAAATTCTGAGGAATTGTTCTGTTCTTTCCTGGAATGTACAACTATCCTCAGTTTTTTATTTTTTAAATTGATTTATTATTTTTTATTTATTATTCATTTAAAACACTGCAGTTTTAGCCACTGAAGCATCCACTAGAAGTTTTGTGAGCACAAATCCCAATTTTTTTTCATTTCCCGTAATTTTCCCTGACCCTTTTCCGTGGATTGTCTTCCCAGCGTTTTCCTTTTATTTGTACAAGTCCCAACAGGAAAAGACCCAAGGTCCAGGTGAAAAAAAAAGGCCAAAGATTTTAAATAAAGAATTAAAATTGCCAAATTTTGAAGTTTGAAACCAAACTTAGCACAAAACTGGAGCCTAAGGAAATCCTTCCTCCCCAGTTCCTGGATGTACAATCCAAGGGGGATGAATTCTTGATTAACCAGGAGAAAGAAATAGGAATTTTCACACTTTTAAAGTTGTTTTTCCAACATAGAAACGGAATATTTTGGCACCAAACACAAACACAGTATTTCCAGGGTGAGGCCTTTCCCTTTCAAATTTGGAAAGATTAATAATAATTCCCAATTTTGAAAATATTAATTAAAATGTCCAATTATGAAATACTAATTAAAATCCCCAAACTTTGAAAATATTCATTTAAAATCCTCAATTTTGAAAATATTCATTAAAACTTCCCATTTTGAAATCTTAAAATTCACAATTATTAAATCCTAATTAAAATCCCTAATTTTGAACATATTAATTAAAGCTTCCCATTTGGAAATCTTAAAATTCCCAATTGTGAAACCTTAAAAGTCACAATTTTGAAAACCTAATTAAAATCCCCACACATTTAAAAAGCATTAATTATAATCCTCAATTTTGAAAATACTCATTCAATTTCCCAATTGTTAAATCCTAATTAAAATCCCCACATTTTAAAAACATTAATAGTGATTTAAACTTTTAATGATTTAATAATTCTAATTAATTATTTGGTAATTTTAATAAATGAAAATATAATATAATATAACATAACACAATATGATACTTAATTAAATAATTTTAATAAATTTTATAATTTCAATAAATTTAATACTTTTTAATATTTTAAAATCTTTAAAATTCCCAGTTTTAGGGGTTTTTTGGTCCCATTTCCCTCCGCACTGCCAGCGACTCACTTGGAAAAAATCACCATCAGCTTCTTCCTGTTCCTCCTGGGCTCTGAATCCTCCTCGAATTCCTCCATGTCTTTTCCCAGGAAAACCTCCTGATGGAATTCCTTGTTCAGGTGTCCGTCCATCTCCATCTTGACGCCGTTCAGGTGATCCGGGGGCAGGATCTCGTTCTCCTCTTTGCCCTCAGCCGCTTTTTCCTTCAGCACGGAATTATTTGCAGGCCTGGCATAAACATCCATCGAGAGGAAGATGAAGAGCAGAGAGAAATAAAGAGATCCCAAACTGCACAGGAAAGCTTGCCTCGACATCTTTTTTTTTTCTTTTTTAAGTTATTTTTCCTCTTTTATTATTATTTCTCCACTGCTGAAATCGCTGTGGGTTAAATGATCTAAAAGGAAAAAAAGGAGAAAAAAAAAGAAATTAAACTCTGAAGCAGAATGTCACTGCAGGTTAAATGATCTAAAAGAAAAAAGGAGAAAAACAAAATTAAACTCTGACGCAAGAGGTCATTAATGAACGTCTAAAATTAAAAATAACCTATGCACAATATTAATAATTTACTTATATATAAGTATATATATATTTGCATATATATACTTATGAGTAAAAAAAAACTACACACAAGAATAAAGTCAGAGGAACCTACACAAAAATATAAGAGTTTTTGATGCCAGACATTAAAAAAGCCTGTTAAACAAAAAATATATATGGAATTAATGCATTAGCTTTCAGTCTGCAGAGGACTTGGGAAAGGAACATCCTTGAAAATGCAGGAAAAGCCCCAGGAGTATCCCAGAGATACCAGCAAAAATGCTCTTTGGAAAAAAATGAAGGCTTTTTGGAGAAGGCTGATCGAGGGAAACACGGTCAGACCCAAGAGAAAGCGGAGCTGGAAACACCCAGGAAGCAGCGGCGGGGCGGACCCGTCAGGGAGCCGTAAAATCAGAGTATCCGGCCCTGGAAGTGACCCACAGGGATCATCCCGACAATTCCAGGGAGAAAATCCCAAATCCAACAGACAGCGCGCGCAGGAACCCCTCAGAGCCCCTCGGGATCCCCGCGGGGCTGCGGGAGGAACCACCGCACTCACCGAGAGCCGCTCGGGAGGGAGCGGAGCTGCCCCAGCGCCGCGCCGGCCGCGGGGAAGCTCAGCCCGGGCCCGCCTGCCCCTCACGGCCCCTCACGGCGCTGGCCGGGCGGAGGGAAGCGGGGAGGAGGCGGAAGTTCGGTCACTGCCCGCGCGACGGGAAGGCGCGACGGTCATCTTAGCTGAGGGCAGCCGCCATCTTGAGTGAGGGCAGCATTCGGCAGGGAGGAGGCAAAGGGGCGTTTTCCTGGCGTTCGCATCGTTGTGTCGGGTATAGCTCCTCCTGCTTCCCGGCTGCGTGTGCGTGCTGGTTTTATTGGATCGTGGAACGGTTTGGGTTGGAAGGGACCTTAAATAGCATCTAATGCCAATCCCTGCCAGGGACAGAGAAGCTGTGGCTGCCCCTGGATCCCTGCAATTGTCCACGGCCAGATTGGAAGTTGAGGCTTGGAGCACCCTGAGATAGTGGAAGGTGTCCCTGCCCGTGGCGGCGGGTGGCACTGGGTGGGCTTTGAGGTCCATCCCAACCTTTTACCATTCCGTGATTCCATGAACAAGGCACAGTCACAGCGCAGTGCCCAAACTCAAGATGGCTCCTCCCTCAGCCTCACCTGCCCTACTCCAAGATGGCGGCCGCCGCTTCAGGCGCTGCTGCCACCGCCTGTCCTCCCTCCCCTTCCCCTGGTGCGGGAACCGCCGGAGCAGCGGCAGGAGCAGGGACGGAGCCGCCGCTTCCCCGAGGAGAAGGCGGAGAGCGCGGGAGAACCATAAAACCACCCCAGCGCCACAGCGACGCGCGGTGAGCGCTCCCGCTGGAAGCTTGTCCCCTCCCGGCGGCCGTACCGCCGTTCCCGCCTGAACGCGGTGTGGGCGTGGCGGCGGCGCCGGCCGCGAGGGGCCCCGCGGCCATGAAGGCGCTGCGGCGGCTGAGCCGGCACCGCACCGCGCTGGGGCTCGGCGGGCTCTCGTTCTGCGCCGCCGTCCTGCTCTACCTCGCCAAGTGCACCTCCGAGGGGCTGCGCCCGCTGCCCGCGGCCCCCGCGCTCCCGCACAGCCAGCCCGGCCGGGGGGCCCGCGCCGCGCCCCCGCCCGCCCCTGAGGGCAGCGCCTTGTTGGCCGTGGTGGTGATGAGCGGCCCCAAGTACAGCGAGCGGCGCAGCATCATCCGAAGCACCTGGATGGCGGCGGCGCGGCAGGCGCCTCACGGCCACGTCTGGAGCCGCTTCGTGGTGGGCACGGCGGGGCTGGGCGCCGAGGAGCTGCGGAGCCTGGAGCTGGAGCAGAGCCGCCACCGGGACCTGCTGCTGCTGCCGGAGCTGCGCGACTCGTACGAGAACCTCACGGCCAAGGTGCTGGCCACCTACGTGTGGCTGGACGCGCACCTGGACTTCCAGTTCGCCCTCAAGGCTGACGACGACACCTTCGTGCGCTTGGACGTGCTAGTGGAGGAGCTGAGGGCCAAGGAGCCGCGGCGCCTCTACTGGGGCTTCTTCTCGGGCCGCGGGAGGGTGAAATCCGGGGGCAAGTGGAAGGAGAGCGCTTGGCTGCTTTGCGATTATTACCTGCCCTACGCGCTGGGCGGCGGCTACGTGATCTCCGCCGACCTGGTGCGCTACCTGCGCCTCAGCAGGGACTACCTGAACCTGTGGCAGAGCGAGGACGTGTCCTTGGGGGTGTGGCTGGCGCCCATCGACGTGAAGAGAGTGCACGACCCCCGCTTCGACACCGAGTACAAATCGCGCGGCTGCAACAACAAATACATCGTGACTCACAAGCAGAGCATCGAGGACATGCTGGAGAAGCACCAGACGCTGGCGAAGGAAGGGAAGCTCTGTAAGGAAGAGGTGAAACTCAGGCTTTCCTACATGTACGACTGGGGAGTGCCTCCTTCCCAGTGCTGCCAGAGGAAGGATGGCATCCCCTGAAAGGCTCGGGGAGAAGCCTCAGGAGGATGGACTCTGCTTGCTGTTACACGGGGAGAATCCCAGTAAAATGGAATTCTTGCCTCAGTTTCTCCCTCAGAACATTGGGCCTAAGGCTTTGGGATGCAGGCCTGGCTGGATTTAGGGAAGAGCGGTTCATTTGAGTCAGGACTCCTGGAATCTCCCACTCCATATCCATGGACAGACTTCCCAAATCCCGGCCTGCCGCTGTGGATCCATCATTCCAGCAGAATTGAGCGGGAAGAGCTGCTAACATGGAATTTTTGTGGAAGGATGGCATCCCCTGAAAGCCTCGGGGAGAAGCCTCAGGAGGATGGACTCTGCTTGCTGTTACATGGAGGAGAATCCCATTGAAATGGAATTTTTGCCTCAGTTACTCCCTCAGAACATTGGGAACAAATCATTCCCCTCAGGCACTGATCCCAAAGGCTTTGGGATGCAGGCCTGGCTGGATTTAGGGAAGAGCAGTTCATTGGAGTCGGGGGTTAATTACTCTTAGGAAGATTTTGCACAGCTCATTCTGTCACCCCAGAGCTGCTGCTGTGGCACAGTTAGAGATGCTTAAAAAAAACCCCAAAACAGGTGACAGAAAGCACAGGAAAAGGTCAAACGCCAGGATTGGCAAATAAAATAAAATAAATATAAATAAAAGGTGACAAAACCCAGGGAGAAAATCAGAGGGAAAGAACTGGAATATGAAAAGTTTGAGCAGATTCTGAGGTTCATTTACTAAAGGCCATGCTGAGTTTTGATGTTGTTGAGACTGAGGTGAGGCTGCTGGTTATTCCTTGGCAAGGAAACACCAGTTTGGCGTGGAGGGAAGAGCCCAAACTGGGAACAGATGATTCCAGAGGGAACAGGTGATTGCTACAGGCAGGAAAAGGGATCAGCTTTTCCTGGGATCCCTGCAGGCAGAGCGCTCTGGAATGATGAAATCTGTTCATTTGTCTCTTTTTTGCTGCTTGACAGGCAATGTACATAAACCTCCTGGCAGCTCTGAAGGGATGTGGCTGAGTTTTGGCAGAAATCAAATTTATTCTGATTTTGGGACATTCTTTGGCTTTGAAAAAGCCTCCAGGTGTTGTTTTGAGCTCATTTCCCTCCAAAACTCAAGAACTCCCTGGCTGCTCCAGGCCATTGCAGACTTTAAATTTAGATTTATTTTTAATGCAAATGAGCAGGAATTGATCAGTGGGAGTTCCAAAAACCATTTGCCCAAAGGTGGGGATTTAAGGCGTAAAAGTGAACTTGGTGTAGTCAAGAGAAAAATGTTCCCCCCACCCCAAAAATTCAGCTTTGAGAACTTTATTTCTCTTTTCAGCACACTAAAAAATCCCAATTAGGTGCTAAAAAAAAAGCTGAGGGAATTCCCTCCTTCTCTCTCAAAATTCCTTGTAGAGGAACTAAAATGGAATTAATTGGCAGTGACACATCCACAAATTGCATTTTTCCCTCAGTCCTGGCTACACCAAAATAATCAGAGCTCACACAGGTCTCAGACATCATTGATTTATCTCCAAACCTGGAATTCCGACATTTTTCACTGGCAGCTGCTCCAAAATTTTTCCAGTCCCCTGTCCCAGCCGCGGCTCTTGCGGCGTGAGCGGTTTTTACTTTGTAAATGTAAAATTCCATTTTTTCAGTGTCTTTTTTTGTGATTTCTTTGGTGTTTGTTGCACTCTGCACTTTCATTCCCGTCCCATTCCCTCCTCCCCAACTCTGGCTGGAAGAGACAAAAGGCAAAGAAAAATTGAAAATTCAAGAAGTGCCAATTTCTCTTTCTTTTTTGCTTCTTAGCAAAATTAGGAATTTTAGGAATGCCAAAGGGATCAATTCTGTTGGGTTTTTTTTTTTGTTATTCTCTTGTTTTGATTAATTAATTATTGAAGATTAAAAATCTTCAGAAATCTGCTTTGAAAATTTCAAGGCTATGACTTCCTCCTAAAAAAAAAACTAAAATCCTGCAAAAACTCAATTATTTTTGCATGTCAAACTCAACTATTATGATTATAATAATTATAATTATCTTTATAATGCATGCTTAGGGATTACCAGGGAGTCTTTTTTTCCCAAAATATCCTATTCCAGACCAGGAATTTTCCAGGATGACAGCAAATTCCAGTTTTTTAAACATCCATTTGCCATCTGAGGTTCGTTAATGTTGTCTGTATTGTGATAAATTACCTGTAATGTGAATATTTATTTATAATTATATTTATTTATAATTCTTGCCAGTGTATTCTCTTTATTTTCCCAGGAAAATTAAAAATAAATCCATTTATTCCCAGAATAACATCAATTTTCCCGTTATTTTATCCACTTTTCCCCTTTATTTTCCCTGGAAAATTCCACCTGGGAAGCAAAATCAGCTGAGGAGGCAGCCAAATTATTTTAAAGGGAATTTTTTCCCCCTGATTTCCTTGGAATCTTTAATCTCCGCCATTCCAATATTTTTAAAATCGATTTTCCTCCAAATTTCAAACATTGAAAGAACTCAAACTTCCCTCAAAAATTAAATTAATCCCATTTTTTCCATAAATAATTTGGAATAACTCTGGGATTTTGCTGTTGAAGAAAGGGTTCCTTATAGAATTTATTCCCAAATTTTTCTGCCTGTCCCAGGCAGTCGCTAGATGTCACTCCAAGCCTTTGGAAGCCTGAATTACTTAAAAAACTGGGAATTTAACTGTCCAAACCCCAGTGTTCATGACTAAAATCGGGTGGTGTTCTCTGATTTTAACATAAAATAATTGGGAAAAAAGGGAAAGGAAAAAATTTTCCAATTAAAAAATGGAATTATGAGGGAATTATCGAGGATGGAACCACTGTATTTTTCCATGGAATGAATGGGAAATTCATGTGGAAATCTAAAGAGAAACCTCTGTGGAAGCCCAAAAAAAAAGCCCCCCAAATTCAGGAAAAATTAATAAAATGAATAAAATTTAATTAAACTCAATAAAAACATTCAGAGATTTTTTTTTTTTTTTTTATGGAACAACTGAACCCAAAATCCCAGTCCCTGTGTCCCTGTTTAATCAAGAATTTTTGGGGTTTCCTCAGCTGAAAATTCCATGGATTTGAGCTGGGAAATTTCATTTTCCAAAGGGAAACCGTTCCCTGGAATTTCCAAAGGATTTTAATTCCCAAACCTGGACCCCTCCTCCAATTTTTGGGCTGATTAAAAACTGCGTAGGAATTACAAAAATTCCTATGAAAAATTATTTATACTCTAGGAGCTTCCTGAGGGATTTTTTCTGGGACTGGGAACCAATTCCTCTTTATTTTTAGTGGATTAGGAACCAATTCCTCTTTATTTTTAGTGGGAAGATTCACTTGGATTAGGTGCTGGAATTTAGGGAAAAATTAGAATTTTGTTATATTTGAGGAACTTCTCCACATGGAAAATGTGGAAAACATGGAAAAATGTGGAAAAACATGGAAAAATCTGGACACTGCTCCAAGTTTTGAGGAAAACTCAGAAATCCGCGATCCCACAGATTCCAAGAGCTCTGGAGATGCCAAGGCCACCACCAGGATGTCCCCAAAAAGTTGGGAATGAGGCGGAAGAACCTCTACTCACGGAAAATGTGGAAAGAATGAGGAAAAATCCAGGGACTGCTCCAAGTTTTGAGGAAAGCTCAGAAATCCACAATCCCATGGATGCCAAGAGCTCTGGAAAGAGCGAAGGAATATTGAGGAAGTTGGGAAGGAGCGTCCCCTCCTGGAAAACCACAGTTCCTGCTTTGGATTTTCCCACTTTCTGGTGGTCCCTGTCATTCCCTGCTTCTCTTAACAGCCAAAATCCCGGGAATGTGAGCCCTGTTTATTTTCCACTCTCCAGCTCTGGCCAAGTGGAGCAGCTCCCACAAAGCACAAGATCCAGGGGGAACAAAAAAGGCTGGGAAATGAGTAATTCCCTAGCTTTGAAATCAAGGAAAGTGTCGTTGTTGCTGGTGATCGATGGATTTGGGATGGTGCCAAAGGGCTTGGAATCGTCACGGCGCAAACCGCTGGAAAAAACATTTATCCAGAGCTGATCCTGCCCGGGAGAATTCCAAATATTTACTTTAGATGTTGACTTTAGGGAAGGACTCGAGCCAGGATCGTGGATTTGGATCTGCCAAATCCCGACGGTTGAGGTGCTAAGAGCTGGAATTTGGGGCCAATCCGTCTGATTTTATCTTGGTTAATCATTTCTCCTTTTTCCATGCCCTGATCCCACAAAAATGAGCGTCCTGCTCACCCTTGGGAATGTGCTGGGCTGGATCCAGGCGGGATCCATGGCTTTACTAAACTCAGTTCCCAGACCAGGATTAATTTTGGAGTTTTTTGCGGTTTCCTGGGTGATTTTTCCTGGGATTTGCAGTTCCCGCTGTCCCTTCCCAAATCCTGCTGCAAAAAAACATCCGGAGAACCTTCAGCCCCGCCGGGATTTTCCCAATTGGAGGTGCTGTGCGCAATAACTCGGAAAACTTGGAGTTACCCTGCTTTCCTTTCCCATTCCCAACTTTAATTCCATAGGGATTCCTGGCTAGGAAGGAGTTCTGGGTTTTTCCTCCTGTTCTGCGGCGTGGGGGTCACTCAGCTGCTCCCTGGAATCTTGGAATGAAGGCTGGAAAAACCTTCCAAGATGTGAATCCAAGCAGGAACCCGCTAACCTGTGTCCCCAGTGCCACATCCGGGAAGTTTTGGGATCCACAGGTTTTTGGGACACTTCCAGGGATCAGTGCTTCCCTGGGCAGCCCATTCCAGTGGCTGACCACCATTTTAGGGAGGAAATATTCCCAAATATCCAACCTAATCCCAGCCTGGTGCTGTGGATCCCTAATTCCAAAGGAATTGAGTGGGAAGAGATGATGAAATGGAATTTTTGCCTCAGTTTCTCCCTCAGAACATTGGGAATATTGTTCCCCTCAGGTGCCGATCCCAAAGGCTTTGGGATGCAGGCCTGGCTGGATTTAGGGAAGAGCGGTTCATTGGAGTCAGGTCCTGGAGTCTCCCACTCCATTTCCAAGGACAGACTTCCCAAATCCCCGCCTGGTGCTGTGGATCCCTAATTCCAAAGGAATTGAGTGGGAAGAGCTGCTAAAATGGAATTCTTGCCTCAGTTTCTCTCTCAGAACATTGGGCCTACGGCTTTGGGATGCAGGCCTGGCTGGATTTCGGGAAGAGCCTGTCCCACTGTACAAAATTCCAGTCTGGCTCCTGAAGAGCTCCGAAGGCCGCGGCTGGGAGGTTTCCGAGGACAGGGAGAGGGATAAGCAAACAAGAAGCGGGATCCGATTTCTCCGGAGTGGCGGGAGGAGATAATTTGAGTCTCCGAGAGCTGCTGATAAGATCAGACTCCGTTGCTATTTTCAGGCTCAGACAGCAGCACTGGAGACACCGAAATAAATCCTAAAACCTGAGCCCGGGGAGCTGCGGGCTCCCGAGGAGTTCTGGCTCCAAGGAAATCCATAAATATTGCGAGGTGTGGGATACCGGGATCAGCGGGGCCCGGCTTCCCCTGGGGCACCTCAGGGGGGGCAGCTGGGGGAGAACTGAGGGGAAAAGGAGGAATTAAGGGGGAAACAACTTGGCTTGAATTCCAAGAGGGATTTTATCTTCATTGGAGTGTCCCAGCAGCAGCTCCGGGCTGCAATTCCTTCTGGGAAGGAGGCAGGGAATAAACAGAGCCGAGTTTGGCAGGATGGGAAAGCAATTCCTGGCTGGAGCCAGGGGCTCCCGAGGGCGTCTGATCCGGCAGCAGCTCCAGGTGGAACCTCAGGCATCACCTGGGGGAAGAGAAAATAAACCTGGGATAGAAAACCTGGAGAGGGATGGATTCCAAGCTAAAAATTCCTGTGGGAATTTGGGGACAGATCCAAGCTCTCCGCAGCCGTGGGAGGACAATGGGCGCAGCCACATGGGAGGGGTTCAAAGTGGATTTAAAGGAATTTTCCTCATCATTCCCACACTGAATTATTGGCTCAGCTTGCCCAGAGAGGCTCTGGAACATTCCAACATTGGAAATTTTCAAATCCACGTGGAGAAATCCCTGAATAACCGGCTCTGCTCCCACCTCCAGTGGTTTTCCAGGGTCAATTATCCCAGGATTGGAAGCAATCCTGCCTCCTCTCGGCCCTGGATGTGCCAGGGTGGCAGAGGAGGGGATGCCCCAGCAGTGGGAATGCTTGGGATAATCCCATTTTCCCTTGCTTTGGGTCACCCCATCCATGTGGATCCGGTCATTCCCTGCTCCTGACAGTTGTTTATCTCAAAACATTTGGCTCTCGATGCATTCCAGATGAAATCTGACATCAAAGGCCCAACATTTCCTTCCCTCCCTCTGCATTCCCTTCCGTGGCTTGTATTGATCAGGGATTTCTCCGTGGATTGGGAAGGGCAGCTCAGAAGGAAAAGGAAAGGCAGGAGCCGGAGCAGGTTGGGAATGGCTGCAAATTCCTGGATCAGGGATTCAGGAGAGGCTGAGTTAGCAGCAGCAGGAGGGTGGGATTATGCAGAAAAAACAGGAAATTTAGGAATATTAACCAGGAAGGTTAATGAGAATTTACCTGATTAATGGGAAGGTCCTTGCCAATGGGATGGAAATTCCAGGCCGGTTCTCCCAGGAATTCTGGAGCCAAAGGGAGCTGCTTCCATTTCATCCAGACCCTAAATGGGGCTCCCATCACCAGGGCACCCCCAGGCTCGCCCTCCCTCACAGCATCCCTGCTGGAAAGATTCCTGGGTTTGGGAAAAGCTCCCTGGATCTCAGGGAAGGCTCCTTCCCAGAGGAAGAGCAGGATCCTCAGGGAACAGCACATTCCCAGGGCTGCCAGAGCTCTGGGACTTTTTGGACAACGCTCCCAGCTGGGATTTTGGGGTGTCCTGGGCAGGGATAAGAGCTGGTCTCTGATCCCATGGATCCTCCCAGCTCAGGATATTCCCTCATTCCATCATTCCTGGTGTCCCATTCCCTGAATTCTCCCTTTGCCTCCTGCCAGAGCACAGCCCATGATTCCCTGATTCCCTCCCAGCCCAATTCCCTGATTCCCTCCCAGCCCAATTCCCTGATTCCCTCCCAGCCCAATTCCCTGATTCCCTCCCAGCCCAATTCCCTGATTCCCTCCCAGCCCAATTCCCTGATTCCCTCCCAGCCCCTTCCCTGTTTGTGCTCTCAGGCACAGGCTGGGATTTTGGGAAGTCCTACAGAGCCAGGATGGGAATCAGTGATCCCATGGCTCCCTCCAGCTCAGGCTATTCCCTCATTCCGTGATTCCCAGCATCCCATTCCCTGAATTCTCCCTCTCCCCTCCTGCCCGAGCCCAGCCCGTGATTCCCTGATTTCCCCGCAGCCCCTTCCCTGCAATCAGGGAGTGTTTATCCCACTGCTTCCCTTTCCATGGGAGGCTTTTCCATGGCTTTTCCATGGCTTTCCAGACATCAAACAGCTCATTTCCCTTGGCTTTTCTCCGTGAAATGGCCTGGAACGGAGGCTCGTAAACAACGGCATCAGCAACGCTGAGCTTGATTTAAAAGCCAGGAATTTTTTTCCCTGTCCTTTTTTAACACTTTAAATCCAACATTTTTCCACAGCTCTGCCCATTCCCATCTCCGGCTTTGCAGAGCAGGAAAGGGAAGGTGAGGAGAAGAACTGAGGATAGAAACCGGGATGAAATGATCCTTAAAGGATTCTTGGGATCACCCTGTGGTGCTGGGAGGATCCTGTCCTGCTTGGGAATGGGGGATCCGGGTTACAGGGAAATGGGAGGAATTTTTTCCCTGGTTTTTTCTTTTCCTTGGCAAATCCACAACGATACAAGGAAAAGAGCTTGGGCAAAGAGAATTTTGGGGAACGACAGCATCCAGGTGGTTCTTGGCTGGATTTGAGGATCCTGAAGGGCTTTTCCACCCTTTGATTCCCAAATCTGGCAGGGATTGGGACCCTCAAGAGGTCAGGAACCCAGCTGGATTTCCAGGAGACTTTGAACATTCCTGTGCTTCCCCTTGGACCTGTCAGAGCTTCTTTCCTCTCATTCCCACAAAGAAGTGGGAATTTGGAGGGAATTCCTGTGTCTGGGCCTCAGGCAGGATATCAAATATGAATTAATTCATTAATGATGACATTAATAGAAATTAATAGAAAGAATTTTTCTGGCCAAACTGATCTGAGTTCAGACCCAGCCTCTTCTCCTCTGCTGTTTGCAAGCCACAATCCCAAAATTCCATTTTTCCACGCCTCGGAGATGGGCGATTTGGGCTGGGAAGTGCATTTCACCTCCAATTCATCCACATAATCCATCAAATAATCGCTGCAGCATCCTCCTGCCGCCTCCCTCCTCCGGCAGCACCGCTCCCTCGGGAATGTTGGAGAGGCAGCGGCCTCGTTGCTAATTGTGAATTGCACTAATTGGGATATTTGGGATATTTAATCCCGGCTGCTGAAACCATCCCGGGCTGGCTCATCAAAGAGCCCAGTGTCATGGACACAGAGGAGGTTTTCATGCCAGGGGCTGCTCCGGGCGCTGGCTCCAGCCTGGCTGGAGGGAAGAGCTGTTATTAGGGAATTAAAGCGTTCCAGCAGGGCTCCGGCCAAGCCGCGCCGCGCTGGGAGCGAGGAATTGCATCCCAGGCGGAGCCTGCCAGGGCTTCAGCATTCCCAGGGAATGGGGGACGGGATCAGGGGCTCGCCCTGCTCCCTCATGGGGCTGGGAGCCCCGGAATCCCTGCACCTGGAGCCTTCCCAGAAGGGATCTGAGCTCGCAGACACTGGGAAAAGGCAGCCTGATCCCTTAGGAAAAGGCTCCCTGATCCATGAGGAAAAGGCAGCCTGATCCATGAGGAGATGACTCCATGATCCATGAGGAGAAGGCTCCCTGATCCATGGAGAAGGCTCTGTGATCCGTGAAGAGAAAGCTCCATGATCCATGAGGAAAAGCCTCTGTGACCCCTTAGGAGAAGACTCTGTGATCCACAGGAAAAGGCTCTGTGATCCATGAGGAGAAGATCCTGTGATCCCTTTGGAGAAGACTCCACGATCCATGAGGAGAAATTTCCATGATCCATGAGGAGAAGAGTCCATGATCTCTTTGGAGAAGGCTCCCTGATCCATGAGAAGGCTCCATGATCCATGAAGAGAGGAAGGGCTCCATGATCCATGAGAAGAGTCCATGATCCCTTGGGAAGGAGAAGGCTCCATGATCCCTTTGGAGAAGGCTCCATGATCCCTTGGGAAGGAGCAGGCCTGGCCCTGGGCGAGGCTGAGCCTTTGGGAATAATCCTGAATTTTGGCATTCCGTATTAATGCAATGAGCAATTCTTTGTGGTCCCAATGTGGGATTTTTTTGGTGGGAATTTGGGATTTTTTTATCCAGGCAGTGAGGCCTGGAAAACAAATTGGGAAGTTGGATTTTCCGATTGAAACCCATCGTAATCTCAGGAAAGCTCCCCAAAAGCGTTTCCATGTGTGGCACCCTCCCCTCCCCACCGCAGCTTCCAGGCTCATTTCCCATCTGTTTCCAGCTAAAAAAAAAAGCTGGAAAAGAAGGGAAAATCTGCCCCTCATTCCCAAGGAATTATCCCAAGGAAATTCCCAATTTCTTGGGGTTTCAGTCCCCACAGCTGTGACCCCCAGGTGATTTTTGCCAGGAAAACCCGGACCGTGCTCCTGGGAAAGGTTTTTCCTGATTTTTTTTTTAAGGTTGGAATAATTTTTTCCCTCTTTTTTCTTCTCCTTGCGTCCCAAAACCTGCCCAGGCCTCCGGTGTTTATTTGGGAACAATGGAAAACTCCTGGTTCTCCTTCCCAAACCTTTCTTCTCCAGCCTAATTAGAGTTCCTTCCATGGCTAATTAAATCCTCCAGGGGATGAATCCAAATTTCCTGGAATCAAAATCAGCTGGATTCGCTCTGGGCTCCCCCATGTTCTGCTCTCCCAGGCTGGAATCTCCTTTTCCTAACAGGGAACACTCTGGGATTGCACAGATTCCAAGGAATTCTGTCACTTTTCCTCCTCTTCTCTGCTCTTTGGGATTTTAGAGAATTTTATTTCCAAGCAGAAAATTATTTTCTTTTCCAAGTCCGAACTTTCTTGTTCTTTCTGGGATTCCAGGATGTGATTCCACAGCATCCCAGCCCAATTCCAGCCTCATCCCTCCCAGCCCAGAATGAGGGAATGAGGGAATGAGGGAAAGATTTGCAGCAGGGAAATCCCAAAATCTCCTCAGGACAGTGGCGGACCCTGGATTCCCAGGAGAATCCCAAGGCAGGGATTTGCAGGGCTCCCATCCAGGCCTTTCCCAGTCCCATCAATCCCTCCTGGACACTTTTCCAAGGATTCAGCTGAAGAAGGGAAAATCCCTTTTAGTGGAATTCCTTCCCAGCTGAATCCGTCTGGAATCCCAGTATGTGATTCCACAGCATCCCAGCACAATTCCAGCCTCATCCCAGCCAGGAAAGAGGGAATTGCAGCAGGGAAATCCCCAAATCCACCTTCAGTCCCTGGAAAATCCCAGGATTTGCAGCCCTGAGCAGGAACCTCCAGACAAAATAAACACCCGGCAGGGAATATTTATTTTAGTCACATTCCAGACTCTCGGATTTCTGGCGGTTTCCAGCTCTCCTGGAATTCCGTTCCTCACAGGTCCCTCTTTTCCCTGGGAGCTGCTGCCCCCAGGAATCCGCTCTGGCGCCTTCCCCAAGGGAATTGTTCCACGTGGGATTTGCAGCCGCAGGTCAATATTTGGGAATTCACACCCGGATTTTGTGTGGATTCTCTCCTGCAGGACAGGGATCCTCAGGAGCGGATCCAGGAGCACATCCCGGCCTTTCCCAGGCTTTGGACAGGGTGGAATCATTAAAACCTGAGGGAAAATCATCCCTGAGAGCTGATTTTTAATTAGAAATTAATTGTTAATGTGCTGAGGGAAGGTTTGGGTTTGGGTTTGGGAGGGAAGGGAAGGTGCGGGAAGGGAAGGGAAGGTGCGGGAAGGGAAGGTGCGGGAAGGTGCGGGAAGGTGCGGGAAGGGAAGGGAAGGTGCGGGAAGGGAAGGTGCGGGAAGGGAAGGTGCGGGAAGGGAAGGTGCGGGAAGGTGCGGGAAGGTGCGGGAAGGTGCGGGAAGGTGCGGGAAGGTGCGGGAAGGGAAGGGAAGGGAAGGGAAGGGAAGGGAAGGGAGGGGGGAAGGGAAGGAAGGGAAGGGAAGGGAAGGGAAGGGAAGAGGGGAAGGGAAGGGAAAGGGAAGGGAAGGGAAGGGAAGGGAAGGGAAGGGAAGGGAAGGGGAAGGGAAGGGAAGGGAGGGAAGGGAAGGGAAGGGAAGGGAAGGGAAGGGCGGGAAGGGAAGGGAAGGGAAGGGAAGGGAAGGGAAGGGAAGGGAAGGGAAGGGAAGGGAAGGTGCGGGAAGGGAAGGGAAGGGAAGGTGCGGGAAGGGAAGGGAAGGTGCGGGAAGGGAAGGGAAGGGAAGGTGCGGGAAGGGAAGGTGCGGGAAGGGAAGGGAAGGTGCGGGAAGGGAAGGGAAGGGAAGGTGCGGGAAGGGAAGGTGCGGGAAGGTGCGGGAAGGTGCGGGAAGGTGCGGGAAGGTAAGGGAAGGGAAGGGAAGGGAAGGGAAGGGAAGGGAAGGGAAGGGAAGGGAAGGGAAGGGAAGGGAAGGGAAGGGAAGGGAAGGGAAGGGAAGGGAAGGGAAGGGAAGGGAAGGGAAGGGAAGGGAAGGGAAGGGAAGGGAAGGGAAGGGAAGGGAAGGGAAGGGAAGGGAAGGTGCGGGAAGGGAAGGGAAGGTGCGGGAAGGTGCGGGAAGGTGCGGGAAGGTGCGGGAAGGGAAGGGAAGGGAAGGGAAGGGAAGGGAAGGGAAGGGAAGGGAAGGGAAGGGAAGGGAAGGGAAGGGAAGGGAAGGGAAGGGAAGGGAAGGGAAGGGAAGGGAAGGGAAGGGAAGGGAAGGGAAGGGAAGGGAAGGGAAGGGAAGGGAAGGGAAGGTGCGGGAAGGGAAGGGAAGGGAAGGGAAGGGAAGGGAAGGGAAGGGAAGGGAAGGGAAGGGAAGGGAAGGGAAGGGAAGGGAAGGGAAGGGAAGGGAAGGGAAGGGAAGGGAAGGGAAGGTGCGGGAAGGGAAGGGAAGGTGCGGGAAGGGAAGGGAAGGGAAGGGGAAAAAGGGAGGGAAAGGAAATCCCCACAATTTCACTCCCAACTCCTCCCGCTCCCCCTCAGATCTCCTCCATGGCACCAAGAGCTCTCCCTAATCCCAGTGTGAGCATTCCCAGATCCCACTTGGAGCATTCCCAGCCCGCGAGAGCCGTGGCCCATCCAGGGTGGGCAAACAAAGGGCTGGGCCCAGGCTGGCTCCAGCCAGGAATTCCCAGCCAGGCCGGAGCCAGACGCATCCACATTCCTGCCTGGAGCCCGGCCCTCGGCTCGGGAAGATTTGCGGGCTCTGCTCTCCCCCACGTTCCTTTTCCTAAGAAAAACAGGCTGGAAGTTTGGGAAAGGGGGGCTTGGTCCAGGTTTTTTGGTGATTTTTAGGGATTGAACTCCAGGATTTTGTCTCTGAGCATGAAGGGATTTCCCCCTCCTCGTTTTCCCAAGAGGTAAAAACGTGTGGAGGGAAAATCTTCCAAAAATGAACAATTCCAGAGTGGGAATTCCAGAGGTTTGGCTCTAGTAAAACCAGCGGCTCAAACTCTGTCCCACTCCTGATCTGCCCTGCAGGAAAACTTCCAAAGAAAAAAGGACTGGAAGGTTGGGAAAAGGGAGCTTTTCTCCCAGGTTTTGAGGGCTGGGGGGATTTTCATGGATTTAGCTCCAGGGTTTCACCTCAAAGAATGAAGGGGGGGTTTCCCTTCTTTTCCATTATTCCCAACATTTATTTGGATCAACTCCCCACTCCAAGATAGGGCTGTAAAGGGAATAAATGAACCTGCAGAGCTTCCCAGAGGAAATATCCCAGTTATTTTAAGGCTCCAGCTCTGGAAATTTTTCCCTGGGAGGGTAAAGAGGCCCCGATTATTCCATGGATTCCCCATCCTTGGAAGCGCCCAGGCCAGGCTGGAGCCCCTTGGAGTGTGGCAGGGATGGAACGGGATGAATTCCAATTCCCACCAAATCCATTCTGGGATTCCCTGTGGATTCTCCCACCACAATTCCAGGCCTCTATTTCCCCTCTTTCCTGGGAAAATCCAAAATGTAAAGGCATCCATGGAAAAGTCCATCCCATGGGCAGCGCTGCCTGTTCCTGCTTTATCCCAGCGATTCCTTCCTCCTCCTTTCGCACTCCTGGGCACGCTCTGAAAGCATCCCCGAATTTCCCACCCTTTGCTCCCTGCTTTTCCCGTCCTTTCTCAGCATTTTCCAGAAGACTGAGATGGGATTTGAGGGAGAAACCCCAGAATTCCTGCCAAAATCAGGAAGTTACAGTGCAAACCCCGCGCTGCTCCCATGTTCCGAGGGCTTTTCCTTCCCCTCCGGTTCCTTCCCTCTGGACAATCCCAACATCCAGGAATCCGGCATTTCCCACAAAACCGGCATCCCGGGAGAGTCAGCTGCTTTTCCAGACCAAAATCTGGGAAATGCCGGATTTTGTGTCCCAGAGACATCGGGGGAATGAGAGGAAACTCTTCCTGCTGGGAGCACTGGGAGATTCCGGAATTCCTGAGCACTTCCTGAATTTCTCATGAATTACTGAGTTTGCTGAGCAGTTCCTGAATTTCCTGAGCAGTTCCTGAAATCCTGATGAATTCCTGAATTTCCTGAGCAGTTCCTGAATTCCTGGGGACTTTGTGATGGAGGGGATTTAAATCCTATCCCATTCCCACATTTCCACCATCCCAAGGTGCTCCAACCTGGCCGTGGGCATTTCCAAGGATGGGGCAGCCACAAATTCTCTGGGAATTCCATCCCAGGGTCTCCCCACCCTCACAGGAAGGAATTTTTTCCCATTTTTTTCCCGATATCCCACCTCAACTTCCCCTCTGGCACTGCCACTCCAGCCCTTGGCCAAAATCCTTCTCCAGGAAAACCCAGGATGGGATTTCTGCAGTTAAAACCTTCCCATGGATCCTTCCCTCTGCTCTTCCATTGGGAATATTCCTCTCATTCCCAAACTCTCCCCACTCCAAACCCCACCATTCCCTCCTTTCTTTCATTTTCCAGCTGCAGAATTCAGCTGGAGCAGCCCCAGGAGCGGGTGCTGGGCATTGAAAGCAGCTTTTCCAGTCCATCCCTTTTCCCAAACAGGTTGGATCCCAAAGGATTGGGAATTCTCACAGCAAGAATGGGAAAAAATGGGGAAAAACTCTGGGAAAAGGTGTTAAAAGTTCCCATCTGGCTGAATTCCAGGCAGATGAGGCTGGTTGAAAATTCCTGGGATTGACAAAGGGAAGGAGAATCCTGGCTCTGGCCCAGCCAGGTGAGCCGGATCCCATTCCCGGGATCAGCTGGGAAAGGGAATTCCAGCTGCTCCCAGGGCCAGGCGGGGATGGCTGGAAGGGAATCATCTCTTCCAGGGAAAATTGGGATCGTTGTTTCATTCCTGGCTCCAGGCTGTGCTGGAAACAATGGGAAAATGGAGATTCCGAAAAGCTTCTCCAAGCTGCGCTTCCCAAGGTTTGGGCTCAGAAGCACCGGGAGCAGCTCCTGCAGGGTGGAGGGGAAGGAATCAACTCCAAATTCCCCAAATTCACCAGGATTTGAACACAGGAAACTCCAAATTCCACAAAATTACCTGGATTTGGAACCAGAAAACTCCAAACTCCCCCAAATCTGCCCAGATTCGGATGCAGAAAACTCCAAACTGCCCCAAATCCACACAGGAAACTCCAGTCTCCCCAAAATCCACCCGGATTTGGACCCAAGAAAATCCAAACTCCCCCAAATCCACACAGAAAATTCCAAACTCCCCGGATGCTCCCGGATTGGCTTCCAGAGCATCTGGAAGCGCCAGGAGCGGGATTAGGGCCGGCGGCTCCCACGGCTCCTTCCCAGGTGGTGCCGAGGGATAAATGGGAGATTCCCACTCTGGAATTGCTCCCAGGCCTTGGGGACAGAGCGGGAAAACTCCCAGAATATCCCAGGAACCGGCCCCGGGCCCAACCTGCGCTCCCATTTGCATTCCTCACTTTTCCTTTCCCGTTTTTTCATCCCTTCCAAGGTATTTTTTTTTTTTTTGGGAAATCCGATATCCCGGGAATCGCCCTCAGCTCCTTCCTGCTCCTCAGTCTGCGGATCAAAGCGCCAAAGGAGCCTGAGCTGAGAGCCAGGAAATCCAAACCTGCCAGAAAAAGAAAACAGCTCCTGGAAGGAAAAAAAATGGGAATTTGGAGAGAATTCCTGCCCTTTTGAGGATCCCCGGGGCAGCTCCAATCCCTGATTCCTGGGAAATGGCCCTGAGGGAGCAGTGGCTGGGTTCGGAAACCGGGATCACTTTGGGGGTGAAAAGGATGATTTGGGTTTGCCAGGAAAATTCCTCAAGCCCTTATTCCATATTTTTTTCTTTGGAGTTTTTGGTGGGAATTTCCCAGGAATTCCAACAGAAAAAGGGGGAATCAAAGGCAGGGGAGGGAACATTGGGGATTTTCCCTGGGGGGCTCCAAACCAGCGACAATTTCTGTGGCTGGGAAGGAGAATCCAGGGAATTCTGTGGCGGGAGATGTCCTGGGAAAGAATTTAAAGGGAAAATCTTTGGGATGGAGCAGAGATGGAAAAAAGCACCAAATTCCCTCTTCTCTGGAGGGGATCTCTTGGAGCAGTCCCTGCCTCTGGGAATTCTGGGAATTCTGGGAATTCCTGGAACAGGCTCCTGCCAGCGGGAATCAGCTCAAAGAGGCTGGAATCACCCTTGGGATTTGCCTTTCACCAGGATTCTTTTCCTGTGAGGAATTTTTGGCCACTTTTCCATGGGATTTTTTTGGGATGCAGAGCCAGCCCAGGAGTGTGTGAGGAATGGAGGGGCTTTATCCCATCCTGGAAAAAATTCCATGTTCCCCTCAAGCGTTAAGGAATGGCAGTGCGTGGGAAGCTGAAACTCCTTTTTCTCCATGGAATTTCTGGGAGTTGGGAATTCCCAGAGATCCCAGCCCCAAAAAAAGGGATGTGCTCATCCCAAAAGAGGTGTATTTAAATTCCAGAAAAATTAAGCACAAAGCCAAAAAAATTCCAGGTTTTCCCGGTCCTTCCTTCTGCTTTCACAGCTCCCTGATTCCCTGGATTCCCCTTGGGA